>NW_024882220.1:0-364661 GCF_019059575.1 Amphibalanus amphitrite | reverse complement strand
ATCGATCAGAAAGCACCTTTGTACTTACCACTTTGGCTTCGTTTTTATCATGCAACATCGCAACTAGCCGGGCGGTTGCCATATGTCATTTAACACATTTGAAACCTTTTGCCATATTTCATGGTGAATTCTGTGGGAAATTATCGTCATAAGCCAGCACTGTATATGACGCAGTCGTGTTTAAAATGCTGCCATTTCAAATGTTTCATGCAATCAGAACAGATCTTCCGACGATTGCATGACGCGTTGCCTGCAGTGTAATATTTCAGCCCTGGTACTTAGTGGTCTAGATATCGCATGCTGCATGGCGTTATTAGCACAGATTAATGAGGCTGACAATTTGTCAGAGCGAGTAGCCCTCCGCGCTACTTTTCTCGCATTTAAAATCGGTGAATGTTTAACAAATACCTACTGCGTTGGTGTGCTACATCTCGATGAAAAAAAAAAACTTCCAGCCCAGACATCAGCATACGTGTTCATCCATACACGTAGATTACACACGTAGGTTTGTCCTGCAGCCCTCATCTTCAGTATGTTAGTCAGCACCTATACTCACTGTCGTTTGTTTCAAATAATTCGCCGACAGGCGACAAGAATGTCCAAAACAAATTGCATACCTACATGTACCGTCGACTGTCGAGATCTCCCACGCCGTTCAAACTTTCTCCAGCAATATTTGGCCTGCGGCTGAAAGTATTTCATTCCCATTCCATATTTAAAATTCACCAGCCTCTTTGGTGTCAATCACTCTAACTTGTGCAATTAAACTACCTATTCTGACTCGGGGGGGGGGGGATTGCAGTTTCCAGAAGAAAAAAAAAACACAAACACAAAACATATGATGCAAAGACTGCCCAGGTTCCATGCGCAAAGCCCTTCACTGAATTCAATTACATTATTACTGTATGGGGTAGCGAGAAATGGTACAAATTATTGCCCAATGTGACGTCACTGTCACCAAGATTGAATACCGAAATATACTTTGTTGCCCTAAGCGTAGCCGAGGGCAATAATGCTTGTCGGGGGCTATACAGTATACAAGTGGCGTCACAAAGGACAATGCTTTTTCTTATTGCCCCTTAGCCATACAGTATGCATTTTATTGTTTAGCCCACCCCAATTCGCTATAAATGTCGCTAAACATGTTGCCGCTCTGACCGGCAAGATCACTGGCCTGACACTTGTGTCAAGCTATGTGTCACCCAGCGTGTCAACGTCTGACACCTGTTTGCCATGTATTACTGACACCTGTATCACTTCCTGTGCCACTGACATTTGTGTCACTCTGTGTCATTTTCAGTGTCACTGACACCTATATCGCCCTCTACCCCTCCAGGCAGACCAGCTGCGGAGACTGAACGGCGACAGCGACACCATGGAGTCGCTGGCCTACTCCAAGGTCAACGCCTGCGTCTGAGGCCACCTAAGAGGTCAACGCGTGCCTCTGAGGTCGCCTTCAAGGTCAACGCGTGCACCTGAGCCCTGAGGTCACCTTCAAGGTCAACGCGTGCCTCTGAGGTCACCTTCAAGGTCAACGCGTGCACCTGAGGTCACCTTCAAGGTCAACGCGTGCACCTAATATCGCGCTCAGGGACCAGACTCTAAACATGCCGGGGAGGGTGCCGGAAGAAACGACTGGGACACAGGCCGGGACACTGCTCTAGTTTGTTATATGTTAGACGTGATGACTGATAGGCTCTCACGCCTAAGTTGGAGCGAAATTGAGATCTGATCAGATCTAGATAAGATCAGAATGATCAGATCAGATGCGGCAATGGCACTCAGGCTAAGCACATGGTTGATTTGATGGCCCGTTCATGTCTGACTCATATCGCCTGGCATTATGTTGTCTGATTGACAGCATGCGGGCGAATGACCACACATTGACGCTCATATTTGTGTGTACCCCACCGACTGTGTGTATGTAAGTACTCGCAATGTGTGTGTAAGCCAAGATTTCGCTCTGACATTGACCATGTTGTATATGTATGTGTGTAGAGATGTTTTATTTGTGTTCCATGTTGCAATCGGGAGGTTGCAGACTCAATGTATCAATGTACAAATACCTACAGCTTTTCGTGATAGAGAAAAGAGAGAAGCAAAAAAAAAAAGACTTGGAGATGGTGAAGGGAGGGATAAGCGAGCAACGAACGGAAAGAGTAGGAGAGTTTTGGAGGATGAGGAAGAGCAGAGAAGGGGATGGAAGGAGAGAACAAGCGAACGACAGAGACAGGCGGAAGAGAGAAAGAGAGGGAGAGGAGAGGGAGAGAGGGAGGGAGGGAGGTGAGGGAAGAGAGAGACAGAGAGAGACGGAAGAGGGGGAGAGAGAGAGAGAGAGAGAGAGAGAGAGGAGAGAGAGAGAGAGAGAGAGAGAGAGAGAGATGAGAGAGAGAGAGAGAGAGAGAGAGGAGAGAGAGAGAGAGAGAGAGAGAGAGAGAGAGAGAGAGAGAGAGAGAGAGAGAGAGAGAGAGAGAGTGAAGACGAAAAAGCAGGAAGAGCAGCAACATCACCACTCGCTTCCACTCATGTCGAGGCGTCGCATTACTAAGCGACTAACGCATCGTTCCCTCGTCGTGTCGGCGGCGGACTCGCCGCGACCCGACGTTCAGCGATGGGGGCGCACAGGTGCGTTCGCTCGGCTGCCAGAGGTGCTGAACGGTGAGCTGATGGCCGTGGAGGGGAGGGGAGGACCACGCGCACAGTCAGCGCTGACTCAGCCCCTGAAGAGCCTGTCGACGGTCAGCGCTGACATGGTCAGAGCCCGGGTGGGGGGGGGGAGGATGGGCTGAGCTGAGTGGAATAGTTAGAGCAGAAATCGAAACAGGAAGTGAAGAAAAAGGAAGTGAAGAAAAACAGAACTTCATTTATTCACTTCCGGCTTCAAAGTTTTACATATAAGTATATAACTATTTAGTAAGAATGCAGCGCCACGACCTAAATTCAGTCAATATCAAACACCAGACGTTAAACTACATCATTCAGTTTGAAAGGTCACACGAAAGACCAGTCTAACAGTCAAACATTATTCCTGGGAAGGATTTTTTAACGGAACGAATTGCAAAGATACCTATGACATGCGCCAGTTGAATTGCGCCAGTTCCATGACGTGTTGACTGTTGATAAAGTCATGGGATGTCAAAGCTAAGTTTGGCTACGACTTTGTTAAATCATCCATAGTAGTTGCCTCTACAGTTTCGGCTATTTTTCACACATGTCTCACATGTCAAGTTTCTCTCGTTCTGTTGTTCGACCACATGAATCTGCTGATCTGTCCAACAATACAAGTGGCATTTAGTTTTCCTGACTTCGTCTGTATTGTTTGGCACTATGATCGCTCGGACTAGTGAAATCTTCTCTTCAAAGCCCAGCGAGTCATCCTCGCAGTTCATATAAGCGCCAAACCTCGTGCTATCCTCTGTGCGTCAGCCTCTCACCACACACTCGGCCCCACATCCGCAATTTGCCAGTCATTTTACCCTTTGCGTCGCCGCGCGCCGCCTCGCAGTCCGGTGCCAGTTCAAAGACCACAGGCTCATCAGCGGCTCCAGAATCTGGACCAGTGCCGGGTGCGGGGATAATTTTACCGGCCCGCTTGTCGGCAGAGATGGAGGACATTTGTGTGCCGTCTGGCGCGCACATTCAGCTGTCGGGCCCAGAGAGTGTTGTTCCCGGGACCGGCCAGCCGAGCGCCGGAACTGAATGAGCCAGCGCTGCCGGGAACGAAAATATAGCCACATAGCGTCAGGAAGTCACCGAACCACCCAGCTGGAATGCATATAGCATTTCTCGTGAGCTTCGCAGAGGACAGTGGACGAAAGAGTTGACTGTTCACTTCTTGGAAACCTGTTTATAGACATTCTTCGCGTGCTCAAAGACGACGGGTTAGTGACATCCAAAGCAATGTTGGCTGAAGCTACAGTGTCTAGAAGTCTGCAGATGCATTTATTCGTGGAAGACAACTTACATGTGTCCGTCCAGCTCAAAGATCCGTCACGAAGCCTACTCAGACTCCCGCTGTTACTAGCTTATGTGCTAATCAGCAGTTCCACAAATCTCACACAAAAATAACGTTTCATACCCTTGCCCTTTGACAAAGGAAACAGCTAGACCAGACGATGGGTAGGTATATCTCCGTATCTCTAAGCCTGTGATAAAGCAGCACTTTACGACACATGGCCTTTGCTTCCTGTGAAAGCAGTCACTTTGCCGGTTAATTTAATGGTTAAGTTAAATCACACGGGTCATTGCGTTTCAAGACGGCTGATGGCACCAACTTTATTGCTGGTGACCTTAGATTTAAGTCACCAACTCTCCGCTCTGAAAATTATATCGATCATCAACCATCTTACGGGGATTGGTGAAGGTCAGTGGAGTACGTACCTAGTTGTCTCTTAAACCTCGCAGCCGCTCTCATCGTTCAGAGTGTCACCATAAATGAGAATGTCAAGTTTTGTTTTTGGAGTTATTTCATTCAACTCAACACCTTCTTGATGAGAAAGAAGTTGAAACAGCTCAAACAATAGACCTCTGTACACGGTGCACATACATTGAAACAGACTCAGACATTGTGACAGAGATGCTTGATTCTATTGCAGCTGCAGCCCTCACTCATGAACACCAAACATTGCTACTGATCATTCGTTATTCAACGGATAGTGGATACCTCGCTGCAAATAACCCGATAGTCCCAAAAGAGACTCATTCATAACATGTCACCTGCGAAAAGGAGCTCACAACCCGCAATATCACGACGTGCAATGCCTCTCGTTTCCCACAAATAGGCACCCGCAAATGGCACCGTGCAAATTTTCCCCAGGAGACTCTCCATTTATACGAAATGTCTACCAGCCGCTATAACCACGCAGACCGGCGGTCGTTCCCTTATCTGGGCGCGGAGGTCGGCCCCGTCAGGTCATCTCAGCATCATTTCCGCCAGCCGGGCTGGCGCTGCCACCGCCGGGCGGTTCATTTTCTGACTGAACTACAGCGGCGGCTGAGCTACAGCAGCTGAGCTACAGCAGTACAGCCCGCGGCAGGGCCGTCCGTCCCGGCCCGTGTTCCCGTGACAGGCGGCAGCGCCCGCCCCCCGGCAGCCGTGCCAGCTGTGGACTGTGCCTAGGGTTCGGTCGTTGGGTGGTCCTTCCCCGGGCCGCCGGATGTGAAGGAATCCAAACTGACTCATTGGGTACGCTGAAGTCTGAAGTGAAATGACAGTTATAACGGAACAATAACATGAACGTCGATGTTATTTTATGTAAAGTATGTTTGTATTTAATGGAATGACCTTCTGTTCAAAATTCTAAAAATTGCCAAAAGTTACAAAAAAGTATGTTTATGAGTAAAGTATGTTTGTGCTTAATACCTTTTAAGGGAATCGGCATTCATATTCAAGGTATCTTTGTACGAGTATGCTCCTATAAATGGTTATGCACAACACTTCAATGAAATGACATCAATATGAATTGAAAGCTCGTCCCAACTTCCCCTCCACATATTGCCGGTATGGATTGGCTATTCATCATCAAAACATCGGCTCACAGGTCAACGCACCGCCTACCGAGCAGCGTACCGTGCGTGCATGGCTCGGTGGCAACTGAGCTCCATCTCGTGACTGGCACACATTCAGCACAGCTCTGACGCACAACACATTTGTGCTATCTCACAGCTGCGTGTGACATCGTAAAGCAGTGACATGGCCCAGTGTAACTAGACAGCCCATTCAATGTGATCGGGATGGCTTTTGCGGTCGGTGGTTCAGAAGCAACGACCCCTATTCATTCACATCGTCCTCTCGTCAACATATTCACGTCAACTGCGGCAAATTAAGGTTGGTATGACAGCGTCACTTTTATGTTTTGGCTCTCTCTCTCTCTCTCTCTCTCTCTCTCTCTCTCTCTCTCTCTCTCTCTCTCTCTCTCTCTCTCTCCTCTCACTCTTTCTCTCCAGGTACCGGTCTTCCGCTCTCCACCTGTTTCTTTCTCTTGCCAGCTCCTCAATCTCCGCCCACGCCACATTCCGCTCTCCACCTGCTTCTTTCTCTTGCCCCCCCCCCCTCCGTCTTCGCCCACGCTGCCGGCGTGACGCACCTCTCGCTCCCCCGTGGGCCATCCATTGGCGTCGGTCCGTTTTTAGCACAGCCACTCCCACCCGACACCGACCCTGTCGTGTTGTATGCGGTGATTATTGACCGAGAGTCAATTAGCCGTGTCCACGCACCGAGAGGCCGACACCGGTTCGCACTCCGAGCTCAACACGGCATAGTTTCTTGTCCAGAACAGTCTGAGGGGCTTGTGTAGTAAGTCGTGTATAAGTGGCATAGACGTTCCCAAGGTGAATGTGTTGTGGCTATTTTCGGGAGAATATACAGTAGGAATGGATGGCGCATGTTTTTGACACATATGCGTCACTATAAAAATGCTCAGTACTGCTCCGCACTCGCTAGTTTCTTGCCCAAAGCACCCTGAGAGCTTAGTCTCGTAAGTCGTGTATGTAAGCGGCATAGACGCTCCCAAAGTGAATGTAATGTGATTGTGAGTTAATTTCCGAGAGAAAATAGAGAACGAAACGGCTGGAGACGGGAGTGTGTTTTCGACTAAGATGCGTCAGCGTCACTGTAAAAATGTTCAAGACCCAGCCATCAGTCATTTAGTGACTAAGGCGCTTCATGGATTACAGCGTAAAGCACTCCGGCGCGTCTTAGTAAAACAAAGTCAAGTGCTGAGCCTGAGTTCAGCCGACATCCTTGGCAAGGCTAGGTATCTTTAAACAAAGCTGATGGAGAAATCGCATTATGAGTACACTGCACCAGGCGGCACTTTTCACATGAGCTTGACACCCTGACACCTGTGCACAACAGGGGCGCTGTATCAAACACAGATTTACTGTGTCATGCTCATGACAAGCTGCCGGCGATCACGACATCCTTCATCATAGACAGCCACCCTCAGGCGTGCCCGTGGTTATATGGCTTTAGACGTGCCGCACTATCGTCCCCATTCCATCAGCCCGCCGATCTGACGCACAGACACCTGTCTGTCGTCGCCACAGGTGTTCCGTCGAGCCCTGCCTTAGGCTGAGCGCTCAATGCCTGTGTGTCTGTCTGTCTGTCTGTCTGTGTGTATGTGTCTGTATGTATCTCTGTATCTCTCTCTCTCTCTCTCTCTCTCTCTCTCTCTCTCTCTCTCTCTCTCTCTCTCTCTCTCTCTCCTCTCTCCTCTTTCTAATCCTAATGTAATGTAGGTAATCCTATGTAACTTTCACATAAATTGCCTCATACGTATTTCAGTATCACCTATAATGCCTAATTCACTGATGGTCTGGTTCATACGTTTGCCTCACCAGTATTTCAAATCACCTTTAATAATTCACTGATGGTCTGGTTCATTATGCGTAAGTTTGTACACATATGCATACCCACGGAGGATGCTGGCTTTTCTGTCTTAAACCGCTTAGCCATGAACTACGCCGTGCATCTATAGCGCTGACACTGAGACTTTGGTGCTGTTCTGGGTCAGGCCTCTGGCTCTGACTCTGACTCACACGATAGCCAGAATAATCTCGTAGCCTATGTCAACATGGGGCTGGGCTGACATGGTTGATCACAGATCAGTGATACCGACCATTCAACAGATAACAATGGCACATTAAGGATATCACAGGAGTGATATGAAGGTGTGATATATGGAGTGATATGAAGGAATTGATAATTAAAGGTAACAAATGTAACATCAGTTCGAAACATCACTTCGATCAGCTGGCGCAGTTACCTATTTCCATTTTCCCATAACCCGGCAGTTGCTGGGGTATTCCGCCACCCGCCGTTTGCTGGGGGGGGGGGGGGGGGCGTTAAACGCCCCCAGCCGATAACTCGAGAACCAATAGGCGCAGCGAAACGCACGAGGCGGCAAACGAAAGAACGCGACGAGACGCTTCAGATGAGTACTTTAAAGTTGAATTTTGAGGTCACAGGTCGGGTCAAGGTCAGGTCAAACACCTGAAATCGGGCTTTCAGTAGCATTGACTTCAGGACTTCGCAATGGGCGCCTCTCGTCATTAACTCTGTCAAAACGGTGCACAATCCATCATATAAGGTCTACAAGAGTGTCAGCTCCATGTAGGGGTCAGTCAAGCATAGGTCAGGTCAAGGTCAGGTCAACCGGGTAGGCACATATCCCTGAAAATCAAAACTGATATTTGCAGCCTGTGACACATGTTTAATGGGTATTTTGGGGCGTAGAACACGATGGTGACATTCATTTTATCATATGTGTACGTGTTTGGCTCAAAAAGTTAAAATTTAAGAAATGCATGTATCATGGCCGTGAAGTAGTCACGAGAAATTGTCAAGATTCAGTTCAAGATGTTGGAAAATGCGGAACGCTAATCAATAATCGAAGATAGCCATTTGATTGTTCATGGTATTGGCAGTCTAATGGCGTTTACGGCATGTCTGTATGTCTATTCTGTGATTTTATATGATTTTTTGAACATATGCCGTTTTTGGTCGAAAACTCAGAAATCATGACGTCACTAAAACCTCGATATCTCAAAAATTTTCCGACCGATTTTTTTGAAACTTTGTCACAATAACCTTCAATTAATTCCCTACAGGTACCCAAAATTTGGCGCGCCGTTTTTATGCTATGGCCCGGCGAAAAAAGTGGGGGCGTTTAACGCCCCCCCCCCCAGCAACTCGCGGGATAACTTTTGATACGACGCAGAAGGAAAGCACAATTCATACACATCACAAGTTGAAAGTTCATGAGTAGTTAGTTTTCAACAAGGCGAATAAGCTCCAGTCGGCCTGACGCAATGAAGCGGCTCCGGTTCTAACAAGCTCATACTCTGTTAGCAAGACAAACATTTTGTTAGACGTAATAAACTGCAGAGTGAGGACCGTGGGATCTTGCCATGTGAGGCTAAACACCTGACCTGTCACGGGTAACTAACGATGTCCATTCAAGGAACAACGATCCAGCAGGTAGGCGCCCTCAGCATGGACCTCATGTTCAAGGGGTCATTTGAGACGGAAGCTGACTTTAGCAGCCTTAACGCGACAAAGCCAGCGCCAATTCGGCTTTTGATTCATGCGTTCATAATTCACATTTCCTGTTTTAACTGATCATGCTACCATATCTAATTGGGATTCGAACCAATTCAGCTGTCTGGCTACAATTCGGGAATTGAAAATCGAAGTAGGGCCTGAGGAGCCATGCTTTATTGAGCAATGAACCGCTCTGACTGAAAAAGCGTATGGTTTTCTGATAAGCAGCGCAGCGAAAATGAGATTCACAACTAACTTCTACGACTGAATAGGACCTAGATTTCCAAATTAGTCCTCGCCTGGAGCACTCGCTACCCATGGCTACTGTGAGCATGTCGAAGTTCGATGATGAATAGCTCACCCATACCGGCAACATGTTGAGGTGACTTGGGATGGACAAAGCTAAACGCGCGGTAGAAGATTATCTAGCATGAGGCATGACGGTGACGGTAAATGAACTATAGTGGGCGATCATGTGAGCGTGGATGAGTCACAGTCATATGGTGTGACTGCAGAGTGAATATCATCAGTGGATGACTGAAGGGGCTGCCCGAGGCATTGTGCGAGTACCGGGAAGAATGATGTGTGGGTAACCAGTACCTAACCAATGAGATGAATGATTGTTGACGTGATGCTCTTGTATAAATGTTCAGTGCGTCTGTGTGTCGGAGGATCGCCATGGACCGCTATTTGGTGAATAGTCTGCAAGTGCTGCCAGGATTTTTCTACTACGAGTAGCACCCAATCAAACACAATCATAACCTTACACAGCAATTTTGAAGAAGGCCCTACCGCTGTGTATTGACCTGATCCAGGGGAGGGGGAGGGGAGGGGGAGGCCAGTGTTTAACTATCACCCATGTATTTACCAGCGGTGCTATTACAAAGTATGTACAGCCCTCTGCAAACTGCGTGGCAGGTGTTCTTTTTTCGACAAAACTGAGAATAACGCGGATACTATGCTATTCATGATATTCATGACACGGTCACTCGGAAATCGTAACAGCAAGACTCGGGAGACTCCGCACCTTGGATTGGCATTACCATCGTACTCATTTTCCATCCAGTTTGGCAACAAAATCCAAGAGTTTATATTTCCCCCAAAAACAAACTTTTGCATTTTATTGCCACACAAGGCATCTACTCTGTTTAGTGATAGACCCAATCGAAGGAGTGGAGCATGGCGCCTCTACTTGCAGTGAGTTCCTACTGACTGATAACATAATATTTGAGTTATTACCGGTTTTGTCGAAAAAAAGAATACCTACCACGCAGTCTGCTGAGGGCTGTACAATCTGAGTTAAACACATGTGAAGCTAACATGAGCTAGCGCTGATGCGGTAGCTTCGTATTCATGGGCTGCAGCTGAAACTTATAACTTTCAGCAACACAGCGACCAATGAGTTCCCTAACTAGGCCAGTAAAACTGCGTCGTGAACCCTTTCATCCTAGACTCATCCATCCCCAATGGCGCCGTTGACCCTTCATGACCCACACCCTGTCGCCTGCTATGTTGGGACGGCCCAGGACACCTTACAACCCAGATCTCACGCGACGGCACGCGACTTGTCCGCCGGAAGTGGGTTTCTGGTGACGCGGCCGACACCAACTCTGGTGACCCCGGGGTCGGAAAACTGTTTGGGTTGGCCCCACGCCCCCAGATCCGGCCCGACGACGCCACTGATGGTCCCGCGGTCACCTGATCGACGATAACGACGACGTAGAACGCCACCAATCCCATGAAAGCTCTGGAATGGTGTTTGTGTTACCTCCCTTCTCGATAATGAAGACATATATCGGAACTGGGAAATTAAGCGTAATGGGTGGATAGATTTTTTTATAGTTATGAAAGCATCAATATACACCCAATGTCTGGTTATGCATTATGTAAGACGAAAATACGCCGTCGACGAGATCACGGACCAAAGGCTATATCGCACATTTATCATTTGCACGTCATGTAACTTTTACGAATATTTCCAGAGAAACGGTGTATGGCTAGGCGCACTGACCCATCTCCAGCATGTGCGGCTAATTTTGCCCACATTGACTCGTACCAAACTTTTCACATTGATGCTTTTGATTAGGATAGCCAAAGTAAAGCCATATTAGCAAAGTTTGACTTGAAGCTGCGGATCACGCATGCTAAAAATAGCTCTCTCCGAGGCTCTTGCTGGCTATCTTATACATCCAGAGCGACAGGGTATCTCAAGAATTTGTCGCCCGCTACTATTCTTGGCTGCTATGGAGTTACGGGAGCCTATTTATAATTTGATCGCGGACATAAAGCCAAGTAGTGCAGGCAGTTTTATGAGCGATTCCTATGACCCCCTCCCCTCCCGCATTTCACCTTCGTTGGGTGCTCCAAGTCTCATGTAAACTGTACAAAATCGTGCAATATTAATGGAATATGCAAGTGCCACGCTTCTCGTAATGACCACGATCACTCTTTCGCGTAACCTCCAACAAAGAACACAAGCGTAGCACATATGACACATTACAACACTCAACAATCAGCATAACTCTGCAAATAATCCATGCAGGTTATTCATTCACTACCATTTTGAGGTCAAGCTATGCAAGGCTCACAGTACACGCGTATGACGTGATTTAAACGCCGATTAACTGGCAAACGCCTCTACCATCCCTTTTCAACTCTGTAGTGGGAATACAACTACCAGGTGAGCCGCTAACCATAATAACAGCTTGGTCGATCATATAAATCAAAACAATCCTAGTTTCTACCTGTCATGGGGAGGGCTTAGCGTTGTGGAAGGCGCACTGCCACTCACAAAGGTAGACGCCAATAACAGAGCACTGATTACGTCAAAGTGTGAATAATTGACTTTCTTAGCGATTGCTGCCGGCCAAAGTCCAGTAAGGCACAAGTTGCAAAGTATGGCAGCCGAAAGCTTGTGTATCTTATTCATAACGTCCGCTGTTTCTGTAATAATTTAGTGGCTTTTCAAAGTACTCCCCACCTACTTTCCTCAAGCAGAATCGATTTTACCCAGGGACACTGGGAACATCACATATGCGTTTGGATAGTGTTCAGCAAATCATAAGATACACCAAGTTCGATGCATGTCGGGTGGCTCAGGGTTCAGTCCGTCCAAAATAAGATAATTCATTGTAACTTCTGTATAGGATATCAGCTGGAGGAGAAACATTACCACAATGTCTTCGCTCGTCGGGTTTTACTTTCGCGCTCATGCTGTATCAATATGTACACTGTACCAATGTCCATTGTCCAATAAAATTACCAATATCCGCATTAACTAAATCTTTATCGTAAAGATTAAACGAGACACTTTGAAGCTTATTTTACGGATTATTGCCGGATGTTACTCAAAGAGTAACATCCGCCTGGTTACTCGGAAATCAATTTCACTTCTTGCTACAGTGATGTTTTGCCGTACAAAACTACGAGCTGGTACGAGCGTGATTACGGACACTCGTACAAGTGATCTTATAAAATCACCGGAGGATACACCACTGAACCAAATCTCAAAAGCAGCATATGGTAATTATTGAAATAAATACATATTTCCATAACAATACTCCTGCTATCAAAGAGCTGACAATGCAAATGAATACGTGCAGTCACATACCAGAGGCGCGGTTGCCCTATTACACGCATACATACTCACATAGTGCATAAACGCCTTATTACAGAAACGATATGCGGTAATGGTATATGTCAACCTATCACGCAGAAAGCGGCACTGATAACAAAGTAATCACTTGTAAACGGTAACAATAACTAATGCCTTTCGCTATGAAACAAGGATGATTTTTCCTTACTGTACCAACATAAATGACATAGTTTACAAATGGAATACAGCCGTCATATACAGCGGTGCAGGAAGCAAAGCAGCTGACATTCTTTATAAAAACAGTCACTTCTAACCACAAACACCAGGGCAGCGCTGGTGGGTTAAAAGCTATCAGGGGCAGGACACCTTGCGAGAGGTCGAGGCAGCCATCAAGCTACCAAGGTACGAATCAAGGTTCATTGCAACAATCTCACATCACTTGGAACTTTGGAAGGGAATTCACATTTCTTCATACGAAGTCACATCAGCAGTCCCCAGAATCGCCGCCGGATGAAGCACAATGGAGGCACCGGTCAGCATAACAACGCTTGTCCCCTCAGCCCCGGGTGTAAAACGTATCACCAAACACGAGTTCTGGATCAAGTGGCGAGGAGGGTTGGGGAATGGGGAGGGGAGAGGGGGTTGGAGATTACTGCGCATTGGGCAACTGTCTCCTGAAGAGCCGCTGCCGGGTGCCCACGCGCTCCTCTTTCATCACGTGATCGCACAACAAGACGCAGAACAGACCCGCGCGGACACACACGAATCATTTCTCCCATCGGCAGCGCCAGACCTCCAGACGCAATCACCGTGGGTGCGTGCGGCGGAAAGGTCAAAGTGCAGCTGGAAGAGACACGGACCGGGAAGGACTGCGGAGTGTGGTTGCTGGAAAATAAAAAAATAAACGTAAAACGATGCATACGATTGAACCATACTATCGATACCAGTCGCCACGAGGTCAACACTTAATTATCACCGAAATGCAACATGGGTCCCTGCTCCTTTAACAAAGACGCCCTGTCCCATCTTCACAGAAGGGTGTTATTTCCACGAACGTCACTTCACATTTCTTGGAGCGCTCAGTTCCGTTCTAGAGAATAGTCTCGTCGGAACCGCACGGAACGAGCCGCTGTCCCGATAATCAATCATTCATCACACTGCTGGGACCCGGGAGCTCCAGCGCACATAATCAATCTCTCATATCGCCGGCATCCGCGAGAAACCGGTCACTCTGTAAAAAAGCAATCACCTATCACCTCTCGCAAAGTATTCTGCGAGACTCCATCGCAGTTTATAACTGGACTCGGAAAGACCATACCGACACTAAACAAATGGTCTTGAGTCACCAGCGGACGCGTGCCCACCTTTTTTACGCGAGCCCACCTTAATGTGAGCGTGCGATCTCGGAGAAGAATCGCAGCAGGTCATCGATGGTGAACTCGAGTGTGATCATGGCGCCTGGGTAGCAGCGCTGGATCATCTCCTCTATCGACTTGTACTGCATGATGAACTCCTCCTGCATCGCTCGCCACACCACCTGTAAAGAGAGGCGGGGTCAGAGGTCAGAGGTGGGGTCAGAGGCGGGGTCAGAGGAGGGCAGAGGTCAGAGGCGGGGTCAGAGGTCAAAGACAGGGGAGGGGTGAGAGGAAAAGGAGACTGAGCGCAGTGGAGAGGGAAAGGACGACAGACACGCTAGGGATTAGAGAGGAATGAAAAGTGTATATTTTGCACAGTTGCTTACCACTGCACTAATTAAATTGCAATTCCTCATTCTTTACCGTTTGTGAGTCTGAAACATTTGCGGCAGAAAATACCGAGTAAAGCTGCAAAACCAGACAGCCCACAGCGTTTCCAAATAAAAACGTCCTGTCCCATATGTGTCACACAAAGATCCCATCCAATACACTTCTGAAACCCGGGACAAAGAGCCAACTACTGTGGGCGTCACCCCATCCCTCCCCCCCCCGTCACCGTACTCTACAGGCGGCTCCGTCGGCACAACAGCCACGCGAAGCACGCGCAAAATAGCTCACTGACACGCTCGGAGCGGCGGGCAGGCGACGTCTGGTGTTACGTTAGGGCACCTCTCTTTCCGTCAAGAGCAGTCGCAGGAACGGCGTCAGAGATAGCCTAGAGCTGCGTTAAGTCATCTACTATATTGCTTCATCATCAGTGAGAAAATGGAGCTAAGTCAGGGTATCGAATGCTCCGTTAGGACATTGCTCCCTGCCCCAGGGCCAGTCAGGTCATCTGACTATGCGTCGCAGCACCTGACGCTGCATCTTGGAACCTATGTATGTCTTCGTAAAATGTCTAGTGCTGCGTCGGGATATCTGACGCTGCGTCAGGTTATATGGCGCTGCGTCAGGTTGCATGACGCTGCGTCAGGTTATATAGCGCTGCGTCAGATGCCGCCAGTGATCTCAGCTCCACGGCTCGAGTCTGTCCGTCCATCTGACAGGTCGCGCCGCGCCCCGACAGCAATCTGGCGGCGTCTGACAGGCAGACAGGAAGGACGGAGACGGTACGGCGACGGAACTGGAGCGCGACGTCCTCCCACAGAACAGCGCAGGACAGCTGGTCAACAGCTGTGGAACCGCATACACGGAAAAGTGAGCGGCTGTTCTGAGCCTGAAATACGTATAGGAGTTGGTAGGCTGCTTTTTATGTTGCGGACGCCGAGGACGATATTTTTGTAGGTATGGGGGTTGTAATTTGCGATGTGAGGTTTGGAATAAAAAGGTCTTTGCGACAATATATTAAAGGAATATTACTATCTCCACACCTTTGTCATTTATTTACTTAAAATGCCAATGTCATTTTTATAAAAATGTATTAATAAAGAAGCAATTTGTGTACATTCGTCAATGCGAACGCCATTTCACAGCCCCGCGAATCATAGCCATTTCACAGCCCCGCGAATCATACGACGAACGCGGGACATACTGACATCGACGATTTTCCCCGGTCCGGGCTCCATTCTCGCCCACAAACGTTTGTTATTCAATTTCAGCCGGCCGGTGTGTCCCAGGTGGTAAACAGCTCCGATCGCGCGACTGATAAACTTCCACCTGCCGCTTCGCTGCCAATGGCAACAAACGCGGCCCCAGCAGCGACCGCCATGAGACCTGGCCCACCGCAGGTGCCATCAGTGGTCCAGCCCCAGCTTTACATGGGTCAAGTGTCACCGCTACTACTGCTGTCGTAGAAACGAACCATGTTGCCATCAAATGCAATGTCGTCATTCGTCGCTTCAAAGCAAGAGGGCATCGGTCGATTTCATGGCGTGTTGGAGATTGTCTTTCTTATGCGCACTGCCTAGCTTCTCAAAGCTGAGCTTCAAAGCCTTTTGAAGATTCTCTGTCTCATGAGTCATGAGCAACACGAGCTTCTCAATCCCACTCATTCCTCAGCAAAGCTGGTTAGTATCACCCTCACCCAAACATCCCTACTGTTGACGGCGATGCTCGGATGGCCAGCGCGCAACACCGGGTCCGACTAGCTCCGCCGCGGTGGCCAGTCGGCCGGCCAAGTCGCGTGCCCGACACCCCCCCCCCCCTTTCCCCTGGGGGGGGGGGGGCAGCTCTGACGGAACGCCAGCGTTCAGAGGCGCTGATGACTGGGGCGGGCCGGTCGACTGACTTGGCACGGGCCGTGACAATATTTACCTCAAACGTCATTACGCATGGCATTGACAACAGTTGACGGAGGCTAGCTAATGGCAGTTTAGAAACGAGGCTAATGTGTATACATTCACGGCGTTTGCATGACATTTTTTACATTCACGAATGTTTAATGAATGCAACAAATATGCCACCAAACATCTAATGATGATACATCCTACTGCTGATTATGTGTTTTTTTTTCAACCACTGAACCAATCTAGCTCGAAGAGCCATATGCGAGCTTTAGTCACACTGCCTGAAAGGATATTAAGCGGGGAAAAGTCGGAAACAAATAACGTAAATCTAGAATCTACCGACACAAAGTTCATTTTCTCCCGCCAGTTATCATCAGCGTCACCGCCCACCGACCGCCTCTGATGTCCAATTCATCGCCAACTTGTTTGAAGTCATTTCCCTTCGACCTTTTCCGCGGGGAACCTATCCAAACTAGCCATCCCACGTCTGCCCAAATCACGAGTATCACGTCACGAGTGATCAGCGCCTCTCGGGCTCTTGAAAGCCTCCCCTGGAAGCCCCCTGACCTACGGCAAGACAGGGGACATTAGCAACGAGCGGAGGGGACCTCTACGTCAGCTGCGCCGACTGGTAGATGTATGTAACAAAAAAAAAAAAAAAAACAGCCAAGGCGCCGGGCAGGTCACCGCCATGAGACGGGGGGGGGGGGGGGGCAGATATTACTGGATGCACGACATGCCCCATTTCGATCAGAGTCGCATGGTCAGATATACGGACAACGAACGTAATTAGACAGATAATCAGCGCAAATCGATGTGCAACGGAAAAGGTATTGGTAGAACTTTGGTAGAACTTTGGTAGAACTTAACTGGTAGACGACATTGGTAGAACAATAATGGGAGGGGGTGAAGCGTGAATCATTTTGGAGGAAATTGTGATCTACACAGATAAGTGCACAAAATGGTCTTGTCGATGGTCATGTCAAATGTTTCGCGTAGTACAGCGGCAGCGGGACCAAACAGACAGACAGATGGCCAACCAATCACCAAGCCAGACGGCCAGCTGACCTGAGCGAAACAGACTGACATGCGCCGGGGCGAATCGAAGCGCACTGACACGGACTGGGGAGGAGCGAAGCGATTCAGGGCGGAGCGGACCTGTGACGAAGACGGTCTCGCCTGTCGTCGGCAGAGGCGGTGTCCGGTTGACATTGGCCGACGCGCGGTTGGCTAACGTTCAGAGTGTTTTCCCAGAACCGAGAGACTCGGAGCTCAGATGTGAACAGGATGTGACGGCGACCGAGCGACGGTACAAGAGTCCCAAGTCGGGGTAGGGAGCGGCATCATACTTTTTAAGAAAAAACGGATGAAGATTTCAAGATTTGTTACACTTACTACCGATGAAAATTTAACTTTATTATTTGATACACTGTCACATCATACCGAATATCACCGATGTCCATATAAGGATGGACTCAGTTTAAATATCAACATAATAAAATGGGACAAACCCGAGTCTTCCGAGTCCGAGACCAATCCGAGTGAGACGAAAGTTTTTTATTACGTAGGGGTCTGATCCCGCAAAACCCGCTTCTTTGTCGTCCCTTTGCTACCGTTCCAGAACCGCTTTGATTGAAAACACCGCACGAGCGCACGACCAATCATTCAGCTACATCGGACGCCGCTGTCTTATCGAGACCAGCAAAGCAGATTTTACATTTAGACCAGCAGTCATTGCACTATCAACAATGACATTCTAAACGGACTTCAATCAATGTTACTCGATGTACCGCGTAGAGAGCATCGTGAAAGCACTTCTAAGTGTCCACAAACAGGCAGGCGACTCAGCCTGCCTAGCGCGAGTGCACACAATCCTCAAGTGCCGCATACTTGAGAACAGATAGCTTGATGCGGCCGAAAAGTGGGATATCAGTCATTTGTGAGTGGTGCAATGAATCAAATTAGTACAAATCTGTGCAGGAGGGCAGATTATAACAATCGTGCTCGATAAACAAAAGTATGAGCCAAACTTATTAATGCGCTCCATTTGTCCTTTATAACAGTCGTCCTATAATCTTCAACCTACACTAAACGCGTAAATCATATTCGCAACAGCAGTTGCCTCGTTAAGAAAAGAGTCAGCAGAAAATATTCGAGCATTATGCCCTTAGGCGCCTTGTCATATGCATTATGCACACTATGGATTTCATTTATTCATCAAACTTTTCAAATCAATAACGCCCTTACATGTGCCATTACCTGGAACCCGGGACCCGCTGTGCCGCCCCTGTCTATCTAAAACAAGGACACGTTTATCACCCACCATTACCGGACTTTACCGGAGCCAGTGGCTCCGGGCACATTAATACGATATACGATGGTGTGGTCATGTAGCCATAAAGCGCGCTGCCCAGCCCTCAGGCCATTAGCGCTGCAGCTGACTAAGTCCATATACCGTACTTTGCCACCGGACTGGCATATTATAACGTTAGAGGAAACAGATCAGGCTTAACCCTATTCCTGGCGGGGGGGGGGGGGCCTCAGGAGCCCCCCCTGAGGTTTTTTGGCTATTTCTCCCAAACGCGTTGAGCTAGGAAGCTCAAATTTTCTGACTTTTCCTAAAAGGCTTCTACGCAACATGTCTGAAAATTTTGAGTTGATCTGACCTCAGGTCAGGTCACCAGAGGCGGTTTGGTGACCCTACCTCAGAAAAGTTTGCAATCACGCCAGAGCTAGAGTTTTTGACCGATCAATTTCTTCTCTTCAGGCTTTAGTTAGGGTACCAGTATGTGCAATTTTTTATATCTCGGAATTTTGATATCGGTGACCTAAGGTCAGGTCAGTTTCGCGACCTCCCCATTATAAGTCAATGGGGGAAAAATCAACTCCCTATTTTTACCACTAAAACGGGTCGGAATGGCCCCATATACCATACATGACTTCATATACGATCAACCTTCACTACCTTGAGGTCTGTTTTGCTGTTGGGCAGCTGTGAGGTCATGTGACGTCATCAAAGGTCACCAAAGGCTTTTGGCCAATAACTCCGTACAGGAACAAGATACAGACGCGTGGATGGTCTCATTGTGTTCAGCTCGTCAAGACGCATCGAATGATATACATGATGACCTCGAGGTCACGTGACCTGAGGTCAACCTTTGACCTTGACCTTTCGAGGTCAACATCGATGCGGATTGACGAGAGGATCACGATGATGCCCTTAGTTTGTTCCTATCTTGGCTAATTCCAAAGTTATTCGAGAAAAACTCTCCATATCTAGCGCCGCCATTTTGACTTTTTCGACCCCTGTGACGTCATCTTTGACCTGACCTGAAAATGACCTGATTAAAAATTGTAGATCTTGACCGTGCGTATCCGATGCCGTTTACCGTTTGTCGCTGCGATGTGTAGTTTTTGAGATCTGAAGGGGGGCCGAATCGGCCCCCCCCCCGCCAGTTTCTTGTCCCGGCGGAGCCCGCCAGGAATAGGGTTAAAGCCATTAGTGAACATTCAGTGATAGCGAAAATGGAGGCTTTTGCAAATCATGCCAAACGTCAAATAAAACACGGTACCACTCTCATACTTTGCTGTATCATCAACAGTAGAACCATTCAAGCTAAAAATAATAATACAAAACACAAACCACTAGCCTTTGTCAATCAGAAGTCACCATTGACTCTCACCTGAAGCAGGTTCTCCTCTTCACAGAGGTGTTTCTCCACCTTCTTGTACAGCGTGTCCAGCCCCTTCTTCACCTCCTTCCCCGGGTACTCCTTGATGACTTTCCGCAGCTCCTGCTTGCTGAAGGCGTGCTGGTAGCCCATCTCGGCCTCGCGCACCCCCTGCGCCACCTTGGACTGCACGCCGCCGAAAAATTGCTGTGGGAACAGAGGAAACACGGCACGGTGAGTAGAGGTGCACATTCGTAAACCGCAACGAAGCGATACCAGAGAGGAAATGTTGCAGATTCGGACACAAGACAAGAATATATCTGTGCGGGACAAGAATATCGCTATAGATACTCATTGTTCACTGCATATAGAACAAAGAAGTCGACGTGCTTTGTTAGAAATGCATGAGAAAGTTTCGTGAGTCCGTATTACGAATCAGCACCAAAGTTGTTATAAAATGATAAAAGACCGGACTAGGAACTAGGCAGCGGAGCATAAGAACACCAACAATGAAAGGAAACAACACCCTTAAATAAATAAGACCTCGCGATTCTGGCAGAGCAAGAAACATCCTGGCATCTGGCCTGTGGCCAAAGGGGCTGCGACGCCCGTGATCCATATCAACCACGTTGCCAGAATAATTGACACCATGTTCTGCGATATGTGGAACACCAGCTCTACTAACATTTTCCCTAAAGGAAAACAGCTCATGATCGGGTCCCCGAAGCGGCGACACTCGAGTCCCTCTGATCTCCAGCTGGGGAAGCTTGTTTGCACAACTTTCTCAGTTTCCATCAACACAAGTCAGCCTAAACGCACCCCGTATACAAGCTAGCCGTAAACACAAACACACAAACACAAGCGAACTCCCATACGCAGAAGCACACACCCATAGACATAGGCACGGGGATGAGTCTGCTACCGAAAATGTCACGGACACTACCGGAAACCAATCTCGGCCCGCACACGCTCTCCGGTGTGACGGCATCAAATGTGACAGGCTAATGACGTCATTTACCCGGCGGGTGTTTTCTGAGAACACACCGACGCGTCGGCCCGGGGAGAGGCGTCTGGCCCTCTCAATCATCACGGCTGGGGAGGTGGAAGGGCGGGGTGGAGGCTGAATAATACGGCCCACCTTACAACAATCAATGACTAATATGACCTTAGTCAATGACTAATGGGCATGACTAATAGTCACCCCGGCAGTCAGGAGCCCACACAGCGCTCGGGGGAGGCGTTTCAATGTCCAGCTCAGCTGTTTCCAAGAAATACGCGGTCATGGGGAACTGCAATGCATTGCTAGTTTGCGCATTTATTACGGTTGGGAAGATTTGACAGCTATCATGGATCAATCACAACTTGACATAGCGTGGTTACAACCACATCATTTTGTTTGACTTCGAATGATTTGATTCGGCCCGATGCCAGCGGCATGTGAGCATCTAACTAGTCAATGCCGATGACTGATGACTCGACGGCGCATTCATGACAGCGACATCAATCACTGCAAATCACACCAAATAAAAAATCTGGATCGGAAGCTATTGCGCCGCACCGTAGGATACCTCCCGATATAGAACCCAACTCATTGACCTAAATCGGGCTTCGTGGCAGCCTCCGAACAAATGAACCAATCGGAACCACGCACGTGTTCGAAACGAACCAATCAGAAGCCACGGTCGGCCTGCGGCATGGACAAATTAAATTGGCGGTGCAAACAACTCTTGTCACGAGTTATGCGGCTTCCCAATGGAGAAAATTAGCTTTGCAAAATGAGCAGAGCGGAGAACGGAGGCGGTATTGCGTCTCGTGAAATGACGCCATGTTGGCTGCGCAATGGGGATCGGCACAATACGCCACTGAAAAGATCGCCGAATTAGGTAATCTCTGGATGAAATACAGTCAGAGCAGAAAGGGTGAAAAGACTTTAGACGCGCAATACAATGAACGGGCCGGAAATTTCTAGAAGAGACTATTGTGACGAAATGATCAAATAATGAAACATGAAACGATGACGCGTAATTGACAAATTACTATTTAATCAGAAGTTTTGATGCAGGATGAAAAGCATCGTAACAAAAAAAAAAACTTGTTACCGGTACAATACATTGAGAAACAAACCTGAGACAACATGGGTTTGGTGGAATAAATAAAAGCCAATCAAATACGGTTTACAATAGTTTACAATAGAGTATACAGCCGTCAGACGAGCTGTTGTATGGAGAAGAAATGAAAGAAAAAACTTCTTTATTTCAAGAAATAATTGTTGCAGGACTGAACTTCAAACCACTATTTATATCAACTTCGGGATTCTCGGTTCGTTTCCGAGCCATTTTATTGTTTGCTCTGTCGGAAGGCTACCAGCCGCCAGATGTGTGTGCTGTGGCACAGACCCCTCCCCTCGGGGTGACCCGCTTGGGAGCCTCTCGGTCTCTGCGGGCTTTGTTTGCGTCGGTGTGGTGCCGGAGGGAGGGCGTCATTGTTGCTGCATCAGTAACTTTTCGGATATTTTTCAGGATTACAGCATTGCATCCCAGCGAGCGACAAACTAAAAGAGGATTGAGAGGCCAGAAGCTGATTAAGTTTCGGACTTGTGATGTTTTGGTTTTTATCCTTCCGACCTAATACCAAAGCAATGAGAAAACTAAAATTGAGGTGCAGCGACAACAAAATGCCGTTTTAATCGTTACTAGCGCCGAAAAGGAGACCAAAATATAGCCGAGCCTGAGCGCCTACACCATCTAACCAAAATTACACACAAGACACAAAACTCCGCTCCCCTACTCACATTAAGTTTGATGAGTGGCTGCCCGAAGTATCTCGTCACGTACGCCTTGAGCGCCTCATTATACTTCTGTTTCACCTCGCGCTTCTCACTCTCCAGTCCGGCCAGTTTGAGGCGCATCAGGAGCGCGTGCAGGTGGTGGAAGTTCTCCATCTGCACCACCTCCAGCGGCGTCTTCTGGTGCTGCTGACCGGTGACGGAGACCTGGTCGATGACGGCGCGGATCAGCCGGCCGTACCATCGGTCCAGGTCGGCCCGCCGGCTCGACTCACGGAACACAGACTCGGCGATGGCGGCCAGCTCCTGAGGAAGGAATGGGTGAGATTTTAGACGTCAGCTCCTGGGGGAGAGGGTCAGAGGTCAGCTCCTGGGAGAGCAAGGGTTACAGATCGGCTCCTGTTGAAGGCCGGTGCAAGCGACTTTAACGAGCGTCATTTGAGCGAACATCATTTGAGCGAGTTTTTTCAGTGACTGACAGTTCAGCGATTTTCGATTAGAGCGATTATCACTTCCTTGCAACATCACTGCTTTTCGCCAGGACCGTTCTTTTACTGCTCTGTGTGTCTGCATTAAATGTCTCATGTCTTCCTCTCTCTCCCCTCCCCTCTCACCTGAAAGTTGGAGACAAACGGCAGGACGCCGCACTTGGACCGCTTGGGCGGCGGACAGGCGTGTACCGAGTCGATCTGCGCCCGCATCAGCCTGTCCAGGTTCTGTTTACTGGCCACCAGCGCGGCGGCCAGGGTCTGGTGCAGGAACGAGCCCGAGTCCTGCGTGCTGCTCACGTGCTCCGACAGACGCACCAGGATGTGCATCACGCAGCTGAAAAAAAAACAGAGGGATGAGAGTCGTGGTAAGTACAATAACGAAGCACATCAGTTCACTTCTGCATCGCCGCCATTGAAAATCGAGTTAAACCACATAAAAGGCGTTATTTTGAACCTGGATCGCCTTCTAAACTAAACAAACGCGCAACAAATCTAATACGGTGCAAGCAATCTGTAGAGTTCAAGGCAATTACGCTAAACAATTACACAGGCTAAATATGTTTTGCAAGTAGTGTCGCACTCATTATGAAAGCTCATTTGGACATTTATGATGACCATAACTTGGAGATAAGCGGACACTCTAGCGAAGCACCCTCACTGTTATATTCACGTTAATTGCTACTAACACCACGCTCTTACGAGCCCACAAATAACATTCACAATGGTTCCCGCGGTTCATAAACTGCAGTTGAATGCCACGAATAATTTTCGAGGAAATTTAAAGAGGCATCAGACCTATGTGGAGTAGACCCATCCATACGAGCGTGGCCCTCAGCGCGACACATGGCCAGTACTTGTCACTAAGGTGCGCCGTTTATCTAAGTTTTGCTAAGACACGACTCTTTTGCTTGTTCAATGGTCAGTAGTCTCAACCAAACGACAAGTCGCATGCATTTATCCTGGCAAAGCAGTAACCAAGTTGAAACACCGGAAAATTCGGTTACCACAGCCCTGTCGAAGGATCAGAGTGCGTTGACTCAATAAGTCATTCCAGCGGGCAACGCCAAAGATGAGCATTAAGTTCAGCATCAGCATTGGAATCATGATTAATTGGCGTTTAACAGAGCTTCGAGCGCATGGTGATACGCAGCCATCCATATGCGCGTACCTATTTGAAAAATTATTAACAGCGTTCGGTCAACATTCATCTCGATTGATGGTCGAGCTTGCGTTATCAGTCCGGAACCAGCCAGCGCTCTATAGCCGTTTCTGGTGCTGATTTGAAATTTACAGCGCACTTAGTCAGCCACAAATAGCCAGCCGGGAGCCAGTCCAGAAGCTATCAGTCTTGGTTGGATCTCATTCTAGTTAGCTCCTTAGCTGTTGTCGCCTATGTGAACCACCATCAAACTAAGAACCAGGGAGGTCAGAGCACCAAGCTCTGTCCCCTTCGCGTGCCTGCTAAAACCGGCGCTTCTGCTGAATATGACAGTGACAGCCACGACTGAGCATTTCCTATTCGCGACAACCTGTCATATTTTGAGCCGCAATAAGATCCAAACGGACAGTTGACGGGTGGCCGCAGGAAATGACGCCCAATATGTTGCCTGGAAACAAGTCTCATTTACAGGCAGCAGAATGGAACACCGCCGCATCGCAACAGAACTCGGTAGGAGCTGTTACTGCACTGTCAACACCACTTCACTCAAACGGAACGACACTGTCGGTAATATATCAAAATGTCACCGCAAACGGGCATGAATAAAAGCTTTGGACACATGGAATGGGGGCTCAACTGACATGTAATGGTCTGTTACACGCTGAATGGCAGAGTAAAAGAGGGGAAGTATAGCTATCGACATGACCATAAAATGGCGCCGCTTAGTCAACATTGGAAGGAATACGTGCAACCCCATGGATGCCCGTGCTTCAGCTCTACGCGAAGTGGTTATCGACAAGTCTACGCCAAAATTCCATCTGAAGAATAGGTAGCCTAGATGCATTGATAACACTGATAAAATGTTACCCCTGGCGCTGAAAACCTAGAGCTCATCCCTTCCAAAAGAGCACAACAGTAACTTGCAATATCGCGCAGGACAGCTCAGAACAACATTAACGCTTGCACTGCGGCAGTCGGCGTCAGACTCCCTCGCCAAATGTCAGTTACAGCTGACGCACTACCGACATCCAGGCCGAAAACGGCCACCAGCGAGTCTGCACAGGAGGGGGGAGTTGAGTTGCCGAGCTAACTTCCAGAGAGAGTCCAGTTATAACTGCTTCGCTCCACAGTGTCTCATGGTCGCCGGAGCGGCCGGGACGTTTGTGGAAATACCTCAGTGTATTTGAAGATGGACCTACCATAGGATAAAACCTATGCTAGGTCCGGAGAGAAAAGTTGGTAGCAGAGAAGGAGGTTTGAAGACGCAAAGTGGGCTGTACATAATCCTGCAATTAATGCTATGTGAACGGTTTAGTGAGCACTTATTACGTCCAATTAATTGCAGGTCATTATCGCCTTCCATCGTCGCAGCCTTGTAATTTCTCGCATCCGAACATTAAGATCATATTAACAGACGCCAAGTAGCTGAAAAAGCACCTGTTACCCCTAGTCAGCAGAACATCCGAGCCAAGACGAGCTCGACATCAGCTCAGCAAGTGCTGACGCAAGGGTCAGCGCTGCCAACTGAGCAACAGCCGCATCGTAAAGCCGCCGAGAGCAAGATAAAAAGCGCCAAGGAGTGGCCATTTTCGCGACGGGGCGTATCCGTTGCATCCTGATGACATCTTCCAGGAAGAGAGGCAAAACGCTGCAGTGGCGCCCTGCATCGATGCGAAGAAAGCTGCTGGCGGCCGGATGAATTGATTGATTGATGGTAGTCTGATTATCGCCAGCGAACATCAAAACGTCGACGAGTCGTCTCCGACACCTCATCGGAGCGTTAATTGAGAGGCACTAGAGCTGCAACTTTAAACAGGCGCAGAACCGGCAGTCGGCAGTTGTTTGGATGAGTGCGCGATGGATGTAAACGGCCAAATGTGACGACCGTGCTACGTTGATAAGACATGGTTTCCGGGAAAGAAGACATGAGCTCATTGTTAAGGACCATTCGTAGGTTTAATAGTGTCGACAGTAGTATTAAAACTGCAACACTATTTAATTTTTATTTGATTTTAAGCGGTTCACCCCGGCCGCTGTCATTTTACCATCCCGGCAGCAGGGATATCGATAAAATACTGAAACCTTCGGCAGCAGAAACGGGTTGATATTCCAACGTCAAAACTTTTCGCCATTGATTAGGCAGCTTGATTGAATATTCGTAGACAATTTTCTGGTAGCACGGACAATATTAACGCTACAATGGCTGTTTTATATGATATTTTATGTTTAACTGAACCTCACTTATCCCAACCACTTATGTGAATAAGGTATAGAACAGCACAAAACGGCGGCAGCACCCATACAAACTTTTCTAGAATGATCCCATAACAAAACACTTAACAAGAGTCTGGCGATAACCTAGCCCTCATAACGACATTACGCGACAAAACGTAGTAATGTTGGATCAATGAAATAGTCTGAGACGGGGTGAGCGGTGGTTCTATCAAACTCCTACTTCTGTCGCTCAATAAACAGTCGAATCTCGGACCTGCAGGGCGCAATCTTTTTATGCCATTCATAATTCATGACACTTGGTAACATTTAGTAATACCAGTGTTAGCAAATGCGTAGAAGAGTCAACGAAACCATTCCCGAGACCGTCAATATACGATGAACTGAAATGTGTAAAACACAATTTTGCATTTAAGTCGTTTTCTGCAGCTGAACTTAAACCAGTGCTGCCACACCCATTCCAAGGACATTTATCAGATAGGACCCCAGCTCAGCATTGAAATCCATGCGTCTACAGGTCTGTTTGAGCCCAAAATAGCTCCGTAAATATACACCAACTAGTCGGCTGGCTTCATCCAAAGGCAGCGAGCACTTGTGCGGCAAAGGCTGAATCCATCGTCGTCTCGTAATTTGTCGCATGAATGCTCGGCCGGCGTCGCTGCGTCACAAAGATAGCTGCTCGCGGGGCCGGACCGGCTCCCAAGAAGATTTTCTATGTATTTTAAGCCGGCGATAAAAGCCGCCTGGCATTTCAGCGGCCAAAGGTTTTGTGCGTACGGTTCCGGAGCAAAACCTGACATTTGAATTTCACAATTTAAGATTGACGTGGGATATCCAACTATATCACAAACTACCTCCAGCTGACACACCAGTGCCAGACAGACTGAGTAACGCGAAATGATTACGGCCAATGACCCCATGGAGAGTCAAGCATGATTCATGAGTCAATTATGCTGTGAAGCTGAAACTCAAAATAGAACTCAAGAGACAGCTTTGACGAATTGGCGACATTTGGATCAGAAAAGTTTTCAGAAGTAGACAATAAAGTGATTCATTCAGCTTTACTGCAAGTTCCGAAATATAAACGAATGACGTTGCTTTTGCTCAATATTGAGTGAAGTTTTCTTCAACGATAAACAGGTGTAATATTATGAAATATGTAGGTACAAAAAAATAAAAATTCATAAGTGAAGAGATGCCCCCGCCCATCGTCACTCACAAGCTGTCGATCCGCTCGTGCTGGGCCAGGAACGAGTTGAGCTCGGTCTCCAGTGCGCCGAACAGTTCCTTCATCAGCGATCGCACCTCGTCCTGTCGGCCGATCCCCCCTTCAGACAGCGAGTCCAGCTGTGAGGAGTTCTGTGGGCAGCAGGTGGGTTGGGTCAGACTAATGTGTCTCAGTCTAGCTGGGAGGAGTTCTGTGAGTAGCCGACAGGTTGGGTCAGACTAATGTCCAGCTGCGAGGAGTTCTTTGGATGACCGGTGGGTTGGGTCAGACTTATATGTCTCTAGCGGCAGTTCTGTGAGTAGCCGGTGGGTTGTGTCAGACTAATGTGTCACAGTCCAGCTGTGAGGAGTTCTGTGGGTGGCCGGTGGGTTGGGTCAGACTAATGTGTCTCAGTCTAGCTGTGAGGAGTTCTGTGGGTAGCCGGCAGGTTGGATCAGACTAATGTGTCTCAGTCTTAGCTAGGAGGAGTTCTGTGGGTGGCCGACAGGTCGAGTCAGACTATTGTGTCACAGTCCAGCTGCGAGGAGTTCTGTGGGTAGCCGGCAGGTCGGGTCAAACTGTGTCTCAGTCTAGCTGGGAGGAGTTCTGTGGGTAGCCGGTGGGTTGGGTCAAATGAATGTGTCTCAGTCTAGCTGCAAGTAGCTCTGTGGGTAGTCGGCAGGTTGGGTCAGACTATTGTCCAGCTGCCTGGAGCTTTATGGATAGCCGGTGGGTTAGGTCAAACGAATGTGTCTCGGTCCAGCTGAGAGTTCTGTGGGTAGTCGGCAGGTCGGGTCACTGGAACATGTCACAGGTCAGCATGTCTCCACCCGAAGACAGATCAGGCCGGGTCGAGTTGGGTCAAGTCGGGCTCGGGTCAGCACGGTTCGGGTAAGGTCAGCTCAGGTCAAACCGGGCAGGTCGGGTCAAATCGGCTCTGTTCAGGGCACAATAGATTAAGAACAGAGATAACTAGAGTTGGGTCGGGTTGGCCATTTTGCATCACGAGGCATGAAATTCGCGCCATGGGTCTAATGACATATCGAGCATCGCATCAGGTCACACCCGGTCCGGGTACGCCAGGATTATTTGGAGAAGGAAGGCAGTATAATAGCACATTCTCAATATGAATGTCACGTGCTGACGTTTCCGCTGTGCTTGATAAGTCAGTCTCTCGAGTAAAATCTGGGAAAATAAGCTGAAAGGTCACGTGGTAAGGTCAAAAGTGACCTAGCCCCGACGGCTGAGTCAGTTTATATTAACTATTTTGTTTCTCATGAGACAGACAGGTCAGACGTTCCAGACTAGCTTCCGAGAAAAATCCCCGGCGTATTACGTTAATATCAACAGCCTCGGTAAAGGGTGAGCGCCAAGCATCCCGCGCGCTATGAATATCACTTGCTCTCGGTACTGGTCGGGTCAATTACCGACCGGGGAGGGAGGCATTGGCCATTATGTCCCAGTCCAGGGTATTCACCGGCCACCGCCAGAGCCATGGTCCCCGAGAGCCGTATCAGTTCCAGGCTGTAATGCCAGCCATTGATCCGAGGCTCGCCACTGGAATCGGTTCGGGGGTTCGACCAGCGGGTTCTTCGAGTTAGCAGGGTATAGGGGAAATATATAATATTTATGAAGTTAAATTTGTACACTAGTTAATCCCTGACTGGTTCCATATAAGCAAAGAATTAAAATAATTTGTATTTCGTTATTCGATTAAGTCATCGGTCGACATGAACAGTAGGTAACACCACGCAAATGGGGATATAAAAAGCTGTATTACGGATACTGTAACCTGCCCTTTCTTCTACGCATTTCGAGACCTTTCGAGGAAATGAAAAGTTGAATAACCAATTAAAGATCGCTTCAATCAAATTAACCGAATAGAAACTAAGCATCATTGCGACTTCAAGAAGCAGCATTATCAACTCCCCAGCTGACGGACTATTGCTGCAGAACGACCTCAATCAGCTGTCAGCCTGGTCCGTCAGATGGGGACTTACTCTAAATCCAAAAAAGTGCAAATCATTCACGATGACCCTCAAGCGTGCCCCCGTCCAGACCAAATATTTTATAGCCGATGCGGAACTAGAACATGTGAGCGAGATCAGGGACTTAGGGGTGACCCTCGACACCAAATTAACGTTCGCGCCGCATATATCAGACATTGTTCGCAAGGCCAATCGTGCGCTCGGCCTCCTCATTCGTTCTTTTCAAGTCGGCTTCGGCAAGGCAAAATTCAACCGCAGCGCAGTGTTAGCCGCATACTTCTCAAACGTGCGCTCCATTTTAGAATATTGCAGTACGGTCTGGGCGGGGGCGGCAAAGTCCCACGTGGTGCGGGTCGATCGAGTTCAGCACAAATTCCTCATCTGGCTGCTGGCGAACACATCCTCTGGTTCCTTTCCGTCTCTCTCCTACAGCAGCCTATTACTCCATTTTCAAATCCCTTCTCTGGCACAACGCAGGATCCAGCACGATATCCTTTTCCTGAGGAACATCTTTCATGGGAGAATCAGCTCCGCCATCCTTGTGAATGCATTTCCTCTCCATGTGCCACCTCGATCGACCCGCACCAACACTCTTTTTGCTGTGCCCCGCGCTCGTGTGATGGCAGTGCAGTCGGGCATGTATTGCAGGATCCCGAAGGCAATCAACACTTTTTGTCCACCAATCCAGAGGCGGACATATTTAATGACAGTTTACGCGCTTTTAAAACTCGTGTCACCGCATACGTTTTAAACGTGTAGTTTTTTGCTCACCGATCTCACTTTTGTTTTGTTTTACTTCACTTTTATTGTGTTTATTTACTTTTTATGTGTATTCTTAATTTCTCATCATTCTGCTGATGTTTATTATTACCCCCTCGTGCTTCATTTGCACTTTAATATGCATCTTTTGATGATTCTTTTATGCATCATGTATTTTAGCACACCTTTATCTTAATTTTCATTTTATAAAATAGTTGGGAACTGCGAGCTGTGATGCGACAGGTATGATGTTTACAATGTGTCTTATACTGTTTAACTGTTTTTATGTTGACTTCGCCTGTCAGTGGGGCTTGTCCCTGTTGGTGATTCTGGTAAATAAATAAAAATAAAAAATAAATAAATTATTTTCAACATTATTTGAACTGAACGCAGAAGAAACACTAATCCCACGACAAAATGGCAAAACATTTCCATCATTTTCCGTCCGTTTTACCACCAGTCTGCCAATCTGGAATGGAAATTCCGGCCCGACGCCGCCATATCTCAGAGCATTCCCAGTGGGCGCGAATTCAATGATTTCTTGTCAAGCAGCCGTCATCTCAGAGCACTGACGATGTCGGCGATGTCCAAATCGACATAGGAATGTCGCATCGCGACTACTAATTCAAATATGATATCTGACAAATATGAGCCGGCAATTCTGAAGGCGTTAACCCTCGCCGGACCTATTGGTTTTCTACATACGCGCCGGCCGAGGGGGGGGGGGGGGGCGGGTACGACCCCCCCCCCCCTCGCCGTTTCGCCCCTGGTGGAGCTAGCGCGTCGCGGAAAAAACGAGCGTGTGCGCCGTTACGAGACGCAGAGATTGGTACCCGATTTTAAGGTCCTAGGTCAACCGGTGACCTCTGAGGTCAGGTCAAGTGCCCCAGGGTACGGTTCAGTTTTTGGTGAATAACTTCGCGAAAAACGGCCGCAGAGCCGCGATTTTGGCAGCATCGTGTTCGCCTCGCTCAGGCGCGTCGAATGATATACTTTTTGTTCGGGTCAGGTCAACTTAGGGTGTTGACCTCAGGTCAAGGTCAGGTCAGCACCCCAAGGTCACGAAGTTGGTCGAAAGAGGTCATGTCGCATATCATTCGATCCGGCAGGTCTTCCTGAGTCCATTGGTGGCTTTCTCGACTCGCTAGCTCAATTTGATCGGGAGTTATTGACGAAAAACTAATATGACCTTGATGACGTCATAAATGACGTCACGGAAGGTCAACATTGCAAAAGTGACGCATCTAACCTTGCAAGGAGTGAATCAAATCACGATTCTGTGTGCTTGAGATAGTTGGAGATCGTTCCCGGCGCCAGAATAGCAGTTTGAATTTTTCCCCATTGACTTATAATGGTGAGGTCACGAAAATGACCTGACCTCATATGACCTTTAGGAAAAATCCGAGATATACAAATTGTGAGACTCATAATGGATACTAGATCCTGCAAGTTTCATTTCCCTGTGACATCTCCTCTGGCAGTGAGGGCGTTGCGAAGTTGCGACATCTGAAGACCGTGCAGAGGTTCACTTATGACGTCATAGGTCAGTGACCTGACCTGACCCAAAAATGCGGTTGGTGTCAAAAGATGCGGCTTGGATCAAAGGTCAGGTATGCCAAGTTTCAGCTCTCTATCGCCAGCGTGTTCGGAGCTATCGCGAAAAAACCCTATGGGGGGGGGCGGCACCCGCCCCCCCCCCCTCGGCCGGCGAGGGTTAATAAAAACAAGAACCAATGTGACGACAGAAAAAGTACTACATCAAGAAATGTTGTACAATTACATTCCTAGCCATGGTTATAACACGCGTTTGATTTGATCAAAATGCACAGGAACTTCCGGCATGCAGCTTTTTACCCATCCCGACTCAGCCACAATCACACACCACCAACCTGAGACTGTGACATGTCCACGCCGAGCCTGAAGAAGCTGACGCAGAAGTTCTGCTCCTCCAGGCAGGAGGGCTCCAGGCCCTTCAGCAGCTGCTCCAGCACGTCGTCAAACTTGAGTCGGTCGGAGCTGTCCAGCTAGAGAAGAGAGGATACGAGATGGTCAATGGCTAGCCGATGCCGAGCTGAGCCGGATGGGTGATACGGATGATACGTACGGTCAACACTTCTGGGACGGAGTCAGTCAGTATGACGCGATTTAGATCCAGAAACAGACATGGATGCCGCGTTTATAAGGACCGCGTTTGGTGTGAGACGCCGATGGAAGCGAATCCCGCTTACGACGGTGGTCTGGGTGAAAGCTTACCATGCAGACAATGCGGTATGAAAGGGTGTTTATTTCTCACAGTTTGTGTATAAATCTCACAATATCTATAGCTAGCATCGTAGCCCAAGCCAATCAGCACTGTGAGTAGGATCCTGGTGCTGTCTACTGGAAAATTGTTTCCCAGTAAGCCTCTGCGTTTTGTAACAGTCGGCAAAGGTCACCGGCTGATAAGATGGACGTTCGGGTTTTTAGGTGGGTCGCTCGCTCGGAATTCTAAGAAATGTGCGTCTGAAGAAAATAATGCGTTGTTACGAACAAAGAAAATAACACCTCAGTGGACAAATCCCTCATTATTTCCTCTGCTGGAGATGAAACAGCTTAGAGCATGGTAAAAGGCAATGACGCTAGCATCCAAGGATGCCTCATAAGATCGCTTCTGAAGGAATGACACGACAAAGGAGCCTGGTCAGCGTATCGCAAACTAGCCAGAAGGAGCAATGGAACAAAAATGTGATACGTACATTGTGCAAGGACATCCAATGGGGTTGGGAACTCGATTTTTTAAGAATGCATGAAAATGATCAAACTATTTTCACAGAATTTATGGTGCATACCATTGCCTCATAAAATCAATAAGCTGAGAGAAATGGGGGAAGAAAGATAGGAAACTTGTTTTGAAAAGTTCTTGAAAAAAGATGCTCTTGATGCTGTTACGTCACATGTCACCTTCTGCGGTTGACAAATAATGGCGCATCTGGAGCACCACAGATTACATGTTATATCAATGGGTGAAAGATGTTGTTTGCTTCACTCTGCCATTCGCGCTGTTTTTAACTTTAAATTATGCTAAAACATTTACGGATGAAATGTTCAGTGTCAAAAATTGATGTGTCTGCCGTGTACTATATTCCCACTTAACATGAGCGCGTGATAAACATTTTATGTACCTCGAATTTTCAAATGATAAAGATGATGAATCGGAGGATGCTGAAAAGCAAAAGCTCATTCCAATATTTGGACTACTTTACGATTAAAATGTTTACATTCCTGTCATCTTATTGATCATTTATTTGTTCTTTTTTATGAAAATAACTTAAGGCGTTGAGAACCGAGGTAATTTCTATCTCCCGTGCCTTAACCCGCGCCCTGCTGAGGGGGGGGGGTGTTTGAACACCCCCCTTGCGGTTTTTCGCAAATATCTCAAAAACGGCGGCGCGGAGCGCCGCCGTTTTTGGTACACCTTATCATACATCAATTCTACACATGTTGTGAAAATTTCAGACCAAGGTCATTCAAGGTCAGGTCACCAGGTCACTTGAAGTGACCTCACCTCATAAAAAGTTTCAATGTCTGTCATAGCTACACCGAGTGACCGATCGTTTTGAAACTTTCAGCGATTGCTAAGAGCAATAGCATGTACAAAATGTATATCTCAGAATTTTGATATCGATGACCTAAGGTCAGGTCAATTTTGCGACCTCCCCATTATAAGTCAATGGGAGAAAATTGAAATGCGCCTCTTTTGGATGAAAGACATTATAAACACTCCCAAACACCGAATTACAAGTGGTTTAGACACACTGAACATGAAAATGGTGTCCGTGACCCTTGTTTATGCCCTGAGGTCATCTTAGGTCACGAATGGTATCTAACAGTTTTTCGCAAATAACTTTTGATAGAGGCATACTAGACCGATGAAAACGCCTTAGATGTGTTCAGCTCGACGATACGGATCGACTGATGTGCAACATGACCCTTTCCGGTCAGGTCATGACCTTGACCTGAGGTCAAATTTTCAAGTTGACCTTTCAAGGTCAAGTTATAGTTCATTCGATGCGTCTTGACGAGAGGAACACGATGCCGGTAAAAGTAAGCTCGTACAAGGCTTGGGTCAAAAGTTATTGCAGAAAAACTCCGAAAAAATCGACTATTTTTGCAGTTTTTGCCCCCTGCAGGCAAAATAGTTGACGTTAGGTCAAATCTGAGAGAATTACTCAGAAAGGGTGTTATTAGGGCTATCGAATGCGCTTTTCCGCGGCGCTGTAGCTCTATTGGTTCCCGAGTTATGCGTTGGCTTCTTGGAAGTTTTCGACATTCGACCTGGAAATCGGCGAAATTTTGCCTTCAATGACCTCTGGTGACCTGACCTTTGACCTGACCAAAAAATTGACCGAAGTGAATTCGTCATTATTTTTGACGCTCTTTCGAACGCCGCCTTCTGCGTATCGCTACGTGGCCCAGGAGCCGAGTTACAAGGGGGAGTGTTCAAACACCCCCCCCCCCCCCAGCAGGGCGTGGAAATCCAGGACCCCCAGCCGGGCGCGGGTTAACTTACCAGCAACAGCAATCTATCTACGCCCTACGGTGGCAAGGGAGACTGTGAAAGAAGCGTAAGATGGATTCTAAACAATTCTTTTGTGATATACTGAAGGGCAAAGTGCAGAGAAGAGCGTACAAGTCCTGTTTTGTGCCAGGCTGTTGCAGTAGCACTTATGAAACTCCGAAAACGATCTTCGTTCATGTCCCGAACAACATTACCCTGAGGAGATGATCGTCTGCAATAGCAGGAAGAGCTGATGCAAGTGCTTTGAAATCCACTATCAAGTCGGTGCTATTGTTGTAATGATCACTGTGAGGTGAGATATTTTGTGCAAGGGCTGAGTGTAATGCCCAGGAAATGACCTCCATTCGCCCCTTGACCGGTCAGGGTTATAAAATTTGAGTGGATGGCGGTCCGTTTGGGGTTCAGATGTCAATTGTATTTTGTTACTGTCAAACAATACATGTTATGCTGGCAGCGAATGTGTGTAACGTCGTTTTTCGAAACAGAAGTTAGAACTGTAACGGCAGAGTGCTTGCTGGTCTCATCGTAAGTATTGTAAGTGTTGTAAGCAAAAGCATTGTCAATATTGTAAGTATTGTGAGCATTGATGTATGGTAGATATCACCTCACATGATCTCGGCTCAGATAACCCTCTCCGGTGTCCCTGTCAGTAAATGGCACCTGGATCATTACAGATAAGATAATTTGTCATAATTCTTAAAGAATTGGGTGGTTTTGACTCGTTAACTCGAGGTGCAGGTCGCATTTCAATACTTTTCCATAGGCTTGCAATGTAAAGGTCACGACTCTGACCTAACCTCAGGTCACAGATCAAAAATTCTGAGATATACAAACGACACATACTGCAGGTACTGTTTTGAAGACTTGATGAGAGGAAATAACTTCGTGAAAAACTCAAGCTCTGACGTGTTTGCAAACTTTTCTGAGGTGGGGTCAACAAACCCGCTCTGGTTACCTGACCTGACCTGACCCGGCATTTTTTTTTTTTTTTTTGCTGAGATGTGCGCAATGAGCATTTAGGAAAAGTCACCAAATATGAGCTGAATGTCTCGCGACGTTTGGCATTTGTACAAGAAAATCCTGAAAGGTATCCCCGTCCGAAATAGGGTTAATGTGTATATGAAGAGTTGCAGATGCCAAACATACCCAGATCTAAGACTGCAGTTCCCAGCGCCGCTGCAACGTTTTTAAAACAAACATACATAGGACATACAAACATGTTTATTTGCATCTGTTTTGGATAATAGCAACTCATGGCGCCATCACCCGCGATAACTGTTAGGATTTGAGATATATTTTTATTTAGGCCATTAGTTTGGCTGTAATGTTTATTAATTTTAGTTGGGCGGAGTTTGGTAGTTTTTTATTTAACTTGTGGTACCTATGTTGTGCTGATTGCGGGTTGTTCAAACCTTTCAAATGTAAGGACCTTATTGAACTCAACCCTACCCCTACACTACCCTACATACGACTGGACGCTTTCCAAGCCCACAAGCATCACGACGCCGAGATGGAATGTAGCCGAGAAATCACCCTCGCCATCTGCTCTAGAGCTAATCGCGTGGGGCGGCGTCAGGCGTGTGGGGCGCCGCTTAGCCTATGGGGGTGCACTTCTAGTGGATGGGGGACGGGGGTGCACCTGCACCCCTTTCATATGGAAAGTTACTTCCCTGATTACAGCTCCCCGTATTGCACCTAATCAGGGAACGGCCAGCAAACGAAGGAACTATTTCTGGATGACAGGCGAATAACCGCTCACGCAAGGAGCGGAGCTCCGCCCCGTCCAAAGAGGCCAACAAAGCAGAGACGAGGCAGCATCACATCTTCCATCAAAGAACTGGTTTCTGGCTTGGAAGATGAGCTCCATCTTTGCATCCGAGTCGGTGCTGTCAGGAATCAGCTGGTCTAATGGAGTGAGAGTAGTGAGACGACTAGCTATTGTATCAGAGATGCCTGGTCTTCGTAGCATTTGCACCGATTCTTCTCGATCGGACTCTGAATTCTGTCCCTCCTGCGTATTACTTGAGGCATTGCTATGTAGCTAAGTCTTTGGCAGAGTTTCATTATCCATGCTTTGCAAACAGTGCCATAACAACACAGTTAATTAATCACCAAGCTTCTTTGCAAGTTCCAATACAGTTGAATCGCACGCGATTTGAGTGCAAAAATCAAGAAAAGTGCCAACTTGTTCCCGTAAAATATTTTGAATATTGACCTAAAAGAAGAGTAATTTCCAGATAAAATAACAGCGAAATCAGTTTTCGCTTGCCAATAAAACTCACAGATATTGAAGCTCCATTATTAAAGGAACATTTTAGTATATGCCATTCTTGATAAAACTTCTTAGCCACGCAATACCAGCGCAAAATAAAGAGACACTGAAAACACGACCAATCACTCCGATTTACCATAGGAAAATACATAGAAAATGTATGTCTCAACTGCGCCAAATATACAGACAGTTATATACCTACATGTGACGTCATGATTAGCCCGACCAATCAGAAGCAAGTTGTTTTCAGCCACAAATAATTAATTTCTGAACTAACTAGGCTTTTTTTTTAACAAAGTGATTTTAAATTAAATCATTAAAAATTCTGAGCTTTTTTATTTTACCAAAACATACAGAGCATGCAGATAGGTCCCAACCCTATTATTCGAGGAGCAATACTCCAAACGCAAAATACAATTTTAAATTAATATTTAAAATATCTAAAATAAGCAGAATTAATGTGTTCATATTAAAACCAGAAACATAAAACCGCTTACTGACGTAGCAAAGTCAGGGTATGCATAATCATATCTGGACAAGAAATAAGGTGCGTCAACGAAAGTATCCGTTTTTTTTTTTTTGTATTCAGCTGCACTCATGAAAGGTGTGCATGAAAGTTATCTATTGTTTGTAATCACTCCACTTGATCCTTTAAACACAAACATAAAAACCACGGATAAGTGACCTCATCAATGACCCCAATTAACTAATCACCATCACGTTTCGCTTTAAAGGAGCTAAATCGTGACAGAACTTCGCCACTACCATCTGAGTAATAGCCAGGACTCCGACGGCGGTCTCCAAGCGACCGGGCACGGCCAAATTCCAGCGACATATCTCGCCGCGTATTGGAGCGTCAATCAGGGGGACAGCAGCTGGCGGCAGTTTAAGGTTTCCATAGCAACAAGTGTCGGCACGCCGCGGACTACTAACGGCCACTGTGTGCCGAAGCGCTCCCTCGAAGGAGCCAAGTTATAAAAGTTCTGGTGATTTGGATGAGTACAGGCTCCTAAAATCGGTTTGAGGAAAATTTAGAACTTCTTTGCTGCTGAGATCGGCACAGCATTTGGTTCTGCTCAGCCCTACATCTTTCAAAGGAAACCTTTTGCCAGCCAGCAGGCTAACAGCGAACAATGTCAGCCACAATCATTTTAGAAATGCCCTTGCGGTTTGATCAGAACCAAAGATGAAAAATGTTAGGCGAGTGGATTACCTCCATAATATTGGAAAATTATTAAACGTGAGAAATCAGCACTTATAATGCGACGAAACGATGCTTAGTTGAAATAGTTTTAACCCCGTCGATGGGCCTAAGCCAGTGCTGGAAATGAGGTCGCTTTCTGGTCTCGGCGTTTTATTCTCCGGGTGAGTTAGCCCCGTCTAGCGCTTAGCCTTTCGGGACCCTCTCAGAGCCGCGGTTGTTACTTGTTTTCGCCGCTCGGCCCATTCGAGATGCAAAGTTGATAGTCGCACGAAGTTTATTTGGGGCCTCTGAATATACGACTTCGAAAGTAATCGATTCTACAAAACCTTTTTCTTTCGTCTATATGCATACATTTAACAGTAACTCCAGACCAGACTGGTTTGGCTGGCCCTAAATAACCTTCGTGTGACTATAAACTTTGCATCTCGACTGGGGCGAGCGGCGAAAACAACCGCGACCCTGAGTGGGTCCCGAAAGGCTAAACGCCGGACGGGATTAACCCGCGAGGAGAATAAAACGCCGGGACCAGAAAGCGGCCTCATTTCCAGCACTGGCCTAAGCACATGACATACAATAGCAACGATGCTGCTGAGCATACTCTAGCTTACCTTCTTCGGTTAACATTTGATCCGAGTGATTTGGCGGAGGAAATGAGCTTCATGGCGTCATAATGGCATTCGTTCAAGAGTAAGATAACTATTTCAATAAAGTTCCCGGTACTCCACTAGCAGCAACTACGTTTTACCGTTTTCATCCTCATCAAGAGTTAATCTGCGGCAGTAGAGTGACTCACGTTAGTCCACGCGTCCCGATCCATCCCCAGCAGAACGGCGCCCTGCTGCGCAGCTGTCGGCTTCGCCTGCAGCTGCCGCAGCTGTCCAGACATCCGCGACAGCGTGGCCGTGCTGCCGCTGGGCGAGTCCATCGAGTCTGTGGACGGGGGAGGGAGGTGAAGTGACTGAAGGAGAGTGGGTGAGTCCATAGAGTCTGCCGAGAGGGGAGGGAGGTGAGATAAATGTAGTACATGGTAATGGACGAGCCCAAGCTTGACAGGAGGGAGGTCGGAAAATGCAGTTGTTTTCTTTCATAAAAAGCATGCAGCAGAGGACAACGACATAAACAATATAAGAGAAGAGAGACTGTAATAGACTGCAAGAGAACTTGAACATAGACCACATTAAATGCATTTCGAATTTGATGTAATACTCACAAACAGCGAAAAAAGCCTGACCATCCAGGTTTTGTGTCTCCAAAATGAATTGATTTTCCGAGCCATAAACGCAGCACCTATCCAGACATACCTTTGCGGAAGGCCCCGACGCGGCCGCGCGCCTCAGCGAACAGCGCCCGGATCTCCCGTTCGTACCGCTTGCTGAGCGACTGGCCATAGACCGTCTTCAGCGCCTCGTAGCCCCTGTAACACAGCAGGTGGGCGGGTTAGACGGCAGTTACAGAGGTTATGTTCGCAGCCAGATTAACCCGCGCATGACTGGGGTATTTTCCATAACGCGACTGGAGGGGGGGGGGGGGCTCTCCAGAGCCCCCTCCTATCTCCGAAACTACTGGGCCGATCGTCATAATTCAAACGGCGTCTGATAGCCCTGGAAAAACTGTTGAGCGAAGACTATTTTCATTGACCTCGAGGTCACCGATGACGTCAAAGTAAAAATTATCGACATTTTTGTTAGTTCACAATTTAGGCTCTGACCGCCGGACCGCCGGTCCGATCAGGCTCATTTTTGGTTTACGCACTCATTGACGGATGCTTTAAATACCCTGAGGGTACCGAACTTTTACTTCGAATTTTTAAAGTCAAGGCCAGGTCATCCTAGGTCACGAAAATTGTAGATCATGTATCGGTCACGTGACGCTTGTTTTATGGTCCATTTTACTCGTAGATTTCGAAAATAGTGTCGTCTGTGTCATTTGAGGTCATTGTCAGCTGAAATTACCGGAGGTCAGGTCACTTTCAGGTCAGAAAAGGTCAAATTTTGAAAATGAAATTTTTCAACGAAAAAGGTGCCTATCAGATGCAGTTTGAGCTCAGGAACACGATGGTGCCATTTATATTGCTGTACGACGTTAAAAACGTACTGAAAAAAATGGATTTGAAAAAAACATAAAATTGTAAAATTTTGACAATAATGCGAATAACTTGGCTATTTTTGAAGATATTGGGCTAAAACTTGCAAATGTAGCTCATCAGTGTGTGTTCTATCACATACATTCCGGTTTTTGCGAAAAGTCAAAAACTTTTTGAAAAAATCAAAAAATATATTTGTGTAATTGTAAATTAATATTTTTCAAAATCTTTAAAATTTCGAAAATTCGAGATAGCAGTTCGATAGCTACGTGTATTTGTAGTCAACTCAAGCAAAGAAAATGGATCTAGCTTTAAAACTGAGCTCTTGAGAGCGTTTGCCGTATTTCAGTATTTTGCATGAAAATCGGCCGACATGACGTCACTTTGACGTCATTTCCGGCTAAACTATGGTAGCTAGAAAGTTGAAATTTTAGCACAAGGTTTCAAATTGATGCCTCTGAGGGTACCGCAAGTTTCGTGTTGATCCGTCAAACGGTTTAGAAGATATTGCTGAAAAACATGATGGGGCTCTGTACAGCCCCCCCCCCCCCAGTCATGCGCGGGTTAAGGACTAGCGAGCGATCCTCGAACAGAACAGCAGGAGTTGAGCTGGATGGCGAAGAGCAGGCTCAGGACTAGTGATACGACACCTTTTACAATGTCGTGAAACGACGGCATAAGAACAGGGACTAAGCAACGTAACTATTTCTTATCTATACTATAGGATCGAACAGCCTAACTCGAGATAGTCTTGCGCTTGAGCAAATCCGACAAAACATGATCACCAAACCGCAGCACCAAATCATAACCATATCAAATAGCTTACCACCAACACTACCAAACACCATCAGAAAGTTCGATACCGGCAGCACGGGGTACGCGCCTCCTGACATTAAATCTCCCACCCCGGGGCCACTTGCCATTCGCTGCAGAACGCCCTGCTGCCCGCCCGGCGCCCAGTTGAGACCGATTCAATAAGACGCTCGGCGGTCAGAGCAGCGAAAACACGACCGCCGAGAAACACGCACCGGCCGGGCCAGCGTCCCGCAGCGCCAGGAAAGAATAACGGCAGAGACACGCGGACAGAATAAAGGATGAACTGCGCCGCGTCAGAGGTTAGCATAAAATCAGTCGCAGGTGCTGAAAAACACGACTTTATTTGTTTGTAATAGCGTACCTATTTTCCGCTATGTGGAATTTAGAAGAAAAAAGGAATATCAGAAATATGGTAACACAACCACAAAAAAAGAGCAGAAAAGACGGCCATCGCCAACGCCGGTGAAGAACGAGGTCTTCGCGAACGGAGACAAAACTGGTGGGCTGTGTCATTTCTTTGACGTGACACTTGATCAAAACAAGCTCACAAAAGAAAAATACGGGAGGCAAGATTGCTGTTTTTATCCGCCATATTACTCTGACGAGTAAACTAGCTCTCCGGCCTTACAATGGCATTTTCAACAAAAGCGGTTGCTCTAAAAAAAAAAAAACATCATCGCAAAGGCTAAGCTCTCAGCGAACAAGTCTCTTACGTACTCTTCAGATTCATACCTTTGAGTTTCAGTAAATGTAAACATAACAAGAAGGAGCATATGAGAAGTCGGTGGGTAAAGGGAAAAGATTTGGAGACTGCATGGGCTGATAACAACACACCAAGGCCCTTACTCACATCGCACAGAGTCCAACACAGATCACAAAACTTCCCTGCTATTGTGATGAGATATGTTGTGATAATATTGTGTGGGATACTGATATCAACCCATCCCTTGACTCCTCACTCCACGGAATCATCGGACCACTTGCCTGTTGTCGACCGCCTTGGTCCAGTGCATCAGCTCCGAGTAGGGCTGCAGCTTCAGGTGCTGTGAGCTGTGGCTGGGCAGCTGCAGAGAGTCCACCGGCGGCGCGCCGTCGTTGCCCTGACGGTGGGGACACAGGTCAGCACAGGGGGTCAGGGTCAGCGGGTCAGCGGGCGGAGCACCGTCGTTACCCTGGTGGTGGAGGTCAGAGGTCAGCACAGGGGTCAAGGTCAGTGGTCAGCACAGGGGTCACAGGTCAGGGTCCAGTGGTCGAAATCTGAGTAATGTCAATTACTAATTATGATCGCGAGCTGAATGCACCGCAACGGTCGTCACACAACCCTTAAAGGTGATATTAATGGCAAAGGCAGCAGAAGGTCAGGGGTCAGGTCAGAGAAGGAAAACAGACGGGATACCACACGTCAGGACAAGAAACATGTAAGTATTAGTAAAAGGTCATGAATCGGAAAATGGGCTACGTCACGGGTCAAATCATGGATCAAGAATGAAATATCATCAAGGGTAAATGCATATGCAGTATCATCAGTGGCCAATGTACAGTCAGTCTTGAAAGTACCACGCATCGGTTGGGTGGATCCATCAAGCCCGACCGTGGAAAGGCTGCTAAATTTGAGTCATCGAACCAACTAACATTCTCATCCATACCCCCAGGTCAGTTGGTTTGGTGACCCTCAAATTATAGCAGCACTTACTCGGTCAGGCTTGATGGATCCACCGCACCGATGCGCGGTGCTTTCAAGACTGACTGTTCTGGAAATGGCTAAGGTCGAGGAAGTGCGAAGATCAGGACGTTACAAAGGGCGGAGGTCAGGTGAGGTTCTACTATCGTACAGCACGTTCAGGACGCTGCGGTCGCCACCGCCGTCCGTCTCAGACGTCGGAACGTCGGCCGCCATTTCCGCGGTACGTGACCGTAGCCGCTGTGATGGCGATTGGCCTATGGGGCCGGAGACTATCAGACGCGCCGGCATCAGATGTTTTTTATGTCCGAAAAAAACCGCGGCCACGTAATGCGATCAGAAGGGAGGAGTAAAAAAAGGAATGGAGCTAATGTGTTTAGATTAGAGAATGTTAGCTGGCCATTGATCTTGGCACGATAGATAACATGTACTAATTCGTCTCAGGAAAACCGTTGCTTGAGGTTCATTGTATGAGTTCAATGCATGAGGTTCCTTGCATTTACTACCCGTTGTTCATAGTAGTTGAGCTTGTTGATTTGTATTGGCTGAGCATTTACCAAAACTGTCCTTGCAGCACCGACTCAGGGTTTTACGAACTCCTCCTACTCCTAACGCGACCTAAAATTCCAAACAGTGCATCTGAAATAACAAAACATTTGCGTACCACATCCAGCTACCATCCACGAGTATGCTATTCTTAATAACTCCTGAAACAGCCTCCGCCAAGAATTTGAAACTCCGGAACTTTTCGTCGTTTGAACTGGGAAATGAATTCCAGCCGTAGCATTCACACGTCATTTGTATGTTATCTACTACGTGCAAAGAGGCCCATTTCACTGGGGTGATTTACGTGCCCACACGAAATGTAATGCCCAGTACAAATGAGCGATCTGGATACTGTTTAAACGTACATCGAAAGCCTAAGTTTGTCCATCTATTTGAGTAAGCCCATGCGGGTACCGGCCCCATTTGACACGGGCGATACAATTACATATACGCACCACGCTCTTACACACCGCTACACACGGAACAACGACGGTATATCTGCGAGAAACACTGTTCCCAGTCAGCTCAATCCGACTTATCAGTCTCCACCTGAACGCTAATCGAGGAGATTAGCACTAATTAGGGACTCTTGAGAGTTGAGATGCACAATCTGTGGGCATGCGTCAGGCTGAGTGATCATGAATGATCGTGACTTAACTATCAGAAGCAACGAATAGGGTCTGTCTAGCCCTGTCCGTGAGTTGAGTGAGCGACTGTTACATATCTAGCCGTGACCGTGATTAAACCGTAACCAGCGTCTGTCTACTATCTATCCGTGACCGTGAACTGACCATGACCGGACCATGCCTTCCCCTGTCTAGCCGTGACCCTAACTGACCGTGACCATAGTCTGTCTTCCCGGTATCCTGACCGGGCTGAGCCCGGCCGTGACCGCGAGCTACCGTCCCGGGGGCCGTCCAGCGGTCCAGGAGCCGATCGACCGGCCGGGCCGGTCCCGGCGGGCCTACCCAGCGGTAGGATGCAGCTCGGACGGCTGGGTCAGGTTTCAGAGAGGTAGGGGTAGGATGAAGTCGTTCTCTGGGGATTTTCTGAGAGGATAGCGTGGGGTAAGGATGTTGGGGAGGATGTGAAGGGGAAGAGTGCTAGGGATACTTAAAAGGGTACAGGTATAACTGAATGAATTAACAATGGTAAAAACAATTGTCAGCGATAAGGATTTAACTGCAAGTTTTATAATCTCTCTACGACCACACCATTGCAATGCATTGCTAAGAATGCGTTAGTAGCACAAAGTACCGTCCAGGGCCGCGGACACTATCAAGTTTTCACACTGGTCCACCAGATCGGCGCCTCTGCTGCCGCAGCCAGGCAGTAACTTAGGCGTCGGTTGCCGTGGAAACGAATCCCCGTTCGGGGTCGTGGAATAAATGTGTTTGTATACTGCCGAACTGTCCCCATGACAAGCCTGCGCCCGACAGATGAGCCGACATCCAAAACAAATCAGAATCGACCGGTCGATGTAAACAGACTCTAAAAGCAAACCGTGATATCCGATAAGTGTGGCAGACACATGCAGTCTGGTCACGCCAATAACGGTCAGAATGGACTCTGGACGAATGCTAAACAAACGTACGTGACCCACAAGCTGTTGCAAGGCTTGCATAAACCAGTTCACGGATTTTTATCCCCCACCACATTAAAAAGGACTAGAAACTCATGGAAATGAGCCCAAGCATCAGGTACCGAACTAGCAAAGCTAGAATCCGGTTGGAACGGGTTAAAAGCCATCGTTCGAAAGCCCAGCTTCCTGAGCGCCAAGTGATTCCGATTCCGTGCAGCTGTGTGCAATGTGCATGCCATAGTTTGCCTTCGAGAAAGCCAGAGTACACAAACAGTTTTGTAAAAAGTTGGTGCAATTGTCATGCGCAGATGCTTGGGAGCGATGTAAGCCCAGTCCAATGTCACTGAAATAAATAACTCGCTCCTAGCTTTAAAGAAAAGTTTGACATTTAGGTCAGCAGTGTTCAGCAGTTGGGATAGTCGGCGAGCACACAAAACTAACTACAGTACAGTACAGTTGTAGTGCATGCGACATTTTAAATTGTACTACTCCTGAAAAAATATAAAAAGATGCGTCATCCACTGGTATCCCATTACCATCGCCTACTGGGGTCATGTGAAACACCAAAGTTATGAAAAGGTAACGGGAAGGTTTCATGCTAAAATCGTTAAAAGCCAATACATTCAATAGCTTATACCCGGCTATCCTCTCCAAACCCACCATGTGTACAAAGAAGTTATTCATCTGCCTGTAGACGGCCTGCGAGAAGCGAGCCTTGAGTTTCTCGAAGAGCTTCTTCTGCTCGGCCACTGCTGCCATCTGCTGTAGGTTTCCGTCAACTGAGGTTGACGACAGTCTCAGCAGAGACTGGGCCGCCTGGCAGGCCTCTCTCAGACCCACTGTGGTGGTGAGGTCAGGGTCGGAGAGAACCTGGCGGTCTCTGGTCGACAGGTCCGGCTGAGGACACAGAGACAGACACACGGCGGGTTAGGTACAGCGGCGAGGGAGAGACGCGCGTGAGAGGAGACACCGTGGTGATCAATGAGACAGGGACTGCTAGAGACGCTGAAAACTTAGGTAAAGAGTATTGTATGCAACATTTAATCCACGACTTGTAAACGTATCTCGATCGTTCCATCATTTTCCACCCTAAGGGTAGGCGAATCCTTTTCCTCCACGTCTCAAAATTCATGATCCGGTCTGGACGATCATCTTCATCCGACGTGAGTACTGAGTAGCTCCTCTAGAGCAAGTCCATCGTACGGTGCGGTGACCGTTAGCAGGGCTACCTAACTGGCCCGTCCATTGTGACGGACCCCACCCCGACGGTGCACCAGGGTGCCGCCAAGACCAATCTCTGGCCTAATTCCTATCATTCTTTCTGCTCTGAAAAGGTCTCGTCAGGCCGGAAGGACCTTACCATACAAAAAAATGCATCTTCTGGCTCCTGTAAAACTAAAAACGCAAGTTTCTGTTTGGATTTTAACTATCTTGCCACATCACAACGAAGCAGCCGCGGCCTGCGACTAGGGAACCACGCCAGAGGGAACCAAAAACCGCAGTCTATCACACATGGAACTACACCCTACGGCCTTATTTTAGGGCCTTGCCGACACCCACCCCGCTCTTCGTTCACCCATCTCACCAGCATGCTATCCAGCGTCTGCAGGAGCTCGTGATGATTCCTCTGGGTGACCTCCATCTTGCTCTTCTCCCGTCCCATCTCCTTGAGACTCTGTCGGACGGCCACCAGCGCGTGGTCGTACTGTTCGAGGCGCTCCTCGACGGCCGATATCTCGTCGACAGCCCGCTGGATGACGGACATCAGTGCTGCCACCTGCTGCTCAGACGCCATGATGGACTGGATGTTGGCCTGACGGCAGAGGGCAGCACGGGTCAGTGAGAAGGTGGGAGAGAGACCTCAGACGCGTGCCTAAGCGTATGGCGGTGAGAACTGAGAGAATAGCTGAGATACACATTTTGTTTGTTGGTTTGTTAGAGAGCAACGGTACAAGGTGACAAGGGCAAGGTTACAAATATGACGACGTTACAAGGACGGTAAGGTCGTTACATAGTGCCCCCGGTTATCATCGATACATTATACATAACACACGGTAATATAATTATCATTTACCATAAAACAACAAAACAATAGGTACCTATAAATTCGAAAGGGGCGTTTTCATAGCATCCATCAAACTGCAAAACAATAAAATGCCAGCACACTGATTGTTTTCGTAGACACGATGACTCAGCTGTATGTGAGTGGGGAGAAAAGTCAAGTGTTCTGCAGACGAACTCCTAAAACCGGGAATCTCGAACGCAATAACCTGAAGTGAAAACACGACAGATAGACGTCTTGACACACCTCCGTACCCGAGTGCCGAGTGCCGAATAAGTGCGCAGACTACCACTCCGCAAAAGATAGGGAATAAAAACAAACATCATATAAGTGCCTCACCAGTGGCGGTCGCAGGGGGGGGGGGGGCCATCAGGGCCATGGCCCCCCCCCAAAGGCAAATCAGGGGGGCCATCATATCATTTGGCCCCCCCCCAAACAACCGATGGGCCCCCATGGCCGTATGGGGCCCTGGCCCGTATTCGATTGTCACGAGGCTCGAGAAACCCACGCCAGCTATTAACAGCTCCCATACCAGTCTTTGAGGGTCCTACACTGACCTCTGAGGGCCCTTCAGTGGCGGTCAAGCGTCCACCTTGACCGCTGAGGACCCGTATTGACCTCTGAGGGCCCTCCACTGGCCTTTGAGGGCCCCTAAACCGGCCTCAGGGGCCCAACCGGCGTCTGAGAGCCTCACACCGGCCTCTGGTGGCCTCATTTCCGTCTCTCGAGTCCCAAGACTAGCCTTTAAGTGTCTCTGAGGGTCCCGCACTGGATTCTGAAGACCCGATGTCGAGCCAGCATCGGCCTCTGGGGGCCCATATTGGCCTTTGAGGGCCCTCCGCTGGTCTCTGGGGTCCAACGCCGGCCCATGCCGGCCTTTTAGGCCCCCACACTGACCTCTAAGGGCCCATGCTGGCCTGTAAGGACCCACATTAGCCTCTGAGGGCCCCCCGCACTGGATTCTGATGACCCAATGCCGGCCGCTCAGGGCCCGCATCGGCGTCTGAGGGCCCATCTTGGCCTTTGAGGACCCTCCGCTGGCCTCTGGGGTCCAACGCCGGCCCATGCCGGTCTTTTAGGGCCCCACACTGACCTCTGAGGGCCCATGCTGGCCTGTAAGGATACACATTAGCCTCTATGGGCCCCACACTGGATTCTGAAGACCCGATGCTGGCCTCTAAGGGTCCGCATCGGCCTCTGAAGGCCCATCTTGGCCTTTGAGGGCCCTCTGCTGGCCTCTGGGGTCCAACGCCGGCCCATGCCGGTCTTTTAGGGCCTCACACTGACCTCTGAGGGCCCGTGCTGGCCTGTAAGGACCCACCTTAGCCTCTGAGGGCCCCGCACGGGCTTCTGAAGACCTGATGCCGGCCTCTAAGGGCCCGCATCGGCCTAGTCTGAGGGCCCATCTTGGCCTTTGAGGGCCCTCTTCTGGCCTCTGGGGTCCAACGCCGGCCCATGTCGGTCTTTTAGGGCCCCACCCTAACCTCTGAGGGCTCCATGCTGGCCTGTAAGGACCCATATTAGCCTCTGAGTGCCCAATTCGGTCTCTGATGGTCTCAAACTGCCCTTTGCAGGCCCTGTACTGGTCTCTGAGGGCTCTAAACTGGCCCCTAAGAGCCCAAACCAGCCTCTAAAGGTCCCACGACCCACACCGGCCTCTGATGGTCCCATTTCTGTCTCTGGGACCGAAACTGCCCTTATGTGCCTCTGAGGGCCCCGTACTGGCTTCTGAAGGATCGATGCCGGCTTCTGAGGACCCATACCGGTCTTTAAGTGCCTCATAGCGACACCTGAGGCCCCACACTAGCCTCTGAGGGGCCCGCAAACTGGCCTATGAGGTCTCTACACCGGCCGCTGATGGCCCTATTATGTTCTCTGGGGGGGCTCAAGCCTTACCTTTTGGCGTCACGCACTTGTTTATGAAGGCCCACATCAGCCTCTGGGGCCCTACCTGGGGCCTTTGAGGCCCTTCGCTGACCCTTGGGTCCAACGCCGGCCTCTGGGGGTCTGACACCGTACACTAAGGGCCCCATTGCAGCCTCTAGGCGATAGGTATCGCCGAAGCGCTATCGATGGGCCCATAAGTGTAGGAACCATGGGTGCAGTGGGCGCAGTTGCACCAACAATAATTCTGCAGTGAGTGCAGACAATGTATTCTGCATCCACAATAATCTGGAACAAAACCACCTTTCCTCAGCAACACTACTTTCCATGCAGCACGACAAATTTAGGATATTTTGCCCACTATCCGTCTTTCGAAGCATTTGCTACTGTAATGGTCTTCAAAATTTGCATTTGTGGTCAATTAAAAAAAAAAATTAAACGGAAGTCGGAACACATGTGATAGAAAACGCTTGGTTACGATGGCCTCTCCGACCGATTGAACAGTGAATAGATACCGATGACCCACTGTTAAAAGTTTTAGCACGATGATCTTAAAAAATGGCAAAGCTTTTTTTTGCAAAGAAAATGGCAAAGTTAGCCGCTTTTACTTTTGCGGTAGTCCATTCACAGGTGCGTGAATTATTGACATAATCAATGCTTCAAAATGCACTTTTCGGTACCTTTTCGACACGGTGCACCCTCAAAGCTCTCAATGAGCCTCCCGCTCGGGTGCCGCTCCCTACCCCCCCCCCCCCGCTTAACCGGCCATGGCCTAGATTTCTGCACCCGTGCACTACGCCCGTGGGCCCCTTTAAGCTAGCACCGGGCCCCCCGGGTCAGCGCAGGGGCCCCTTTGCCAAGTTGGCCCCCCCCCAAACTCCAAGTCTGCGACCGCCCCTGTGCCTCACAGGAAGTTACAAGTTTGCGCGCAAGTGAATAATGAATTTCAAATAAATACCCAGGTCAGATATTGGTGGAATGCCAATGTGACTTCATTTGTGTCGAAAAAACGAATAGTCCATACATAGGCATACAAACAAAACAATGCCTACACTGTGTCGTCTGTATCTCATGCCATTTGTGTTTGCTTGGTGTAATATAACTGCATTAGAGCCTAACTTATCGGCTAAGTGACCAGCTCTGACATTGTCCCGATTTATCAATCGCCAACAAAGTGTGTGCTATTTTTCACCACAAGTACCCCAAACCACACTTCTCATTTCTCAAGGCAGAGAAGCTCAAGCCCTCACTGAATGCCGGTTCAGCGAAGAGAACGCCGCCATTGTGCGACCACAAGTGGTGTAAGCACATCTGTAGAGCTTGCGGCCGGCGGGGGGCGCAGCTGATGACCAGATGTGGTCCAATGTAAAACTCACCACCAGCGAACACCTGATGTGTGGTCAAGAGCGACAGACCCTTCCCTATAACCCCACTCGTACTGGGCCACTGATAGGACCTTTTCGTCAACGAGCCACTGTCAAGCTTTTAAGTGTGGTATTTGTCCTAGTTTTAAAAGTGCGTACCTTCTTATCACGGGTCAAGGGGTTGGTGACGTATGTTACTTTCGAGAGTACAAACTTAGTACAGTTCAAGAGGTTTTTGTTGCTGGGATTGGTCATCCATTAGGCAAGTTTGTTTCCTCGATTTTTATGTTTTAGTAACACGTTGACTCCTTTATTAACATGTCATTTAGTGTTGAACAAATGTTCCATTTTGATTATCGACTAATCGAGTTTTGGGATTTAACTCAATGGATGGAATATGAGTTACAACTTACAAAGGCATCTTCCAATTGTGTAACAGTTTATACAAAACAGTATTAGGTAACAGAAGCAGGCAACATTACCCCGGCCGGGCCCACGGGGGGTAATCCCAACCATCGCAGCCCAGGGGGGGGGGGCGTTTTCGCCCCCTAACTCCGTAAATAAGGGGGCTACGGAAGCAAAAGTGATATCAAACAAAAGGCCCTTACGAGACGATTCTAAAGCACCTAAAAATTTGACTTCATGTCAATTCTTAAGGTCAGAGGTCAAGGTCAAAGGAAAAAATCGGCAAGTGTGAAGTGATCTCAAAGTAAGGATTCTGGAGGACGGTAGGCGGCAAAAAAAACGGCAAAATTGGAGGACAAACGAAAGAAGAGAATCTGAGGATTCTGAAAATGTGCTCAAAATCAAGGTCAAGGTCATGCTGAAATGTTTTGAGGGTTATCAGGTCCCTATTTGTGGTTCATCTTACGACACAAGGATGCTCAAGGGTCAAGGTCACAGAAGAGTATCCTTGCTAGAGGTTATTTCACTTATTCAAGTTAGTAATAATAATAAAGACAATTTTGCCATCCAGAGGCTCTAAATGACGGCTTAAGGCCGCCCCACACTGGACCTCGCATGCGGGTTGCGAGTTTATTGGTTTTCGGGTTTTATCCAAATTAAAAAATGCACTCTATGTTGAGTGACCCGCACCCAAGATACCTATAAGAAACAGGTAGATCCGATGTTTGAAAGTAAAGCCCCAGTCACAAATTTGACGCACCTGTGACATTTCCTGACACCCACGTGACTATTGTATTAACTTTTGTGTTTTGCGATGTTTTGACCTTATTTAAAGTACTGAAAGCTCAAAATGTATGATTAATGATGTTTAAAGCAGCATATTAATAATTATGTTTGTAAATTATCGATAAGCTGCTTATAGCAGGTCACGTGATTGCTACCAGATTATGTGCTCAGAAAGCATCTTTTCAACTTCGATTTTGAACAATTTTTACCTCCTTTGAGGCCAAATGATGGACGGTTTGAGGTACACGATGAAATGCTGAATCTATTGATGCCAAAATTTGTTCGTTTTTTGCATTTTTAGACTAGTATATCCTGGCTCAAACTTTGACCAGTTTGTGTGTAAACCCTATGGTGAAGGGAAAACTTCACGCCCAGCAGACCTCATTACAGTGCTGCCAAATCGTGTTTGGTGGGGGTCGCCCGCACCACCATGTAACGAGCGAATCTGCACGTTTTAGCATTCGAGCCACCTTGCATCGCATTCCAAAAGTTGATTTGAGTCAACTTTCAATTTTCCTCGCTGCGAGGGCTGCGAGTTTTGGTGTGTTTTGTTGAAGTCGAATTTTGGCTCGTTGTACTGTTATTGCGTTAATATCGCAAATATTCGCCGGGGGGGGGGGCGAAAAATGCCCCCCGGGACCGCGAGGGTTAACCCGTGCCCCGCTGGGCTATTCAGCCATACGCGCCCTGCTGGGGGGGGGCAGATTCTGCCCCCCTCGTCTAACTTCCGAACCGATGGCCGTAGAAAGACGAGGAAAACGGCAATCGAAAGCTCTCAACAAGGCGGATCTAAAGAGCCCAAATTTTTTTGCTTAAGTAGGTCAGAGGTCAGGTCAAGGTCAGGTCAAGGGTACAAAATGCAAGTTTCTACAGTATCGGCCTTGCACCGTAGTTGCCGAAGAATAGACTGAGACTGATTGCCCAAAACGTGTTCTTAGACTACCAAGACAATATTCGTTGCATACAATGTCATTCAAAGGTCAAGGTCAAGGTCAGGTCAGGTCAGGTCAGGTCACCAAAAACAAAATATAGAAAAGAGCATGTGCGACCAGGCATCGGTAAAATCCTTTTTGAAAGGATTGCATTCCCAATCCACATTCCTAGTGCCGAAGTGGATTGCATTCCTACCCGCAATCCCCTTTTTCACTTGGATTGTGATCAAATCCGCAATCCTTTTTTGCAATCCTGTTGTATTATTATGTGCACTAGTGGATCTGGGGAAGGAAGGGGGCATAGGGCCGTGCCTCCGTCCCCAAATCACCCATTTCTAGTACATATCTAGTCTTGCGAGTAATTCCTATCTAAGGCACAGGTATTTTATGGGAAATATTTTTTTTGCCTCAAACACCCCCACATTTAAACCTCTACCCAACCAGTGTTTTATATTTTAAAGCTCGCCCTCAAATACGTAATTTTGCCCTTCCTATGTAGTTCATCAGCGTATATTATTTTGAGCGTTTAAATTAAAAGCGTTTAAATTATTTCAAGTTTCGATGCAAAGCCCTTGATAGCAAAGTACATTAAGCCAATGAAGCCGACCTCATAATTTTCAATCGCAACAAACCATTTCAAAGCACTAATCAAAGACAATCCGGATTGGATTGCAAAAATTGGAAGTATGATGCAATCCAATCCGCAATCAAATCCTGTTTTTTGGAATGGATTTCAAATCCAGGTGCAATCCACCAAAAAGGAATGCAATCAGGATTTTGCAATCCTGCAATCACAATCCTACCGATGCCTGTGTGCAACACATGTTTTATGGGTCATTTTACTCATAGAATTCAATAGGCACACTAAAAAATCATTTTTCAAAATTTTTGTGTGTCGTGACGTCATAAAATTTTGAATAACTCCCACATTTTTGAACCGATTCTTCTAAAAATTGGTATGTAGGTGCACATAGACCACTTCTCTGACATATATTCCGGTTTTTCGATACACTCAAAATTTTGGATTTTATAATTATTTTCCCCAAAAAGTCAGTTTTTTAAGAAGAAAAAAATTGGGCCAAAATTTAACATTTTCAAAAAACCGAGATAGCCATTTGATAGACAAAGTAGAATCACGTATAACATTTTTTTGTTACGTCTTGATTCCTTTAAAAATGAAGATGTTAGCGGCGTTTGAAAGTTTGCCGTTTTTTAGGCGAAAATGGCGAACATGACGTCACTAAAACGTCAATTTCTAAAAAAAAATCCGACGGATTTCGCTCAAATTATCAGGGAACGTGTCAAATTGATGTATGATAAGGTACCGAAAGTTTGACGTCGCTGGCGTAACGCGTTTAGAAGTTATTGGCGAAAAACGGGAGGGGGGGCAGATTCTGCTCCCCCCCCAGCGGGGCGCGGGTTAACGGACCGTCGACCTTTCAACCTTTTTCACGACGTGACCGACACAATGTGTGTCGGTCACGCGACTGTGCACCCATTCGCATCGTAGACCCCGAGGCGGTGCGTCAGTTGGCGGAGACGAGTGCCCCTCCCCGCCCCACCCAGGGTCGCGCTCCGGCCTCGGAGAGAGGTCGGCTGGACCCAGCCACGGAGAGAGAGGAGGAGAGGAGCGCCCTGGAGAGAGGACGCACACCGTCGGACCTCGGCGGTGTGATGGAGCTGGAGACCCGGCGTTCGGGCGGAGCCGTTGACTCTACTGCTCCCGTCTCCTGTTCGGTGCCTGCCGGCGCCGACGTCGTGGCGGGCCGTGGCGGCTCGACTTCATCATCGCTGCTGGACTGTGCCCGGGTGACGCCCACCAGTCTGGTGCGGCTTTCGCCGCCCCTGGAGCCGGTATCACCGGCTGACGCCGCCGCTGCGGCTGACCGGTCGGCGGACGGCGGCGATCGCGGGCTCGCCGGGGCTCGGGATGTTTCGGTGTCTCCTGGTGTCCGCCCCGCGGCCGCCCGCCCTGCCGGGACTGATGATCTGGAGACGCCCATGGACGTGACGTCAGGGGCTGCCCCGCCGCCGATGACAGCTCGGGCGTCCGGCGGGAGCGGTCAACAGGATGAGGCGGTGAGAGGGATGGGCGGGGCGTCGTCGCCCGGTGAGCTGCGGCCGGCGGTTGATGGCCCTGGTGGTGGGGTGAGCCTTTCTGAGGTGTCGCCGAACCGGGGCGGGGGCAGGGTGGGGGGCGTGGGAAGGGGTGGTGGGGAGGTACCCGGGGGGACCTCTTCTCGAGGGCGCGATGCCCGTGCCTCGGTGAGCTCCCGAAGCTCGGGTGGGACACGGAACCGCCCTAGCAGTAAGGATATAAGAGAGTATTTCTAAATGAAGGCAGGCTCTAGAGCTTTTTTTTTCTCGTATGGTGCCACCTTTGGCTACTTTGCTAGTAGTTCCGAGCCGTCGTTTGTTTGTCTGTAGTCTGTTTATGTCTTGTCTACGGTCACCTCGCTTTGTAATGCTTAAGAAGTTTACAACCCATTGGCGCCAAGCAGATACACTGAGAAATGGTCGTTGTCCCAATCATATGTTTGTGCATGCATGTTATATTGTGTTTCTGTTTTCTGTCTGTGCCTCTTTGTTGTTGGTAGGTGTTGTCGTGGAGCGCGAGTCGGGCTCAGGAAGTCCTTTCTGTACGCGGCAAGGCCGGATCGGCGCGGCGCGCGGCGGCGGCGCCTTCCTGGGCGCTCCTGCGGGCTCTGCGTCGGGGCCGGCGACTGCTGGGACGGCGGTGGAGACGGTGGTGCTCGTCTTGGGCGTCATCTCTCCTGCGGCCCGCGCTCGCCGCTGTAGTTCCTGCTGGCGGTCTCGGCGGCTGGGACGTCCGGCTCGCGCTCCTTCCATACCAATCCAGCATTCCTGCTCCTCTCAACCAGCGCTTCACTACCCTCTCCCGTGCGTAACAGCACCGTTTACACCGTTCACCCAAGTAAGTACACACTTCACTCTAAGTTTGTCGCTAAGCTATGGCAGACCTTAAGTTTATGACTTATAATTGTAGGGGCCTTGGGAGTCAGGAGAAAAGGAGAGACGTTATAAACTTTCTTAAAAATCTTGATTTTGACATATATTTTATTCAGGATACACACCTCACCAGAAAAACAGCACAATGTTTCAATACCGTTTGGGGTGGCAACTGTTATCATTCCTTTGGTACAAATAACAGCCGAGGAGTATCGATTATATTTAAGACAAAGGTACAGCACAGCATACTTCATGAAGAATATTGCACGGAAGGAAACTTTGTGATACTTGAGTGCACTATATTTCTCAACACCTATATACTCGTCGCGATATACGGACCCAACGATGATCGACCAGCTTTTTTTCATACATTATACAATAAGCTTGAAGAGTTGCCAACGAATAATTTGATTATCGCAGGAGATTTCAACTTTGTCGCAGATCTCCAGCGTGATTCGAACTATGTTCGTCAAAACAACCCGGCTGCAAAGTGTGCATTTTCAAATATCATTGAACGCTTTAGCTTGATTGATTCGTGGAGAGAGATGAACCCTTTGAGCAGCGGATATACTTGGGCTAAGAAGAATCCATTAAAGTACGGTAGATTAGATAGAATATATATTCAGAATCACCTTGTCAGTACAATTGCATCATCCAACATTCACGCTGGCTATAGGTCAGACCATAACATAGTATCATTAAACGTCAAAGAGCCGCTTATGAAAAGAGGCCCTGGTCTTTGGAAGTTTAATGCCGCACTCCTTGAAGATCAAGAATATAACGAACTTATCAGAAAAGTAACAATAAACACAGTTAAGCAATATGCATTACCAATTTATAACAATGAATATATATCAGACCCAAACAATTTTGACAATATTCAATTCACAGTGACCTGTGGCTTGTTCTATGAGACATTACTGATGATGATACGAGGGGAAACCGTACGATTTTCAAAACAAAAGGCGAGAAAAAACAGACGCGAGGAAAATATAATATTAAATGAAATAGACGAACTAAATGCTCGTTTCAATACTAACGAAACAGAAGAAAATTTAAAGCGATTAGAAGAGATGAAACTTAAATTAGAGCAGATGCGATTACCCAAAATACAAGGATTAATAACACGGTCCAGAGTTAACTGGTTCGAAGAAGGGGAAAAATGTTCGAAGTATTTCCTCTCCTTAGAAAAGAGGAACGCAATGAGAAATTCAATTCTTGCCATGCAAGACGGTGATAGGCAAATAACAAACAACAAAGATATTCTTGAACATCTTTCAAAACATTTGCAAACGAAATACCGAAAAAATATAAATAAGCACAATACAAAAGAATACCTTGAAAAACACATCGAGCGAGTGCTATCCGACGAACAAAGGATCGCTCTAGACACTCCAATATCGTTACAAGAACTACAAACAGCTTTAATGAGTATGAAAAAAGGCAGGTCACCGGGGTCAAATGGTTTTACATCAGATTTTTTCAAACATTTTTGGGAACTGTTAGGCATATTCCTCTTTCGAGCGTTTAAAGAAGGTCTGGTAAATAACAGTGCAATTATGTCTCACCAAGAAAGCGTAGTAACTCTTATTCCGAAACAGGGCAAGCCAAGGGATTCCGTAAAAGGATGGAGGCCCATATCTTTACTTAATGTTGACTTCAAAATTATATCTGGAGCCATCGCTAATAGACTTAAAAAGATAATGAATCACTTGATATCCCCAACTCAGACGGCATACATTAAGGGACGATATATCGGGGAAAACACGCGACTAGTGTACGATGTAATTGAACATGTGAATGCTTCATCCTCTTCCGGTATCATAATGGCAGTTGACTTCGAAGCCGCTTTCGACACGGTGTCGTGGGAGTTCCTAGCAGAAGCTCTCAATTATTATAATTTCGGGCCACATTTTGCTCATATGATCCAAACATTTTACCTAAACTCTCGCAACTTTTCTAGGATTCTTTTAAATGGATATTTAGGTCCCAAAATCAACATGGAGAGAGGTATACGACAAGGAGACCCCGTATCTGGATATTTATTTAATATGATAATGCAGCCCCTAACAAATCAACTAATGCAGTCGAGGGAGATGAAGGGGATACCCATAGGCGTAGGATTAGAAGTACGATTATCGCAATACGCTGACGATTTAATAGTATTTTCAAGCGCGGAACCGGAATCTATAAATGCGGTAATAAATGAACTAGACATATTTCATAAAGTATCTGGATTACGTGTTAATATAGATAAAACAAAATGTCTTCAAATCGGCAAAACAGTTGACTGTTCGTTTTTGAACATGTCAGGGTTGCAGAAAGTAAGCGAACTGAAAGTATTGGGAATAATCTTTTGCAATACAACCAACACCATCGTGGAAAAAAATATGTCTGAAGTATTACCTAAAGTAAGACAGGAAATAGCCCAATGGAGGCGACGAAATCTCACCTTGATAGGAAAGATAACAGTTGTAAAATCAATGGTTATTTCTAAACTAGTACATATTGTATCGTCATTGCCAACCCCAAACGAAAAGGACATTTCTTACATTAATAATATATTGTTCAAATATATCTGGAACGATGGTCCTGATAAAGTTAAAAGAAACAAGTTGGTACAAGATTACGATCACGGGGGTTTGAAAATGGTCGATATTAGGTCGTTTATAAAGAGCCTAAAAGTTAACTGGATAAAAAGACTATATTGGTCAACATCTGATGTTGTATGGGCTAACATAATCAAGAAAACTTTACCTCCTATTTGTGAACTAGTTTGCTACGGCACGGAGAAGTTGAGAAACATCTCGAATCATAGATTACGTAATACATTTTGGAAAGATGTGCTGAACGCCTGGGCGGATTTTTGTGCGGTCTTCCGAACAACACCAGAAAACGTTCTGACGGACAAGCTGTGGTATTCAGATCACAGCAAATTCCAAACGAGCATTGTAAAAGATTGGGATAGAAAGGGTTTGAGATTTGTTGCAGATTTGTATTCTAAGGATAGCGGATCATTTTTAGAACAACGAACTCTAAGTGAAACCTTTAACATCAAAATGTCGTTTCTATGCTATGAATCTTTAACCAGAAGTATACCGCATCATGTGGATAATACTGTTGTTGCCTGTAAAATCATTTACCCAATAATACCTTATAAAATAGCGCTACTCTCCCAGAAAACAAACACTTCACGCTTAGCATATAATGAATTCGTTTCTGCCCTGTTAAAACGAGAAACAAACCAGTCAACGCAAAATCATATTAAGCGTAAATGGAATAGAGATATAGGGTGTACGCATGAGGGCACGATGTATGATATTCGCCATGCGACTAGAAACACATACTTACAAACGTTCCATTATCGTATAATAAATAGAATAATATCTACAAACACTTTTTTGTATCGTATTGGAAAAGCAGAAAGTGCAGTTTGTACTTTTTGCAACGAGCGTGATGAAACGTTATGTCATATACTTTGGGAATGTAAAATAGTAAAAGACTTTATAAAAGATATAGTAGCATACTTTCGAAAAGAATACAATTTTATAGTAAATATCTCAGTGCAGTCGTGGATATTTCCAAGGCTAGCGGATGAAAGCGAAATAAATATATTAATATTCACATTAGCAAAACAAGTAATATTTAGGGCAAGACATAACACTCAGATTCCCAGCATACATCATTTTCATCACATACTTAAAAGAGAGGCTGAAAATGAAAGTAAATTCTTTTTAAGGCATAAGTCTACTGACAAGTTTTTGTCCAAGTGGGGCAACGTCTCGAATATTCTGTCACAGAATCTTCCCTCCGCACACAACCAACCTACATCCTAGATTTCTTTACCCATCCTTATTGGCCGGCCAATCTCTCCAGCACTCTCTGGTCGGCCTGCGCTCGCGGGACGTCTCGGTCGCTGCGGGTCGTCGGCGGGGGGCCGGTGGTTGGCGCTGGGTGGCAGCCGCTGCCTGGTGGTCCGTGTGCCCTGGCCGCCCTTCGCGGGGCGCCCGCTAGCGCGTCTGCCGCCGCCGCCGCCCGTGCTGGTTTGAGCTGTATCGGGCAATTTTCTTTTTACCGTTCTTGTTTTTCGTGTTTACTCCGCGTGTCATGAGAACTGGGACAGCGTTCCAGCGCTCAAGTGTCACCGGGACAGTTTTTTTTTTACCCGCCTCTGTCCTCCATTGTGCGTCGTGAGGACAGGGAACTGTTCGCTGATGTGTCAGCTGTGTGTTCCCTGTGGGACTCGTCTGATTGAACGAATATACGATTAAAAAAAAAAAAAAAAAAAACTTTTTCACGACGGGTACTCTAATTCAGAATTCCTCGGAGAGTAAAAACATAAACGTGTATTTGGCATAACACAAAACATCACATTCAGTATTGGCAATATAACAAGCAGTCTGGAGTAAACTCATAAAATGATCCAGCTACAATTATTCGAAATAATAATGAGCGCATACCTAGCGAAGATGTAGTGCAAACATTGATTGCTCAAGCCCTTGTTTACACTATACTTAAGGCGGCCGTTTTTACCATGTGCTATACGTGTTTGGCATTTATAGCTGAACTGGCTGAACTAAAATCAGTTGAATGCGTTTGATGGTGCGCCCACCACCAATGGCTTTGGTATGAGCATTGGCTACATTTGATTGAGGCGTAGGAAGTCTTGGACCAGGCCAAGCAGACCATGCACGACGTAGCGTGTCACAGTACTTGTCTGCTAACACCCGAGAAACAAATGTCATCAAAGCACCCCCCTCCCCCCCCCCCCCACACACACACAATCTGACAGACATCTCGTTCCCATCTCCCTTCCCTCCTTCCCGTTAGGATGGATCGAAGGTCTTATTTTCGAACCCCTGAGCCGAGCTGCTTCCCTCTCCGTCCCCAGTAAAGCTGTTTGCTGTGGCTCGTCGCGGAGCGTGGAGACCCCAGGGCATCGCAAAGAGCTGCTGAATCTCTTCAAGTCTGACTCCGCGTGTCTCCGGCACAGTGACGTAGAACACCGCCAGGCCCACAACAGTGCAGCCGCAGAACATGTAAAACGTCCCCTGTCGCGTGATGGCCGCGATCAGCGTCAGGAAGGTCAGCGACACGATCAAGTTGAAGAACCAGTTGACCGATGTGGTGATGGAGTTGCACGTGCTGCGGGCCCACAGCGGATAGATCTCGGCCGTGATGGTCCACGGCATGGCGCCCAGGCCCGGGGAGAACATGGTGATGTAGAGGAACATGCCCGTGATGGGAAGCCAGGCGTAGTCCGTGGGACACCAGTCAGGAGCCCAGGTCAGGCTGTTGACCCCTAGTTCTGCCGGGTCGGCGCACCGGCCCAGCGACGCCGACGAGTTATACGAGGAGACGTGTGGTATACATGAGCCGTTCACAGGTCCAGAGTCCAGGTCCTGGAAGCAGAACCCGTTCTCACCAGTCAGCTCACAGGCGTCACAGGTGGCCGCTAGGAGCGCACTCTGGCCCTCCTCCAGGACTGTCACTCCGACCGAGTGGCTGGCACTCAGCTGGAAACCCGCCCCGAGAATCACGAGCGAGACGGCCGAGCCCAGCGTGCTCCACAGGAGGATCGGCCGGCGCCCCGCGCGCTCCACCAGTCCCAAGCCGACCAGCTTGGCCATGAAGCTCAGGAAGCTGACGATCGCGGAGAGCCAGATGGCCGTGGACGGGTCGCGGACGCCGGCCAGTGTGATGATGCTGGCGCTGTAGTAGATGACCGTGTTGACGCCGGAGATCTGCTGGAACATCTGCAGGCAGCAGCCGGTGATGAGCGCGCGGCGTGTGCTGGGTTCGCGCACCACCTGTGACAGCACCGAGCCTCCGTGACCTGCCGCCGCTCGCTCACGAAACACGACCTCCTGTGCCGTGTGGTCGGTTTTGATGGCGTCGTACTCAGCGGCGACGTGGTCCCCCTCGCCTCGCACGCGTCGCAGCACATCTTTTGCCGCCTCTTCGCGGCCCTTCGCCACCAGGAAGCGGGGTGATTCTGGCATGAAGGCGAAGCCAAGCAGCTGAAGAGCGGCCGGTAGTGCGCCGAGTCCCAGCATCCAGCGCCATCCGCCGTCCACTGTGGAGAAGGCTCCGCAGACCAGCGCAGCCACCAGCTGACCCAGAGTGATGGTGGCCGTCATCACCATCACCAAGAGGCCGCGGATGCCGGCCGGCGCCGACTCAGAAATGTAGATCGGCACGCACATGCTGGAGATTCCGATGGCCAGTCCGACTATCAACCGGCCGACTAGCAGAGTCTCTTTGCCACCTGCCAGAGCCATGGCTAGTGATCCCACCACGAACAGCACTCCAGCTACCAGGATGACAGGCTTCCGGCCGAACCTGTCAGCCAGATATCCGCCAAGTAGCGAGGACAGCCACGCGGCGCCCACAGTCGCCGAGACGATCAACTCATGCCAGAAGTCGGAGAGGTGGAACTCGCTGCGCACCAGCAGCATGGCACCTGACACGACACCCGTGTCATAGCCGAACAGCAGACTGCTGATGGCGCTGAGTACGGTCAGAAGATACACCAGCCAGCCGTGCCCGCGCAGCGACGCCGCCGCCGGCGTCGGCCCTGGGCCCATCGCCGACACGTCCACCGTCATGTCTGCGGAGTCGGAGCACTGAGCAGAGCGCGCCCCCGGCCCCGCCTCCGACACCGGCGGGTCTGCCAATGCGTGCACGGCAGCCGCTACCGCCGCCACGGCCTCCGGCGTCGCCACTGCCATGCTGATAGCGCCGCGCCGCGCGGGACGTCCCACTATCTCCTGTTGAAGTGGCACCGCGACATTTTCACACGCCCGCGCACAGGATTATACCGGATCAACCGTGACACGGATTGACGGTGGCACAGGTTTCAGATCACGGCGGCACAGGTCTCTGATCACGGCGGCACAGCCGACACCCGAGTCAGACACCCGACCGTCACGGCGGGCGACAGAAACTACACCACAATAAACCCACAGCCCTCTCACGACCATCAGCAGCACAAAAAGTGCACGCAGCAAAAAAGTCCCGTAGCTGGTGTCTGGCGTTAGCGCGAGTCCGAACCCAACCGGCCAATCAGGCCCGACTCCACCGCCGCACCGCCTCGTCGTCATAACAGACGCGCTAGTTTCCACCATGGTCCTGAGGCAGAGGCGTTGCAAGAACGGCGGCCCGGGGCAGGGGCGGCGCCAGGCCCGGCAGTAGGGGAGGCAAAAGTCCTACTGCCAGCGCGGATCGGCGTCCGCTCGACCCAGCGTCCGCTGGGCAAGCAATACGGAGGGAGCGCTCATGTATGACGATTAGCGAGGGTTAAAAAGAATATCGTTCATTGAGTAGCTATGTATAGTTGCGTTCAAGGTGCAGGTGTCTAATCCCATAACGAGAGCTACAGCTCATAGCCAGTGACGTTATCGAGGTCGATTGGAGGAGTGTAATGTCGGCGAGCCTATTTAATTCCGACATTTCAAGAAGGAACAGCCAATGGCTCCTTTAATCAGGGCTGCAGAGTCGGAGTCGGAGTCGGAGTCGGAGTCGGTCGGAGTCGACAGTTGTGACCGGAGCCGGAGTCGGAGTCGGAGTCACCGAAAATCTGTCGACTCCGCAGCCCTGCTAGGTCTGCGGAGTCGGAGTCGGGAGTTGGAGTCGGTCGGAGTCGACAATTCTGCCCGGAGTCGGAGTCGGAGTCGGAGCTGGTTTTTGAAAGCCAGAGTCGGAGTCGGAGTCGCCGAAAATCCATCGACTCCGCAGCCCTGCCTTTAATCGCAGAAGTGCACTTACTTAGCACTGCACTTTACCGTGTCAAGTGTGAGCAGCGTTTAGATAACCGACTGATAAGTTCGTGTTCACTTGTTCGGTTGCTAGATGACTGATTATATATTCCCGACCGGGGCTGGGAAAATGCGTTTTATTCACCGAGGTTTTTGTGCGGAGGACCGAGTGCCGGTAGGCACGAGGTCCGTAGCCAAAAACCGAGGTGAATAAAACTGCATTTTCATAGCCCAAGGTTGGGAAGAGATTTACCACATGCCGTACCCGCGCAACAGTTTATATCATATTCATTTGATATTATATATTATATTCTTATTATTGTGTTAATATTATATTAATACTATGTTAATATTTATAGTCATCGTGATTATTTTTGGTGTTTTTTATTATTGGGCGGCGTTGAATATGAAAATGAAATATCCTACTTCCCCCTTATTTAGGGTTTGAAAAAAGCTGAGGATGAAGATGGTGAAGCGCCAGAAGTTAGGACAAACTATAAACATATGGAGTCCAGCAGGAGTGAGGAAACCGTGAGGAAAACTGAAAATTGGGTGAGACGCTGAATCAAACGCGTCTTAGATCCCAGCTGGAACAATACCAAATGTTTATTGTGGCTCGTTAAGATGCTTCGCGCATTTTAAATGTTCGTTTTTTGCGTGCATTATGTTGTAATAATGAGTACTCTGACCATGTTCTGCAGCAATAAATACATTGGCATTGGAACGATACCTAAAACCTATCCTTGTTTAATTGAATTACGTTGACAGCAAAAGTAAGTGAAAACGCCATCACTTAATTTTGCTCACTTCTGCTGTTGCTGTTAGTGAACACACAATCCGTAAATATCTTCTTTGGAATTGGTTCTTCCACTCAGAATATTCAGTAAAATTTTGTCTGGGAAAATCAAAAAGCCCTAGGGCCGAATCGTTTCCCAAATACCTTCAACATTAGCCGAGGCGGGCCGAAGTCATTTCCCAAATGCACGTGCTAATGTTAAAGGGATATCTCGGCATGTGGTAAAACATATAAGAACCTGCTGTCCAAATGCAACACAACATACCTATTGACACGGCAGAGATAACGCAAACAGAACTCTGAAGAAAAGGGCATCTGACGCGCCGAAGGCGTGACCCCAGCGATGAAATCAGAGTTTAACATAGCTAAAGAATCCACACATCGGATCCCATTCCCATCAGCCACATATGTTTGTGGCGTCAGTTTCGATTTTGCAATTCAAAATTGCTAGAATAACCGCTTCCGAACCAACTAGCGGGAACCAATTCAGACATGCAGACTGTTATTCAAGCGTTAATCAATCAATCAGGCAGACCGTTCAATGTGACGTTAAAGGTGCAGCGACATCCATGACCTGATATTGCTTGTTGAATGACGCTAGCAATTGAGCGTATATTTCCAAACAACGCATTACGTCAGTGCTCTGCAGTAGAGATACGTGTGAACTCTACCGCCTTTGTGTAGTAAATCGTATGGAGCTCGAAAGGACCAATGGGACACAGCTTACTATTGTCCGCGTGGTGGCGATATGCACACCACTCATGGGGTCTAATTTATCGCAACAGTGAGAAACTGCCGGTACAACAACAGCGTATTCACGGTGAACTGCATTTTCGAACGGAATATCCGCACTTCTATAGCCTGGTGGTGGTTAGATGAACTAATAGTTACCCGAACGGCCACGGGCTTGGAGCGAGATTAAATCGTCAAAAATAGTAACATGGATAGGGGAATAACGTACTTTGTGGCATAAAATGCAAGTTGAAGTTTCAACAGAGCACAAAAGATCCGCACAACTATCGGGCATTATCTATATAATGACAACCACACTAATGTCACCGTAGTCGTAAGGTACGCCTGATAATTTTGCCAGTACGGCGGATTCTGCAGAACTTTTGTCGGTGATTATCGCAGTGGCCCAAGCACCGGAGAGCTCAGACAATCAAGGTGATATTTATAGCCCCCTTCCTCCCCCCACGAGCGCACAAGTACCGCGGCTCCCGTGTGATGTACTCACCCCATCCAGGCCGGAGAGCTCCCTGTTGAGCTGTTCGGCGAAGGCCTCGGCGTTGCTGACGGCCGTCTCGTGCTCTGACATCATCTTCAGCAGGTCCTGCTCCTCCTGTGAGGTCAGCGCCTGGTAGCTGTCCGCCTCCACGGAGAGCTCGGACACTGCGGAGGTCAGGTCACGTTAGGTAAGGGCAGGGCAGCGCAGCGCAGGGCAGGGCAGGGCAGGGCAGGGCAGAGCAGGACAGGTCAGATCAGGTCGAGTCAAGTAAGGTCCGGTCATCTCACGTCCGATTCCGATAGGTTAAAAGCGTGGATAGTTTTTGAACTCAAACAATGAATGTCCAATAATGGCAGGGTATTAGCAGGACCGAATATTAAACATGTCGACGAGTGCAGACTTTGAACTGTCGTTTCTAAATAAAGTAATGACAGAATAATGAAGTCAAGAAACAATAAATCCAACCATTTCACTAACAGAAGAAATAAGCCAGCAAAAAAAAAAAACGACTGTAAATGCAGCATAATTTTGAAAACACCTTCTTTTTAGCAAACAAACACCCAACTTCTCCTTAAACTTTGTCAGCTCATTTCACATCATCCAGGTCATTTCAGACCCAGTCACAGACTACTGTGAGAGCACAGTACCTAGGCTACCACCCAGGCCAGCCCAGGGCATCCCTCCCTTTCCCCGGTCGCAGTGACCGCCTCACCTGGCGATAGGGCGGCGCGTGTGTCGGCCGTCTTGGTGCCTCCATCCAGAAACTCGGCCGGGATGTTGACAAACTGAGGTCGCTGGCGGTGCAGGTGCTGGCTGCACAGCTGGCGGACACATCGTGGGAGGGAGAAGTTAAGGTCAGAGCTGGTAGTGGGGAACAAATAGTGAAACAGAGTGTGGGGGATCAGTGGGGAACAGTGCCATTATATGGTGATAATAGATTATGAATTTTCCAATAGGGGATGATGACATGGATAAAAACAGGGCTTGAAAATAATAAACCATAACACCAAAAAGTTTACATGAGATCAATGGTAAAAAGCAAAACTCACCATCCATAGGTTGGCTATGAACATATTTCTTTCCATGGGAGTGCTGGCAACCCATTTGTAGACCTTTTCAAACTGTAAGTCCAAGTCAGCTGTATCCTGAAAAAGAAATGTGTCATGAATGCTGAAGGAGCAAAGAGTAAAAATCATTTTCTAAGTTTGAAATACTACACTTCCACAACACAACAAAACTGCTGTCATATAACTACATGCTGTGTAGCAGCATACCCTTTTTCCATCTTTTCCATCCACCATCTTGAGATCCTGCAGGCCCCATGTCCTCTTCTTCTTATAGTTGTCCTTGTCCAGTTTCTTTACAGTGCTGATAAAGCCACTCTTGTCTTTGCTCACAGACAAACACAGAAAATAGGTTTTCTTCTTCTTCTCTAGCTGTGATACATGAATGGCCTTAATGAGTCTCTCATCACCCGGCTCAAATATGCTTTTCTCCAGAGCAAATCGGATAGCAGTCATCCTGGTATCAGTGAGGTTGACTCAGCAGTCAGCACACAGTTTGATCCGACTTTAACCTGCAACGAAAACAAACCTAGATCAAACACTCATTTATAATAGTAATGATATGGCATATGGGTGATGTGAATGAGACATGAGATGATAAGGGAGAAGTTGGCCCAGACCCAATAATCTCTCACATGGATGGCGCATCTCACATGGATGGTCGACTTGCGTAGCTCAGTCAGTAGATAGATAGATAGATAGGCTTGTATTCCAGACTAAGAAGTCCATTGACACAAGATGGTGATAGATAGAGATGGATGAAACACACACACACATATGCACACACACACACACAAAGATTATGACACATTCATGAACAAAGCACAGTATCATCAGTAGAGCGTTGAACTCTGTGTGGTGTCAGCGACACTGCATGCATCCAGGTTACGACAAACTGGGTTGGAAGTGTAGAGGGAGCATGATGTTACTAAGCCTCCAGACAGGCATGGTTTCGATTGGTGGCAGGCTGCAGCCAGTCACTCAGACTGACAACTGGCCACATGCATATGTCACTGTATGCTGAAACAAAAGTAGGTACATTTGTGACTTAGATAACAATCTGGTGGTCATGTCGACTCTCAAGGCCCACAGCTCATCTCACTGCTTTCTTCAGCTGTTCACAAGGAAGTGAGATGCCTGCTTAACAACTATCTCGATCCAGACTTTCGGATCAGGATGCCAACTTTCAAGACAGAGGAACATTTACATTATATACCTGTAAGTTGAAGTGTAACAGAAATGTAAGTAGCTTCAATTACGATTGTTCCTATAACGTGCGCAGCATAAGTAATGCACAAGAAAGCAACATCCAAGCCAATGAAATTTGGAGGCAAACTCAATGAAGGCGCCAGTAATATACAATACTGAACGAGGCCAGTGTAAATAAATTTTCAAGACCGAGGTCCTTACTGAATTTTTTAACGAGGCCGAAGGCCGAGTTAAAAAATCAGTAAGGACTGAGGTCTTGAAAATTTATCACCGGCCGAGTTTGGTATGTATTTTACTGTATGCCAACGATAAAATAATTGTCTAGACCGAAGCTCTTAGCCATTTTTTTGAACGAGGCCATCCCAAAATGTTGACTTGGTAATTCGTTTTCGACCGTGGTCACTTTGCTTACACCAGTTATTACCACACCCCTCAGGCTAATGTATTTAAATAGGCCAGGCATACAGTAAAACCAAAGTAAATCCACAGTAAATCCATGCAGGGCACAGAACCTGAACCAAAACGACAGAATCTCATGACACCTTAGTTTCACCATCAAAATATGTGTATCTATTTCTTTTAATCAAAAGCATAAGGTACATCATACACCTTTGCTAATCACTATCAAGGCATGATGTGATACCGGGCTTGCTATCTGATTATGTCTAGCCTTCTTGCCCTGTGTATATTTCATATACGTTTGTAAAATATTTGGTGCTAATGTGACATGTGAAACGCAATTAGTGTGAAATTAGGGTATTAGCAAGAACAAAAGGTACTAACACTCGATACTCGATCATGTATTACGATAGGTTAAATGGCGACACACATTTCCAGTTCATGGCTCACACACTGCAATACTCAAACATGGCTGGTCTTAAAACGGAACTGGCGTGTCTTTCGATATGGGTTCCTTTCTTTTCCTTGCCACTCCTTCCTGTGACTGTTTACTTGGTGAAGGGAACCAACCAGGTAAGTAAACCAGGTAAGGCAACCAAGTACAAAAATTAACCCAACCTTTCCTGACCTGCCCGCGCGCGTCGTCCGCCGCGATAATACATAGAAGGCACAGAATGTAATGGGGCCTTGGGCCGTTCATTATACGTTCATTGCACATACCCTGCATTGCACAGCAACCAAGTTAGTGTTCAATCTGCTAGCTGGCAGCAGTAGGCTGACGAATCAGCGAGGGCATTTGTTTAGCATTTGCACTTATTTTATTTCTGATTTAGATTTGCTGCTTGACTGTAAGTGACATTGTATTCTTTGGAATATCTTATTAAATTCACAATTCAGATCCATCAACAAAATTGAAATTCGCCATTACTTAATACTTTGGGACGTACCGACTACTGTCCTTTGTAACAACTTGCATTCACAAGCGCTTGCAGTATTTGAATAGGTGTTTTGTAATAGTTGCGTTAGAAATGTATCTGCACAAGAAGTTAAGATTGATGAGAGTATCAAAAAGTCAAATATCTAAATTTATACGCTTTTGATTCGTTGTTTGTTTCTTTTTGTCGTTATAAATTAAGGAAAAATCGTTTCATTCAATTTAATAAGCAACCGTCCTACCACTTGCAAAGACGTCAAAACAAGTTTTCTCTTGTTCTTCACACTGGACGACAGATGTCGCTTATCATGAATAGATGTCGCAGCAATCGATAATGCACCGCTCCCAAGGCCGTATATTAGGATCGCTCCGTCATTTCTATTCCACAGGCTAAGGTGATCGTTAACTTGCTTCGGCAGTTGGCATTTCACGGGTTTGTTTTGAGAGCTCTCCTACGCGCGTCCCCACCCCTCACATCCAACCTTTTACCGCTTGTTCCAACTCAACCCCCCTCACTGCCCACAACCGCATCCAGTTGCCCCACGATGGGGAAGCGGCGCCGTCAGCGCCCGCTATCCGACTCCTATTCCGAATCCGACTCTGACTCCCCTCTAAATCCGACTCCTCCCCCTGCTATGGACACCGACTCCCGCCCGACCGTCAACCCTCCCTCCTCTACCCACCCTTCGACTGATCTACCCGGTACCGACCCTCGCTCGTCCACTGACCACGCCCTGACCGCTGACCTGACCTCTGACCCCGCCCGGCACTCTGACCCTCGCTCGTCTACCGACCTCGCCCGGAGCCATGACCCTCGCCCGTCCACCGACCACTCCCGGAGCTCTGACCCGCGCACGAACTTGGCCAACGCACCTGCCTGTGCTTCTGTCGATCGCTCTCCACTCGAACCGTACTTGGCTCTCGACGGCTCTTATCTGGTAGTGAAGGCTAGCGATAGTGACTTCTCTTTCCGGAAGATCAACGTTTTTTGGCCTCAGAAGCAGATCGCTGCTATCTGTGGTCAGCATGGCCCCGATATCGAAGCTCCAGCTAACGGCACTCTCGTGATCAAAACTCACAACCGAAGGGACACAAAAGCACTCCTGAAGACAACCATGTTCTGTGGCAAACAGGTGACAATCTCTCTCCACCAGAGTCGCAACTCTTGCAAAGGCACGATTTTTGCCCCCGAGATCCGCCACATGACCGAGGATGAGATCCAGTCAGACCTGAGAGGAGAGGGAGTAACACACGTCAGACGGCTGACTACCTTCCGCGATGGTCAGCGACGGGACACTAGTTTGCTCGTTCTGACTTTCGACTCCACCACCCTGCCCGAGAAGATCGCCATCGGCTGGCTCAAGAAAGACGTCCGAGTTTTCATTCCCAATCCGCTCCGCTGTTTCAAGTGTCAGCGATTCGGTCACGGCAGTGCCACTTGCCGTCAGGCTGCCCGCTGTCAGAAGTGTGGTGAAGCCCCTCATGCGGACTCTGCTTGCACCAAACCAGTTACTTGTCTCAGCTGTGGTAGCTCGGAACATTCAGTCTCTTCCTCTCAGTGCCCCACGTGGAAGAAGGAAAAGCGCATCTGCGAGATCAAAGCTCAGTCCGGCTGCTCCTACCCCGACGCTCGTCGCCGTGTGGAAGCCGAAACAGCCACTCCGGCTCCTGGTCGGTCTTATGCCAAGGCCGCCCGTACAGAGACCACCTCATGCAGTACTCAGACTGACCCGATCTCAGCACTCCCCCCTCTTCAGTGTCTGAAACCCCTGACTGCCTCTACGACCACATCTACGAACACCAACGCCGCAACCGAGACCATTTTTGGTGACCCAATGCCTTCCTCCCCTCCCGACTCACAGCCCGAGGTCTCACAGGAGATCGGTCAGCAGCCAAAGCCCTCCACCGGAGCTGGTCGCTCCACTGCAGGATGGATGAGGGTCCAGCGCACGAAAGGACCCCGCCCCCAACCTCCATCAGAGGATAGACAGTCCTCAGGCACACGCACGTCACGTCCACCTATCCGAGTAGCAATGGGCCACAACCGTGCGTCTAGTTGGGCTTCGCCCCGTCGTGGTGTAACAAACAGGTACTCTCTCTTAGAACAACAATAAACAGCATACTCCAGTGGAACTGCAGAGGCCTAGTTTCGAACTGGGCCGAAAGCAAAATGATCTTTCTTCTACTAGCACCCATAGTAATAGCGCTACAAGAAACATGGTTACTTCCAACCGATCCATATAACTTTTCGCTGTTCAACTATTCGTTATATCGATACGATGAGACTGAAGGAGAGCGGCGCCACGGCGGCTCCGCTTTATACATCAGCAATGACTACGTACATGATTTGATAACGCTCAACACTCCATTGCAAGCGGTGGCTTGCACTATCCGTTTGCACGGACGGAATTTAGACATTTGCTCCATCTACATTCCTCCGAACACAGATAACCACACACTTGAAAGAAATCTCAACCGTCTAATAGCACAGTTCCGACATCCATTTCTCTTACTCGGAGACTTTAATGCCCACAGTCCGATGTGGGGCCGTACCATTAGAGTACCCGATGATCGCGGTGAAATAGTTGAACGCTTTCTCGACACGAATCACCTGGTTCTCCTTAACACAGGAGAAAACACACATTTTTCTTTAGCACACAACAGTGAATCTGCAATCGATCTTTCGATATGTTCTCCACAAATCGCTGCCCTTTTTGATTGGATAGTGGATACAGATGTTCACCACAGTGATCACTATCTAATCAAGCTTTGTACAACTTTCCGATCTGATGACGATGCTACTTCCGCTTTTATTCCTCGGTGGAATTTGAAGAAGGCAGACTGGGCTAAGTTTCAAGAGTTTTGTGCGGTTGACCACGAACAGTTTCATTCTCCAGAACAAGGGATCACCTTCTTAACAAACACAATTTTGTCAGCCGCAAACAACTCGATTCCAACCACGACGCCACCAGGAAGGAAACGAGTTCCATGGTGGTCTTCGGAAGTAGCTAGGGCGTTGGCCCAAAAAACGGAAAAGGGCTTTTCGAAGATACCTGCGGCTCCGCGACGAGGAAAGTTTAATTTTACGTAACAGAGAAAGAGCAAAATGCAGAAGAATCATCAGAGAAGCAAAAAAGGCATCTTGGCGATCCTTTTTATCACAATTCAACACACAGACGCCACTTAGCAAAATATGGTCACTGGTCCGATCGCTTTCCGGGAAACGGACATTTTCCAGCCTTCCAATACTTCACATAAATAATGCAACCATTACGGACCCACAACAAGTAGTAAATACAATAGCAGAGACATTTTCTCGCTACAGTTCGACTACGAATTATAGAGCGGGATTTATTGAAGAATTCAGAAGAACATCTACTCTACCTCCGAATGCATTTAGGTCCAACAACACAGAAACTTATAACGACGCTTTCTCCTTATCGGAACTACTTGATGCGATCTCCTCCACCGGAAACACATCAATAGGGCCAGATAAGCTACACTACTCTTTCTTCCGACACTTACCCGACAATACTTTGAATTTCATGCTATTTACTTTGAACGAGTTGTGGACAAGATGTATTTTTCCAGAAGACTGGCGATCGGCAAATGTTATCCCTTTGCCAAAACCTGGGAAAGATAGGAGAAATCCCGAGAATTATCGTCCGATATCGTTGACTAGCTGTTTCGGAAAAATATTTGAACGGATGGTGGGTAAAAGACTTGAATGGTTTTTAGAGACAAATAATTTACTTTCAAAATTTCAGAGTGGTTTTCGAAAAAATCATTCCACATATGACCATATTGTACGATTAGAAACAGACATCAGGAAGGCATTTAAACACAAAAGACACACAACTGCAGTATTTTTAGACATATCCAGAGCATATGACATGGTATATAGACCTGCACTGATTTGGAAACTACATCGTCTTGGCTTACGAGGACACCTGGCTCATTATCTAGTAGGATTTCTTTCTGGTATGCGCCACTTTCGATTACGGTGTCGCTCCCTGCACTCCAATATCTATTCACTTGAAAATGGTTTGCCGCAAGGAAGCTGTTTGTCTCCAATTTTGTTTAATATAATGATTAACGATCTCTTCGACACAGTTCCTCAAGGTATTAGCTACTCTTTATTCGCAGACGATTGTGCTATCTGGTGTACAGATTCTGATTCTGAACACTCCATTCCTAGATTACAGATAGCTTTGAATAACATAGATGGATGGTCTCGAAAAAATGGTTTCGTTTTCTCACCAGCCAAATCAGCTGTCATGACATTTACGAAAAATACTCATATGCGTGATACATCCCATCTTCGGCTTTCTGGCAACATTATTCCACGTGTAGCTTCATTTAAGTTCCTTGGAATAGTTTTGGATTCTCGACTTAGCATGGTAAAACACGTACAACATGTTAAAGCCAAATGCTCCAAGCGTCTGAATTTATTCAGGTGCATAGCAGGCACGGAGTTTGGAGCGGATAGGAAAACCATGCTTCGGTTGTACAAGGCCATAGTTTTGCCCATCATAGAATATGGAGGAGTTATTTATTCAGGGGCCAGTGAAAATACACTTAAAAAACTAGACACCATACAGAACACCTTTATTCGTATCGCCATTGGCGCCATGAAGACCACTCCAATTCCATCTCTTCAGGTTGAAGCGGTCGTACCTCCCCTGCAAATTCGAAGAATGGAACAATCATTACGCTTTATAGCAAAACTTTCATATCATCCATATCACAGCACACACCCATCTCTTCGTGTGTTACCCTTCATACATCACAATTACTTAGGTCCGGCAGAGAGAAGATCCGGCCTCACGATTGCTTCTCGAGCTAGAAAATTTTCTACTGACTTAAACTACATCCAACCAAACATTTTACCACTTCCGAAGCTTAACATAGTACCATGGCGTAGAAAGGACAGGGAAGTTTTATTCCTTTTTGATTGCTCGAAAAAACATATGACAGCAGAAGAAGTACAGCAACAATTTTACCAAGTACGTGAGCAATTCCAGGACTTCCACTTCATCTACACAGATGGTTCGAAAAGTGGTCATCGCACGTCCAATGCAATTTTCTACAATGGTGATGAACAAATAGTATCTCAAATCCGCTTACAAAATGAAACAAGTATATTCACCGCAGAACAGCACGCGGTGCTTGAAGCACTGAAACTCACACAAAACAAACAATGGAACAAAGTAGTAATATGCACCGACTCCCGATCGGTTATTCAATCTTTACAAAGTAAGCATCCGTCATCGCCATTGCACATACACATATATAACTTACATCAAACATTATCAACGAATCGTGTACAAATCAAGTTTATTTGGATCCCTGGGCACAGCGGCATACATGGCAATGTCCAAGCCGACAAATACGCCAGAAATGCACTAGCACTTACTCATATCACAAATATTCCAATTGAATATCAAAGCATTAAAACAATTCTTAGACAAAAAACACTTCGTCTTTGGAGAAAACAATGGTTGGAGGTAACTCGGGCAACGCAACTTCGTCGTATTAAAAAAGATATTACTGAATGGCAGAGTTCAAACAGAAACAATAGGGAAGAAGAAAAGGTATTAGCTCGGCTCCGCTTGGGACATACTTGGTACACACACAGTTACATTTACAAACAAGATGCTCAACCAACATGTAATGTATGCCGAACCCCGGTTACAGTCGAACACATAATCATCCAGTGTCCAAAATACGAAAGGGAAAGGCACCAACTCCGGAACCATTGCAACAGGCACGGTTTACCATTCACATTGGCTACAATTCTTGGAGACTCAGAAGACGGTTTGCAAGATCTTTTATTCCATTTTCTTCGAAACACAGATCTTTTCACAAGACTATAAAAAATCCACAGTTTAGTATAGAATAAGACAACAAGGGCATGAAATGGTCAGTATGGCCGAAATGCCCAAAATTCAAAAATCAATCAATCAATTTCTATTCCCCTATCGCCGTTCCATGATTCCGTCCTCAGGATACAGAAGTCCTTCTCCTCCACACCGCAACCTCCTCCGGGCTGGACAGGCAACTTTATCTCATGCGGGCTGCTCCCTAGGAGCGGCAGCCGGCACCGCTGCTCCCGAGGGAGCGCACCCCGTAGCTGGGTGCAGTTAGTACCTAGTTAGTACCTTGGGGCTAGGTGGCCCATGTCCTCTGGACGGGCTCAGCCCCGGTGACTCACTAAGGTGCCTGCCCAGACCAATGTCTCCCCCTATATCCTATCATCCTCCCGGCTCTGAAATGGTCTAATTGGAAAGAAAGAACCTAACCCGCCATTTTTGTCCCCCCCCCCCTCGTATCTCCGAAACCACTGGACGGATCCGCAAAATTCAAAAGCGTTCGAAAGCAATGTCAAATTTGTTGAGGGAAATCCAATTTCATTGACCTCGGGGTCCCCGATGACGTCACAGTTCAGGCCAAAGATGAAATGTTTGCCGGTCACGTGTCTGCTAGGGAATGCGGTATAACATCGAGTAAAACGCATTTTATCGAAAATCAGCGATAGGGCGTCAGTTGCTTAGTACATATGTTGCTATTAGAGGTCACTGATAATACCAGGTCAGGTCACAGGTCAGGTCACCAAGGGTCAGCACATGAACCTAATTTTACTATGGCTGTGTGATGCATGTTTTATGGCCAACTTTTCATTTCAAACTCAATGGTGTTGATTATAAGACTATCAGGAACGGTTTAGGTCACTTCCTGGTGAAGGTCAGGTCAATGGCAGGTAAAAAAAGGTCAAATTTTAAAGTTGATATTTTTGCATAAAATGGATATCAATTCGATGTCACAGGAAGTCTAATGGTGGTATTTTTTTTTTGCGCTACGAGGTCTAGAATTGCTAAAAATTGAGTTTGAAAATTTGACGTCATCAATTTTAAACAGCTTTTTCGCTATTACTTGGTCAAAAAAAGAGGTAGGTATCGATCTCAAATTTGGTAGGATGTGGATAGAAGGCGGTAGGGACTATCATATTTATTCCGTTTTTCGAAATTCAAAAAACTTTTTGGATTTTTTAGCTATTATATTTAAAAAATATATATTTTTTGATTTTTGGGGGTCAAAATCAAAAAATTTCAAAAATCCGAGATTACAATTTTGTAGCACTATTAATTCTACACCTTTTATGCTTAAACATTTGTCTGCATCTCCAAAGCTGTACATAGGCCTGGCAGCTCTTCCCGCGAAACCTTTTTTTGGGTCGAAAATGGCAAAATGACGTCACTCCGACGTCATTAGCGGCCAACCTATTAAAGCCACTGCAAAAATGGTCACAATGTGCAAAAGCTATTCACATTTCACGGGCGGGTTCTGAAAGCTTGGTGACGATCAGCGCAGCGGTTCTGGAGATAGGTATATCGAGAAGAAAAACAAAACAAAAGGGGAGGCAAAAAATGATCCCCCCCCCCCACCGCCTGGAAGGTTTAAGTCTTACATTCTATCAATCATCAGGATAGGATCAAACCACTTGCATGCACCGGCCCTTGCTCACCTTATCCTCCTTACCTGGTCTGACGGTTTCCTCCTCCAGACAGCCAATCGCGAGCCGCAGGGCAGGGTCAATCCCGTGCGCGGTCAATCCCAATCCCAAGAAATAGAAATAGATTAGTTAACAGTGGGTATAAACATTTCCAGGCTTACTCTCTATGCCATATCAAATCTGATTAAAAATCGGCCACACTCCACAGTAACAATAAGAACTATTTCTTGTTCATACATATCTGTTTTTACTTTTTATCCATCCATGCGTCAGTCTGATATGGCGGCGGCGGCTGATACCTAATGGACGAGCGCGCCGCGCGGTGCCATCCGCCGCCTGTGATCTTCACACGCCGAACCGACTGGCTGCATATTCGTGTCGTTTGAGTCCACTCACGTGCCGGTGGCTGCCGCCCCAGGGACCGGGGCCGCCGGCAGCAGACGAGGTGTCTTTCTGCGGGGGAGGCGCCCTCAGAGACGGAACTGGCTGATATCTACATACAGCGCGCGGCCGCTCCCTTCGACAGGGCAGCATCCACGGCGCGGCGGTTCAGTTAGGGGAGAGTCGGAGATGGATGAGGAAGGGGAAATAATCAGAAAATGACAAACTTGTGGAGCTTGGTCGCAAGGGAATAGCATTTTTGACATGTTTTATTGGCTTTGATCTATCGAGTATGACGTGCTCTTTACCATTGGTGCATTTCAATAGCTTTATTTCGAACTTTGTGAAACACATTAGGGCTGCGGTAGCCCTCTCGTTTTTAACCCTCGCCGGACCTATTGGTTTTCTACATACGCGCCGGCCGAGGGGGGGGGGGCGGGTACGACCCCCCCCTCGCCGTTTCGCCCCTGGTGGAGCTAGCGCGTCGCGGAAAAAACGAGCGTGTGCGCCGTTACGAGACGCAGAGATTGGTACCCGATTTTAAGGTCCTAGGTCAACCGGTGACCTCTGAGGTCAGGTCAAGTGCCCCAAGGTACGGTTCAGTTTTTGGTGAATAACTTCGCAAAAAACGGCCGCAGAGCCGCGATTTTGGCAGCATCGTGTTTGCCTCGCTCAGGCGCGTCGAATGATATACTTTTTGTCCGGGTCAGGTCAACTTGGGGTGTTGACCTCAGGTCAAGGTCAGGTCAGCACCCCCAGGTCACGAAGTTGGTCGAAAGAGGTCATGTCGCATATCATTCGATTTGGCAGGTCTTCCTGAGTCCATTGGTGGCTTTCTCGACTCGCTAGCTCAATTTGATCAAGAGTTATTGACGAAAAACTAATATGACCTTGATGACGTCATAAATGACGTCACGCAAGGTCAACATTGCAAAAGTGACGCATCTAACCTTGCAAGGAGTGCATCAAATCACGATTCTGTGTGCTTGAGATAGTTTGAAATCGTTCCCGGCGCCAGAATAGCAGTTTTCATTTTTCCCCATTGACTTATAATGGTGAGGTCACGAAAATGACCTGACCTCATATGATCTTTAGGAAAAATCCGAGATATACAAGTTGTGAGACTCATAATGGATACTAGATCCTGAAAGTTTCATTTCCCTGTGACATCTCCTCTGGCAGTGAGGGCGTTGCGAAGTTGCGACATCTGAAGACCGTGCAGAGGTTCACTTATGACGTCATAGGTCAGTGACCTGACCTGACCCAAAAATGCGGTTGGTGTCAAAAGATCCGGCTTGGATCAAAGGTCAGGTATGCCAAGTTTCAGCTCTCTATCGCCAGCGTGTTCGGAGCTATCGCGAAAAAACCCTATGGGAGGGGCGGCACCCGCCCCCCCCCCCTCGGCCGGCGAGGGTTAAAATATGAATTATGCATGCTTCATTGATGCCTCAAAAATATTTTCGACAGAAATAGAATCTGCTCAAGACTATGGAGTCGTTTGGCATTTGTACCTAACCTTTCTAAAACGGATCATGTTCAGCGGAATGTCTATTAATTTCGATTCCGTTAATAACGTTTTAATATTCTGAGTAACCTCAAACCCACTTCAATCGTCCATGATAATTGACGCTAGGTATAGTTCAACCTTTCACAGCCGCTGCCTCACTCATGAATAATTCCCGTCGAGACCGCAGAGATGAATTCGCTCCAATTTGCGCCGTTTGCCGTTCGGAGAAAGGAAATGAAGCGGACAGGAATTTCGCCGCGAACTCGGACCGTAATTATGTAAAGCGCCTGTTGAAACACTGTGCAATGGGCGTTCACTGTCGCGGTTCTATTGGCTGTCACTCGCTAATGTGGGCAGCTGTGACCGCGGATTTGACCTCTGCGCGGTCATGTCACCTAACGTCTAAATGCGGCATGCAGTGCTTCAGCGCCGCAGTGGCCGGGTACTTGAGTGTTTTGGCAGAACTAAGCCACACCGAGAACCGAACGCTGCGGCTCTGAGGACCAGCAAGTGGCTTAGGTATTGGGCGTCGGCCACAATACATTATTTTTGTGTTCACTTAGTTTACAGTACTCATAGAGCCGCTGGAGTGCACTCGCTGCTTCCTGGAACCTATAAATTATAAAACCTTCAGACGCTCTTCAAATCTTCAAAAATTATAAAGCATTCCGAAAATCGTCATACAATCACGATAATGAAGCATGATTGTGATTTGTCCGCACAAAATGATATAGAAAACTGGTAGGTGGTAGACTGGTAGGTACACAAAGAAACGTTAGGGAGGAATGCTGTTGTGATAAGAAATATAAGATAAAAGAGCACGAGCATCTAAAACTCCGACAAAAGGCTATCTCATACTAAATGAGTGACATTTTTCTCATTTTTCCGGTGAAGGGTAAAAAAGCTTAATTATGTCCACGGGTCACGTGATGACGTCATCTGTCCGTGCCGGCCGTGGATCGTGATTACATTTGCATCAATCAGCTGTCGCGCTTCGCCACCGTTTCTCCGATATTTTCCCAGCAACAGGCGCGCACAGCGCATCCATTATGTCCGCGTATAATGGCAGCGACAGGCCGGGCTGAGTCGTTGACGGGGTGCGACGCGCGTGGAGAATTCCTCTTGACACCCCACCATCTGGCGCGGGACGGTCCGCGATGACGCTAGCTATGAGCGAACTAATGAGAAAATGGCCTAATCGGGCGTACGCGGCGTAAAACTCGCCGGCCAGATTTCTTCCGCTTCTGCTGAAAGGATTTATTAAAACTGTAAATCTTATGCCAAGATGGATGTATTATTGAAGCGATGTAGCTAGCTGCATAGTGACATAAATGTAGTCTGGAAGTCAGAACATCAAATGACTCATCGCTTTTTAATAATGTTGGACTTCACGTAACCTGTAAAGTCTTAATGAAATTTGAAATTTCTTTCAAGAAATTCTCAGCAATCAGCATTCACATCACTGCGCTTGAAACAGTTTTTGAATTTAACCATTCCTACAACATTGCAAAACATCATATAGGTAGAGGCTTCCGATCGTGAGTCGATATCTTGGTGACAGCCACGTGATTCCCGAGGAAAATCGTCATCAGTTTTCGTCGCGCGTCCGGCTTTTTATATTGATTCTAATTTGGTCTCCCCTCGCCGCTCCCCGGGCCAGTATTGTGCCGGACCCAGCGACAGAGCACTTCGTCAACCGGACGCTGTCGAGCGTGAAATCCGCGAAATTAAACTTTGACAAACGCGATTCCCCTGATTGACAACACCCATAGAAAGGTGGCGTCGAAAGGGAGCACGCACGTGCGTCGCACGGGTAAGTATAAAAGCATCAATTTGAGAGGAGCTCAGTGCTGCCAGATTTGGAGGATTTCCGCAAATCTGGAGGATTTTGAACTCTATTTGCGGACAAATTACGCTTTTGGAGGATTTTTGATTCTGGAGGAAAATCTGGAGGATTTGTCGCCCGATTATTACATTCAATTTCATGGAAAAATATAACACATTCAAGACTAAAAAGGCATTTTCCTGCCCAGCGTCGCCCTACCCGTTAGGATATATCACGTCCTTTATCACCGTGAGACTGCAGAATGTCTCAGTCTGTAGCTATATCTACGAGGGTACCAAACTACTGGCGGATCTAAGGGGGACATTTGGGGCAAATGCCCCCAGCCCCCCTGCAGCGCCCGAAATCGACGAAAATTTTCGTTTTTTTTTTCGGATAAAATGAAAACTAAACAACTTTTAAAGAAAACGTATCTTTTAAACTGCACAGCAGTGCGAAAGGATTCGAAATCCGATGAGTTTTTAGAATTTGGTGAAACTTTTTGGGGGTATAGCCCCCCGCAGCGTCCAAGACCGCCTTTTTATATCTACAAATAGGATTTGGAGGAATCTGGAGGATTTTTGTAGCTGATCTGGAGGATTACAGCCTTCCCCATCTGGCAGCACTGGAGGAGCTGGTGCGTGTGAAAATATTGAGCCTTCTAAGCGTTGATATGCTTTCGGTTTGTGAAAGGCTGCAGGAAAAGCAATATCAAATCCATCAGTTAAGGGCTGAAACTGGGATTGGAGAATATATCTTGGTGTGAGCTCTTAGCTACTCGAACCGGTCAAGGATGTTGCGATGCAGCAGTAATCTCACAGCTTTCGATGTACCCATGCAGGACTAGACGGGCCACGAAATTGATATGTATACATATCACTTGCAGTCCTTGGAGCTCAAGAGTTGGAGGCCTTTCGAGCTAAAGCTGATAATAAACACACTCAATACCCATTGTAATTATAATTTATCAGAGCAGGCTTATTGTCACCTCCACAACACAATTATTGTAACTCACATCACAATCCTTCGTGTGTCTATGGGTGCACGCCAGCTGCCCAGACCGTATTTATCCAGCACGAGGGTATTATCCCTACCGGATCTGTCACACACACCGTGGCACGTCAGCTCCATGGGGATAATCCGAGCCGCGTCCGTACTGACAGGCCTGTCAACGTTTCCCCTCCCCACCCCACTCCCCCGTGCGTTATATCATCTTCCTCCCTGCAGACATTCATCCACAAATAGTGACCGGTGCTTCATTCTGCACTGAAAGTTTCAGACAGACTTACTTATCAGTGTTATTGTATTGTATTGTATTGTACATTTAAGAGCGATCTACTTTCCAAGTTGCGTGGCGATTACTGTACTGCTCAATTACTGCGAGTGTTATTGAAAATGTCGACAATTGTGTCTTATGTGCTCTATGCTATTCGCCACGGTAGGGAAGGGACATGGCGCGTTGCTCCCTCGTAATTACGGACCGATCCTGTGAGTGAATTTAGAGAAGGGGCAAAGTAATGCGAGAGTGCGAATGATACCTTCGTGAGTGCCGTGAGTAGTACTTCCCTGTCAGCACCTTGTCTAAGACGTCGTCATCAACGTTGTCGTTGGAGAGAGATGGAGAGAGAGAGAGAGAAAGAGAGAGAGAGAGAGAGAGAGAGAGAGAGAGAGAGAGAGAGAGAGAGAGAGAGAGAGAGAGAGAGAGAGAGAGAGAGAGAGAGAGAGAGAGAGAGAGAGAGAGAGAGACTTACCTCAATGAAGAGAGTTAGAAGAAAATGAAGAGAAGGAGACGAAAAGAGGAGCAGAGCGGAGGGGAGGGCAGCACGGGCCAGCGATAATGGAGGCGAGTTGGCCGCGTTATTGGTAAACGCAGGGACGGCGGGCGAGGGGCGCCACACTCCTTATGAAGCACGGCCGAGGGAAGTGGGCCGTATGTATTCGGACGGGGGCTCTGAAAAGGCACGTCTTATTTACCATTTGAGCGTAATCACGCTCAGTGGCCTGTGGACCCCACATAATTCTTCAGGTGTAATTGGGTACTGATGGGGCGCAATTCTGCTGAAATTTGATGTCTGAATGAGCTTCAGGCTGGCCTACCTTTTTTTCAAAAATATTTCAATCAATGAGTTGACTGAAACTATGAAAATATATTGGCAGTTCGCACCATATCCTAAATAAGGCTTGTTACACCTCTCCGTCGACAATTGGGCGTCCTTCCTTTATCATCACCTTGTAATAGGTACCTAATACACCGTGGAAAACATCATGCACGGTTCCTCTACTCCCTCGCATTCTCTTTCAGTTTTTCTCTTTGCGAGCTTTTCATCTCCTTACCCCACCTGACAAAACAAAGCCAAGATGGCGGCTGTCTGGGCAGTACAGGCACGTATCGTGTCCCAAGTCACGCGAGGGTTCTGCTGCTGCGACCTGCGCGTCCTCACAGACGGTTGGAGGGGCCAATCGGCTCCCCTCAAATTAAATAAAATGCTACGCCGAGCAGACTTGGCCAGATAATTTCCCCAGGCGTCTCGCTCACGTACAGCCTGTTTCGAGCCGGTTTTGATATTCCGGACGGTCGTCCCCTTTTTATTGGAGGGAATATTAGAGTGATACTCACAGGGAAACAGGAGACAATCGGTGACCAAAAATAAACTTTAAAATCAAAAGAAACTTTCAATCGGCTGACTCGTTACAAAACGTTCTGTTAGGTAGTTTCAGTGGCGGATCCAGGGGGGGGGGCAAAATGGGTATTTGCCCCCCCCCCCCCAAACGGCATAATTTTAACATTACGCCTATGGACGATGCATGGAAAGAATCGATAAATTGTTATGGTTTGCCTCCCCCCAAAACTCTGAGGTGGATCCGCCTCTGGGTAGTTTATCTTTGACCTTCTGTATACGAAGAAATCCAGTATTAGTGAGATAAGATGTTTTGCGCTTTTGCCGTTCCAGCTTTATGTAGAAAAAAAAAACTTTGACTGACGGACATATGAGCACGAGAAGAAGTAATCAGTAAGAAGTGTCGGTCTCCACATAACATCGAAAGACACGGCTTGTTAAAAACTGTGTAAGAATTCTAGACACTTTTTACCTACCACATGCTCTTGGTTTAAGCCAATCACGGAACATCTTATGGTGTTTCGAACATACAAATCAAAGTTGATATTTCTAGAACCGAAATGCTTGTTCCACGCCCCTTTCCAGCCAATGGTTTGCGTTCCTTCGAGGCCGTCTAGGCTCAAAGCCATTTGTTCGAGAGAAAACGTACCGTGCCGCACAGCGACGGCAGCGCGCGGCGGGCACAGCCGAGCCCGCCGTCCACGTGGTCCTCTGCAGGGCCTGGGGGGTCATCTGGAGCACATATGTATGTGTGCTGACCGGCCTCAACGCGCCGGGCCGGCCGCCGCCGGCCGGCTCGGCAGTTCGCGGCGAAACGACGACGACGGCGCGGCTCCGCCGGCGCAACGGCGCCGGTGTCGTACGATTCGATTGACGTGCAGTGTGTGACGAGTAATCCAGAAATAGACATTCATCAAAGAACTCTTTTGGTCCTCCGGTTAATGAAACGATACGATCAGATACGCAATTCTTAGTGAACTGGACGATTACACGAGCACTTTGGTCTGCCGTGCCGGATCAGAGTGAACGACCACGAATCACACGAACACCATTCCTTTGGGACCGCCTGGGATGGAGACCGTTCCTTGGTGGATGTCTGAGCGCGTTTTCGTTCCTCGGTGACCGTCTCGGTTCATTCTGACCTCCATGTCGCTCGGTGCGGATACAGACGAGGTTCATTATGGCGCGCCGTATCCGCCGGATAGCCGGCGGTACCTAGGGTACCGACGGCGTTGCCTAGGAATTATTGATCACAATGTCGCGGCATAGGTGTCACCTGCGCTGTGCGCATACACCAAGCTGAGCTTTTCCTTTATACCGAATGCTTTTTAGGTTACACTGAAATGATTTACCTACATTTATTGGATGTTGAAGTGGATTTTACCTAGAGTAGCTCGTTTAACGACACGCCAAGCGGAACACTTGTGCAAAGCCACTGCAACATTGGTCGTGAGTGTGAGTATGAGGGGAAAAACTGAATAGCTTCTCCATCGTGTGCTCAAATGCCTTCGAACGACCAGTGGAGCCTACTCAGCAGTGCCTAGATTGACGATGAACGAGCCTGCCGTCTCACGAAGCCAACTCGATGGATGCTCTTCAGGCTGAGAGAGAGAGAGAGAGAGAGAGAGAGAGAGAGAGAGAGAGAGAGAGAGAGAGAGAGAGAGAGAGAGAGAGAGAGAGAGAGAGAGAGAGAGAGAGAGAGAGAGAGAGAGAGAGAGAGAGAGAGAGAGAGAGAGAGAGAGAGAGACGACAAAAGGCAGTTTTGCCTATCTGCTACTTTGTCACTTACCCCTCACCCGTATTGGTGTTTTGCCAGCCTCGAACGTATAAGGGTTGGGGGTGGGCCTGGGGGTCCGTTGGGACCCTCCCCCTGCCGTTTCACCCCTGATCGAGCTAGAGCTTTGCAGAAAAAACGAGCGTGTTGCCTGCGACAAGAGGAAGCCGATGATACCCAATTTGAAGGTCCTAGGTCATTGGTTGACCTTCCAGTTCCGGCCAATGACCCAAAAGTCGAGAAAATCGGGACCTGTTAGAACGTCGTTAACCCGGCAGGCGGTGGGCCTCCCAGCCACCTTCCGCGCGGTGGGGGGGGGGGGATTTTTTTGCCCCCCCCCCCGTATCTCCGAAACTACTGGACGGATCCGGAAAATTCAAACGGCGTTCGATAGCCCTGTCAAATTTGTCGAAGGAAACCAAATTTCATTGACCTTGGGGTCACCGATGACGTCACAGGTCAGGTCAAAGATAAAATGTTTCACCGTTCACGGGGCTTCTAGGGAAAGCGCTATAACACCGAGTAAAACGCATTTTGTCGAAAATCAGCGATAAGTCGTCAGTTGTCTAGTACATATGTTGCTATTAGAGGTCACTGGTCATACCAGGTCAGGTCACAGGTCAGGTCACCAAAGGTCACCAAGGGTCACCACATCACTTTAACCTTTTTTATTGGGGATTGTATTGGAGGGTCAGTCAATGACTTATGAGCTCACTGAACACTTTCTATCTTATGATTATACCATGCCTACATCCTCGCTCCCTTCTTGTCTTCTTTAATTTCTTTTCCATTTCTTAGCTGGGAGTGCCGCGACATTGCTTTTTTTCTCTGGTGTTAACGTAAGGGTACCTACTGTGTGTCGCTGGGTTCGAGGGTGGGGGCACTCCTGGTCACCTATTAATGGGTGGCGGCGTAAAAAAAAATTAAAAAAATGAGCCCAACTTTACTAAGGTTATGCGATGCATGTTTAATGGCCAGTTTTTCATTTCCAACTCAATGGTGTTGGTTATAAGACCATCAGGTACGGTTTAGGTCACTTTCTGGTGGAGGTCAGGTCAAGGTCAGGTCGAAAAAGGTCAAATTTCAAAGTTGATGCTTTTTCATAAAATGGGTATCGATTCGATGCAGCTCATCACGGGGAGTCTAATGGTGGTCTTTGTTTTGCTCTACGAGGTCTAGAATTGCTAAAATTTGAGTTTGAAAATTTGACGTCATCAATTTTGAACAGTTTTTTTCGCTATAACTTGGCCAAAAAAGAGGTATCGAGCTCAAATTTGGTATGTAGATAGAAGGCGGTAGGGACTATCACATATATTCCGGTTTTTTTTTGAAATTCGAAAAAAAAATCTGGATTTTTTTTGCTATTGTATTCAAAAAATCTATTTTTTGATACATGGGGGTCAAAACTCAAAAAATTCGAAAAACCGAAATAGCAGTTTTGTAGCCCTTTTGATTCCACACCTTTTATGTCTGAAACATTTTTCCGTATCTCTAAAGCTGTAGGACTGACAGCTCTTCCCGCGAAACTTTTTTTGGGTCGAAAATGGCAAAAATGACGTCACCCTGACGTCATTAGCGGCCAACCTATCATAGCCTTTGGAAAATTTTTGGTCACCATGTGCGCTAGCTGCTCCCGGGAGGGTACTGAAAGTTTGGTGACGATCGGCGCGGCGGTTCTCGAGATATATTGAAAAAACTAAAGGCGGGGGAGGGGCAAAAAATGCCCCCCCCCACCGCCTGGAAGGTTGTGTGGCTGCTGTGGTTTTTTTTGGGGTGCTGATCACGAATATCATGTAAGTTCACAGATGATGTCTTCATGCATTTAGGCCAGGCCGGGTCAGATCAGGTCAGGTCAACCAGTAGGGGTCCTGCCGGGTATTCGTAGTAGGTGGCAAGTGCCTCTGATAGCTTCGTAACATGTTACGAAGGCACCAAAACTACTTCGTAAATGTTCAAATGGTTGATGAATTCGAAAACAGCTCCAACAACTAGCCTAGAAACATGTAAAACTCGAAAAAGTGAGCCGCTGTCATCAAAGGTCAATGACCTGACCTGACCTTCAGATGACCTTGACACCCACCCTTTTGCATGGGAATTGGGAACAACATCATATCACTTGTTTGAACGCTTGAAACCACGAAAAGACTGCAAACGCGCGGCTAATGCGAGCTGACATACGCCGAATCGCGATTCCGGCCAAACATGGTCTTGAGAAGTAGGTCACAGGTCAAAAGTCATCTGGGACACGGTCATGGAATTTACAGCGTAGGTGTAAAATTGATAATGGGGATGGTACTGAAAGTTTCGTCGCGATCGGTCGCGTTCTACGCAAGTTATCCGCGAAAAACCGAGGAGGGTTCCGTTCGACCCTCCCCCTCCCTAAAAGAGCGCGGGTAAGCTACTCGCAGCTTCCCACTTCCCAGCTGCAGACGAAGCATATTATTTAATGATCAAGCACCTCTCAAAGGGTTATGGGCACATTTCTGAACGACAAAAAGTCTCTTTTACGGATCAATGTTGCCTTGCCAACCGACTTCAAACACAAAACACGACACCTATATAGGTGTCTCATATAATCGGAAGCACAGTAGCTGCTTATCACCAGGGAGAATAGCATATGAGAACAGGTTGGGAGGCAAGTTTGGCCAGATCGAGGCGATTTCGAAAGCGAATCAATTTGGAAATCAGACGGGATAAAACGTTTTTATTTTGGCTGCATTGACGTCTCGTCGCGTCCCAATCAGTGATCACTGAACGGTATCAAGTATCAACAGACCCATTTCGTGAGTACCATGATGCTGGTGTGGTTTAAGGTGTTGGTTGGAATCCTGCTGATGCTGAATTTCTCCGTACCGTTGATCGCCATTGCAAGGGAGCCTCATCTTCGAGAGGAACCTATGCCACTCCTGGTCTTGAACATGGTGGTGTGTGACCTTATTTTCGGCGCTCTGGTATTCTCCATTGGCATCTTGGACCTTGCGTTTCCTGAAGGTGTGCCTCCGACTCTGTGTGCTTCGTTTCAATACGCTGCACTCGGAAGCGCATTGTCGCTCAAGGCGGCGACGCTCTTTTTAGCTGTTGACCAGTTTGTGGCCATTGTTCACTCACTGCGTTACTACGTCGTCATGAAATCCCGGATGAAGAGAATGCTGTTCATATCCTGGAGCTGGATACCCATCGTCAGTCTGCACGGCTTCGTATGCCACCAGCTCGGCCTGGAAACCAGCCAGGAGTTTGACCAGCGCGTGCTTGGCGTCCAAGAGACTGCCAGGGAATGTCGCTGGGTGAAGGTGGCTCTGGAGACCGCGACTTTCTTCGAGGTGGTCCAGCTCCTGATGTCCCTGACCTCAACAGCGCTCTTCATCTACGCGGCCACGAAAGGCTTTCAACATGAACAGCGCAACAGGCGGCGGCCCGCTTCCCCTGACGGGCGCACAAACAGCAACTTCGTCCTGCGCTTCAAGTCCTTCAAGCGTATCGTCAAGGTGATCCTGACGGTGCTCGTTTTGGACATCATCGGCACTGGATTCAGGATCAACCACCGCTGGCGTCCTCAGCTGGCATTGAACCAGCTGGTCCACCTGATGCGAATGCTTCTTGTAGTCGTCGAGGCCTGGACGTACGGTCTCAGCTACCCTTCAGTGCGCAGCGCTATTGGGAAACTCTTTCGTGTTCGTCCTGTGCGTATTGGCGTCCAGGAGCAGCCCGCAGTAAGACGTCCTCCGCGTAATGTCAACGGGTGGCTGGGTATAGATATTGAGCAGGCTGTCAGGTTCTGATGTGTGTAGTCTTTCCGATGCTCATTACGTAATGGTTAAAGGTAGTGTGCCAGCTTTCTTGGACCATATGGAGTTAATGACCCGGATAAGGAGAACCGGATTTTTAGAACTTATCCATACCTTCAAAACTTATGGAAACGTCTTAAATTCTTCAAATTTTGAGTACCCCAGTGCGAAATTCGCCCCGACGGGTTGTCGGTCGTACCCCAACCACATTTCACACCACTATGAACAATAAATGCACACACTAAAATCGCTATTACCGATAGGCTCATCCAATCAAGTTTCGATAAACCCGTTCATCATCATCTCCTGCGGTTTCGAACACGCCTGTTAGGTGGCTTCTGATGCTCGTCGAGGTCGGAATTTCCAAATACGCGTGGTGCGTCGGGCCGCGCGCTCTGACTTCGGCCAAGAAAAATGCGTCAGCTGATCATTGTCATTTCTGCCACTTGCGTGTGGTGTAATGGGGTCATAACTTAAGAGACGGCTGTTTCATATCAATTATTTTACATAAAATCATATTTCAAACCACAAATTAATGTTCGACAGCCAAATTTAAGAAACAATACCAATACAGGCTTACAGTTTAAGGCTCGACATTGTGTTGTCTACGATTAGACAGCTGATAACTCATTCCCGTACGTCGTATGGTCGTAACACTATAATGACCTTTGCTTATTGCCACAAGTGCGCCGCATTCGCGATTGTTGCCCGACGCCTGTTTGCAGGTGAGCCCACTACAGTTGTTATACATATCTAAAAACCGATAAACTTTTAGGCGAAAAAGGCACTATTCCAGGCCCATTTTTGATTTTTTTTTGCGATATTAGGTAAAAACAGAAGCTTCTTATCCTAGGAAAAATAAAACGGGAAATCTTTCAAAGGTGGCACACTACCTTTAAGCATCTATATCTTGTTGTAAGTGTAATAATAAAGGCTGAGGATCATATTACATGACGTCACGTGCATTTGTTTTATCAATAAACATTCAAAGATACCTACAGCTGATGACGATGTCTTATCATCTCTTGGATGAAAAACACACAAAAACATTACACCATAAGGCGTACCAGACATAGAGATCTTATATACATAGAGATGACATGCACTTAAAATCGTGGCGATTCAGTGGGTCTTTTTAAGCAACTTATTTTCAGCCAGTAGCGTGCCAATATGGCTGAGGCATTGTTAGTCTGAAGAAATTATTACGTAGCGAGCGAAGCAAGCGTAGTTTTTCGTAGATAAAGGGAAATTTCTGAGTATGAGCGGCCGGCCGGCCGTGGTTACGCTTTTGCGAGGCTTATATCTCAGCAACCACTTGACCGATTTACATTCGATGATTTTTCTAGGGTAGCTTCATTCCTTCTACCAAGCACTGGCCTATTCTCGATGCATGTGGGTGACCGCTTATGCACGTGCCACGTGCAAAACGAAGAGGTGTCAGTTTTGTAATTGTTGCAATATCTTGGTAACTACTTGGCCGATTGCGCTGAAAGTTGGTATGCAGGTAGGCACCCACTAGGCAATGCATATCCATGTGCCACAGTTGGGGTGCTGCTGCACGTGCGCACGTGCAGGGGTCGATTCCAGATCTCGAGAACGGCTGAACCGATTGTGCTGAAATTTGGTACATGGTTAGGGACCAGTTAGTAGGGTGCCGTGCACAAGTCAGTCGTGACCCATTTTGCACGTGTGCACGTGCAGGGTGCCGCTTCCAGATCTCGAGAACGGCTAGGCCGATTGCGCTCAAATTTGACACATCGCTAGGGACCGGTTAGTAGGGTGCAGTGCACAAGTTAGTTGGAGGTGTCCCTTGCAAATTCGCTTGTCCAGGGCCCACCCTCTCGCTCGCTCCGTTGGTCGCCCCAAAAGGCGTTTTACTGGTTAAAAATATTGCTGTTCGTTCCTGGCTGATTTCATTCCTGAGGTAAGCAATGAAATTTGTAGCATGATTTCATTTTGTGTTTTTATTGAATTCCTTAAAAGCTCGCCTAAAACATTCTCTCGCATTCAGGCTCTCATCAACCCGGCAGGCGGTGGGCCTCCCGGCCACCTTCCGCGCGGTGGGGGGGGGGCATTTTTTGCCCCCTCCCGTATCTCCGAAACTACTGGACGGATCTGTAACATTCAAACGATGTTCGATAGCCCTGTCAAATTTGTCGACGGAACTCCAATTTCATTGACCTCGGGGTCACCGATGACGTCACAGGTCAGGTCAAAGATAAAATGTTTCGCGTACGTTAAAAATAGGGCGTACGTTGCCTAGTACATATGTTGCTATTAGAGGTCACTGATAATACCATGTCAGGTCACAGGTCAGGTCACCAAGGGTCAGCACATGAACCAACTTTACTATTTACTAGGGTTGTGCGATGCATGTTTTATGGCCCCCCTGACATGGTCCCCCCCAAAAAGGTTACAGGTCTAAGGTCATTTGGGTCAGGTTCATGGAATTTTCAGGGTAGGTTCCTTGAGATTTGGTCAAGTTTGGTGCTTTCGGTCAACCGTCGTGAAAACGGATGTTCTGAACCTTTCGGAACACGGTGCAAGCTCAAATATACATATGTTGCATGTTCCCACTCAATGCTACATTAACCCTCGCCGGACCTATTGGTTTTCTACATACGCGCCGGCCGGGGGGGGGGGGGGTACGATTTCTCCCGCCGTTTCGCCCCTGATGAAGCTAGAGCGTCGCGGAAAAAACAAGCGTCTGCGCCGTTACAAGACGCAGGGACTGGTACCCGATTTTAAGGTCTCATGAGGTCAGGTCAAGTGACCAAGGGCCAAGGTTCAGTTTTTCATAACTTCGCAAAAAAAAAACGGTCGGAGAGCCGCGATTTTGGCATCATCGTGTTCGTCTCGCTCAGGCGCGTCGAATGGTATACTTTTTGTTCGGGTGAGGTCAACTTGAGGTGTTGACCTCGGGTCAAGGGCAGGTCAGCTCCCCCAGATCACGAAGCTGGTTGAAAGAGTTCATGTTACATATTACTCGAATCGGCAGGTCTTCCTGAGTTTACATATTGGTGGCTTTCCCGACTCGCTAACTCAATTTGATGGGGATTTATTGATGAAAAACTCTAATGACCCAAGTATATAACTGCAATGAAAACCGTAAGCCTCATGCTAATAATTATATTCAATTGATGAAATACTAGGACTTACTCCACAAGGAGATCGAATGGGTCGGAGCGCTTTCAATATGTATTATACATATCGTCGTCAGCGAATCAATAACGGGTCGAATCGAGTCGGGTATCGAAGAGGTTCGGGAGCTGCGCGGCAGAGCGATCACATACTATTCGAATTATGCATTAAAGAGAATAAAAAACACGTGAGAACAATCATGATACACTAGCTGCTAAAATGAATTAAAATGGGGTGCTAAAATGCATAAATGGCACGTATAAAAATACAATAAAAGGGGGGGGGGAAACAGGATACCTATGGTGATAAAGACTGAGTAGAAAAGACTATACAAAAATGAGTGCAAAAACTGTAAAAGGACGAGTACAAATATAAATACATACAAAGGCCGAACTAGACGTAAACACTACTGACAAAAACGGCGGATTATCGGCAGCCAGCGGTCATGCAGCAGGGCACCCGAGTTCCTGTTCACGTTTGCGTCATTCGGCGACACCAGGACGGCTTCACGCCGACCAACAGTCCGAATATAGGCCGATTCCAGGAGAAGTCGCATCTGGTGATGACTGGCTCGATTCAAGATCTTGATGGCATCGAAAGCAGGTGAGCAGTCTCTATGGGTACTGAAGGCCGATGTATTGGCTCTCGAGCGGACTTCTCCAGTCCAGCTCTCCCGGTGTTCTCGGAGTCTCGTGCCCAGCTCACGATCTGTCTCGCCGATATAGACCATTGGGTCACCGTCCACTTGGCAGGAGCACTCGATCCGATAGATGACGTTGCTCTGTTGTAGCTTAGGCAGATGGTGCTTAGCCTTGCTGCAGAGCAGCGAGCCGATGGTGACTGAAGGCTTGGAGACGAGCTGGATCCCGATCTTGCTGGCCTCCCGTTTGAGTTGGTAGAACAGGGGGCCGGCAAACGGAACAGAGACTCGGACAGGCGCCGGGTGTGAGTTCGCGCTAGGTGGCGCTGGTAGGGCCCTTGCCTTCAGTCTGAGATCGGTCCGAGTCTTCTGAATGGCCGAGTCGATGAATGATCGTGGGTAGCCATGATGATGAAACTTCTGGCGGATGAAGTCAAGCTCCTGCTGGCGGTCTCTCATGGACGAACAGTATCGGATCGCTCGAGTGCAGTCAGATCGAATGGCCGCTCTCAGGTAGCGGGTCTCGGTGTAGGGGCTGAAGGCAGGCACTTGGTTGGTGTTGCAGGACTTCCTGTAGACCTTGGTGCAGAACTTGTCGTCTCTTCTAGTGATGCAGATGTCAAGATACGGTAGCTGTCGGTTTACTTCCAAGTCAGTGGTGACATTGATGCTGGAGTCCTTGTTGTTCAGCTGGTTGACCCACGTGCTGAGGATGTCGTCACTGCCCTCGAACAAGACCAGGTAGTCGTCCGCGTATCGGCAGAAAGCATGGACCCTGCCACCACAGTTGGCCGCCAGGAGCTCCAGATCAGCCTCCCAGTGACCCATGTACAGGTCAGCGACCACCGGAGAGTAGCTTTTGCCCATGGCTAGGCCGGTAGTCTGCCTGAACCATCGCTCCTTGTCACCGTCTTGAATGACCGCATGGCAGTTCTGGATAGAGATGTTCAGCAGGTCAGCGACTGCGTCGGGCTTGAGACAAGTTACGTCGGAGAGGGCGTCTCTGTTGTCTCGCAGCTGAGTACGAATCAGTGAGATGGCTGTCTGAGTAGGTATTGACGGGAACATCGCCTCCACATCCAGGGAGACGAGACGGCAGCTGTTGACCGCATGCGTCATGTTCTGTAGCATCTCCAGGACTTGCAGTGGAGAGCTGATCGAGTGTGGAGGGCGTGGGAGGACTTTCAGACACTTCGTCAGATGCTTGGTCAACTCGTAATCTGCACCGCGGTGGGCTGGGCAGATTGGTCTCAGTTTCAAGTTGGAGATCCAGTTGAGTCTGTCGTCGTCGGTGCTGGGAGGTGATGAGTATTTGTGAGTTTTCACAAGTCCATAGAACGGACCGCTGCGGCCATGGGTCTTGGAGAGGCGGCGATAGAGTTGGTAGCCTTCTGGGTTGTTCTCCTTCAGCATGGTGTCACGTCGCCTTCCACGAACAGCAGGTCCGGCCAATGCTGTGAGCAGGTGCTCGTTAAACCTGCCAGCAAAGGCTTCCGCTGGATCACTGGTTACCTCCTCGTAGACCGGTGACTGGAGTGAACGTAGAAGGGCTGCTGTGTAGTCAGACTTGCTTATCACCACCAGAGCCTTGGCCTTGTCTGCTGGAACAATCACCTTGGAGTCATCTCTGGTAAGTGACTTCAAAGACTTACCAGAGATGATCATCACTTACTTCATCACTTATCATGATCATCACTTATCATCACTTACCAGAGATGACTCCAAGGTGATTGTTCCAGCAGACAAGGCCAAGGCTCTGGTGGTGATAAGCAAGTCTGACTACACAGCAGCCCTTCTACGTTCACTCCAGTCACCGGTCTACGAGGAGGTAACCAGTGATCCAGCGGAAGCCTTTGCTGGCAGGTTTAACGAGCACCTGCTCACAGCATTGGCCGGACCTGCTGTTCGTGGAAGGCGACGTGACACCATGCTGAAGGAGAACAACCCAGAAGGCTACCAACTCTATCGCCGCCTCTCCAAGACCCATGGCCGCAGCGGTCCGTTCTATGGACTTGTGAAAACTCACAAATACTCATCACCTCCCAGCACCGACGACGACAGACTCAACTGGATCTCCAACTTGAAACTGAGACCAATCTGCCCAGCCCACCGCGGTGCAGATTACGAGTTGACCAAGCATCTGACGAAGTGTCTGAAAGTCCTCCCACGCCCTCCACACTCGATCAGCTCTCCACTGCAAGTCCTGGAGATGCTACAGAACATGACGCATGCGGTCAACAGCTGCCGTCTCGTCTCCCTGGATGTGGAGGCGATGTTCCCGTCAATACCTACTCAGACAGCCATCTCACTGATTCGTACTCAGCTGCGAGACAACAGAGACGCCCTCTCCGACGTAACTTGTCTCAAGCCCGACGCAGTCGCTGACCTGCTGAACATCTCTATCCAGAACTGCCATGCGGTCATTCAAGACGGTGACAAGGAGCGATGGTTCAGGCAGACTACCGGCCTAGCCATGGGCAAAAGCTACTCTCCGGTGGTCGCTGACCTGTACATGGGTCACTGGGAGGCTGATCTGGAGCTCCTGGCGGCCAACTGTGGTGGCAGGGTCCATGCTTTCTGCCGATACGCGGACGACTACCTGGTCTTGTTCGAGGGCAGTGACGACATCCTCAGCACGTGGGTCAACCAGCTGAACAGCAAGGACTCCAGCATCAATGTCACCACTGACTTGGAAGTAAACCGACAGCTACCGTATCTTGACATCTGCATCACTAGAAGAGACGACAAGTTCTGCACCAAGGTCTACAGGAAGTCCTGCAACACCAACCAAGTGCCTGCCTTCAGCTCCTACACCGAGACCCGCTACCTGAGAGCGGCCATTCGATCTGACTGCACTCGAGCGATCCGATACTGTTCGTCCATGAGAGACCGCCAGCAGGAGCTTGACTTCATCCGCCAGAAGTTTCATCATCATGGCTACCCACGATCATTCATCGACTCGGCCATTCAGAAGACTCGGACCGATCTCAGACTGAAGGCAAGGGCCCTACCAGCGCCACCTAGCGCGAACTCACACCCGGCGCCTGTCCGAGTCTCTGTTCCGTTTGCCGGCCCCCTGTTCTACCAACTCAAACGGGAGGCCAGCAAGATCGGGATCCAGCTCGTCTCCAAGCCTTCAGTCACCATCGGCTCGCTGCTCTGCAGCAAGGCTAAGCACCATCTGCCTAAGCTACAACAGAGCAACGTCATCTATCGGATCGAGTGCTCCTGCCAAGTGGACGGTGACCCAATGGTCTATATCGGCGAGACAGATCGTGAGCTGGGCACGAGACTCCGAGAACACCGGGAGAGCTGGACTGGAGAAGTCCGCTCGAGAGCCAATACATCGGCCTTCAGTACCCATAGAGACTGCTCACCTGCTTTCGATGCCATCAAGATCTTGAATCGAGCCAGTCATCACCAGATGCGACTTCTCCTGGAATCGGCCTATATTCGGACTGTTGGTCGGCGTGAAGCCGTCCTGGTGTCGCCGAATGACGCAAACGTGAACAGGAACTCGGGTGCCCTGCTGCATGACCGCTGGCTGCCGATAATCCGCCGTTTTTGTCAGTAGTGTTTACGTCTAGTTCGGCCTTTGTATGTATTTATATTTGTACTCGTCCTTTTACAGTTTTTGCACTCATTTTTGTATAGTCTTTTCTACTCAGTCTTTATCACCATAGGTATCCTGTTTCCCCCCCCCCCTTTTATTGTATTTTTATACGTGCCATTTATGCATTTTAGCACCCCATTTTAATTCATTTTAGCAGCTAGTGTATCATGATTGTTCTCACGTGTTTTTTATTCTCTTTAATGCATAATTCGAATAGTATGTGATCGCTCTGCCGCGCAGCTCCCGAACCTCTTCGATACCCGACTCGATTCGACCCGTTATTGATTCGCTGACGACGATATGTATAATACATATTGAAAGCGCTCCGACCCATTCGATCTCCTTGTGGAGTAAGTCCTAGTATTTCATCAATTTAATTCCATCTCCACATCATGTCATTACGTCAATTATATTCAAAATAGGGCCAAGAAAATAAGACATGTTGGCCAAACTGACAAACTGACTTTTGTCAAACCGTCTTACGGTTTTCATTGCAGTTATATATGTAATCATGAGCCTCAAAACCGCACTTTCTTTAATCAATGACCAAGGTGACCATAAATGACGCCACGCAATGTCAACAATGCAAAAGTGAAGCATCGGACCTTGCAAGGCGTGCAAGAAATCACGATTCCATGTGGGAGACAGTTTGAGATAGTTCTCGGCGCTAACATAGCAGTTTTCATTTTTGCCCATTGACTTATACCTAATGGTGAGGTCACGTGGCCGACCTGACCTCATGTGATTTTTAGGGAAAATCCGAGATATATGTACAAGTTGTGAGACCTCTGGATGATACTACATCCTGTAAGTTTCATCTCCCTGTGAAAGTTCCTCTGGCACTGACGGCGTTGCGAAGTTGCGACATCTGAGGACTGTGCAGAGGTTCATTTATGACGTCACAGGTCAGTGACCTGACCTGACCTGAAAATGCGGTTGGTGTCACAAGATGCGGCTTGGATCAAAGGTCAGGTATGCCAAGTTTCAGCTCTCTATCGCCTGCGTGTTCGGAGCTATCGTGAAAAACCCTATAGGGAGGCGGCACCCGCCGCCCCCCGTCGGACGGCGAGGGTTAATGATACATGCAGTACCTGATACGAGCATAAGGTTAAAACATGCCTAATTTCATTTCAATAATAACGCTCGAAAGCGTCACAGCTAGACAAAAAAAGGAAAACTGTACTTAAAAATAAGCGGATGTGAACACAATCTCCTTGACCGAATCCTTACAAAATGCAAGTCACGGGCCATGGCACCCCAGAAAACCTTGCTTAAAAAGACCCACTGAATCGCCACGAAATCAAGTGCTTTAACATATGCGTGTCATCTCTATGTATATAAGATCTCTATGGTACCAGAGACATACCTGAATGAAAAGATACCATGCATGAAAGAACCAAATGGGACAGCGAGACGACGGTAATTAGATGGAAATGCTAAGGGGCCCATAAATTGCGGACCGATTTCTTTCCACATACGCCGCTTAAGCAGTCGTTTGAACTTTGTCATTTGATACTGTCTCAATATTCACCAACTTTCGTCATCCTTTACAAACGTTGACCCGACTTCGCAAGAGCATCTGGAGGATGAGCCACAAAAAAACGAGTCATGAACAACACCGAGTGTGTCATTTATGCACACGGGGTAAATAGCCACGTGCGTGACTGTAAATATCAATGTATGTGGCTGCTGGCATTTTCCCATACCTGCTACATTGCATGATTAAATCGAGACATCCAGGCATTTAAACGGCACGTGCACTGTACCACACTTTTCAAAGTTTAATGCAATGCTTTGATATTACCAGCCGTGTGGTTCAAGGGGTGTGGTTAAACACGTTGAACCACACGGCTGCTGACGTCACTATCATGTAGTTGTGAGCTTTTTGGCAGGTATGGGAGACAGCTTCCAGCCCTAAGGCCGGGAATTCAATAAATGTCACCTCGCTTTTTTCAGCAAAAGCACCTCGGGCCGCATATTTACGTCTGAACAACGAGTTGCGTTGGAGAGGCCGGAAATAGTGGCGATTTCAGGACCGCAAGAATGGACCGTCATTGGAATGATTCTTTTTTAAACCGTGCACTGTTTTCGGCCGGAATCTAATAGTTACTACAAAATATTTTGTAATTACGTTTCCACCAAGAATGAATGCCATCAGGGCTAAATTTTTAATACTATTGCATTTGGTCAAGAAGCATATAGTGCTGTTATATTGCAGTTTTAGCGCGTTTGTTACAAAATATGAAGCGAATTTGCTCTTGTCCATCCACTAAAATTTATTAAATATTTTGCTTTGTGTATTCCAAAAGGAGAGGGAACTATTTCATTTGTGCCTTCATGTCAGAATTGAAGGAGGATCATTAAATTTTCAACGCAGTTTACAAACAAGCATTTGGTCTTTCTCGTTTATAAGCAGTGGCTAAGAAAAGGTTGATCAATCCTGAAGTTCAGTCATCGTACCTCAACTTGGCAGCAAGATCCCCCAAGGACAGAGGATATATTGTATACATGTCCTGTAAATCAAAACAAACAAGCATTTGGTCTTTCTCGTATATAAGCAGTGGCTAAGAAAAGGTTGATCAATCCTGAAGTTCAGTCATCATACCTCAACTTGTCAGCAAGATCCCCCAAGGACAGAGGATATATTGTAAACCTGTCCTGTTAATCAAAACTTTTTTGTGACTTCAAAGGCTTAAGTTATCTGTGGTGTGTTCGGAGTTAGGCTATATGGCCGTTTTTGTTGTATGTTTATGTGGAGATTGAATATAACTGTGACCCTGTGCTTGTTTGTATACTTACGGTCAAACAGGGAACAGCACATTCACATAACATACTCACCTAGCACCTAACTCATAGCTGTACCCTGCAGGATCTGTACTTGTTCATGTCTCGAGCATTAACAAAGCACTAAAGTAGCTTAGTAATCATTTCCCACATTTTCTGAGCATCTAACATGACATACAGCAGTGCAGAGCAGCTTCAGAGAAGAAACACTTTAAATGCACAGACTCACACCAGCCACCCAATGAGCCAGTTCCTCAGTTGACTGTTTTCCTGGACACAGCTTGGCAATGTGAGCTAACTTTTGGCAAGTTGAAGGTTAGCAGGTAAGATTGAGTTAGGGTGAGTAGTGAGTACCTACCTCTAACTGGGTGCTACTGCCATGCAGGTCTTGGCAAGGCTGCAAATATGTGTGTTGATTGACATTGAGGTTAGGTCAGCTGTCAGGTTAGTCAGGTTCAGGTATGCTCATTGCTCAGGTCACATTTTTATGGACATTTGGCAAATTAAAAAACTAACAATCTGATCTAAGCTAACCCGACTAAACATACACAACTACTGACTATAGGAACGGAGCACCTACCTACTTGTGCCTACATCTCATACCATGTCAAAGTAGAGTTCCTTGGTGGAAGAATACCCTCAGTACTTTTTATCCCAGCCCTGTGAAGAAAACTAATACTTCTAAGCTCTGAGTCACTGCTGGCCATCCACAGGAAGAAACGCTGAGACTGAGAGCTTTGCCATTGTATATTGGACCAATAATGACTATCACAAATGACTATGAACACATAATATGATCACATCATTGCATGGATTGTCACATTGACAATTTTACTACAATCCTTTTTTCAAGAAATACAGTGATGATGATTAACATCAAAATCAACATAAAGTGGATTTAGTGATCCAAGCTTTCTCCTCCAGTAGCAATGGAATGATCGCATGTTTCATTCGCCAGACACTGAGTACCTGATGCACATTACAATCTGCATAGCATCTAAGCATAGTAAAACTGCCCAAGTCCATTCATTCTAGATTTTAACTTGATAGTTAGCACTAATTTATCTTGCTGTTATAAGTTATCATTCAATATTCATACCATACATCAATACGCGCTCATCAGTCAACATTTTCTGGCATGATCCTGCTCAGCGTGCTCTTCAGCATTGCTCCAAGGTCTGCAATATTATAGCTTGTTTTTGGACAATAAGCTCTTTTAATTTTACTTTTTCTTGCTGATATATGAGCCCGATCAACTAACAATTTATCAACCAAAATTTCATAACTTGTTCAACTTGATATTGATATTGCTCAGTAATCAAGACCTCTGTCAGCCTCCTGGATACTTCAGATTGTTTTCAGTCAACATGCTTCTTAAATATGATATAAGTCAATCTTAAGGGATTTAAAACACCCAACAAAACGACGTACAAGAGCAAGAAAACCACCAGATAAACTAAAAAATGGCCTTGGAACAGAGCCAAGTGGTGCTCCATTTGTTTGTTTACAATGATTGTAGTGCTGATGTATTTTTAGGACTCTGAACGTCGGCTTATAAAAAAATGAAACGTTTTTACAAAAGTTGTAAGGCAAGTAATATTTATCTGAAAGAACTAAAATATTCAAAAGCCAAACACTATGAAATACATGAATCGGAACGAAAAAGTAACCCAAAAATCCAGCCTAATCACCGGCTCCTAAAACTGCAACACAATCAGCACTTTTCCCCGCAACTCGTTGTCCAGACGTAAATATGCCCTCGGGCCTAACGGCCCTCGGAGTTTTCGCTAAAAAAAAATCGGTGACATTTATTGAATCATCCCGGCACCGGGCAGGAATATATTGTTCCTCACCTACAATCTGCTCCCATGTACTTTGTGATGGTTTGAATGCCTATATCATCTGCAAATGTGTTAAAGGGGTCCTCCCACCTTCAAAAAGCTCATGAATAGGCACAAAAGTGATGTATCAGGGTTCACAAAGTGCAAAAATGAATATCTTACAAATTTCACCGAAACATATTCACCGGTTTTTGAAATATTAGACTTCTACTTTTGCTCACTTTTTGGAGCCTACACTGTTCCTATGACGTCATTCGCAAGCAATAATTTGGCATCTTTAAAGGGACCCTCCCACCTTCAAAAAAGTTAATGAATTGGCACGAAAGTGATGTCGCTCGGTTCAGAAAGAGCGAAAACGAATATCTACCAAATTTCATCGAAAAATATTCACCGGTTTTCAAGATATTAGACTTTTACTTTTGTTTACTTTTTGGGATCTCCGCTGTTACTAGCGACTTTATTTGAAAGTGCGGCATTTGTTGCGCGCAAAGCAGCATATACCACCGCGTGCTACCAAACGTTTTAGTAAAAGATTTTAAAATCGTTAGATCTCCGCTGACGTCACAAATTCTAAGGGGGCATACCAATGCACTAGCCCCTTAGAATCCGAAAACTGCAAGTTTGAAATTCCATATCTCCGAATTAAAGCATTTGTCGATGTTGTGAGTGCCCAAACCGGTATTTGCAGGCCATGGCCACCAATTTGGCTATCTCAACTCAAAACTAATGTTAAGGTGGGAGTGTCCCTTTAAAGTGCGGCAGATGTTGGGCGCAAAGCATCATATCCCACCACAGCAGCTGGGGCATTCCACGTCAAATCGAACAAAAATCGGCTGTTTTGCACCTTACCATCAGCGATTTCATTATAAATTTGTGAGCGAGTTCCTTTGTGGCCCCGGACATTACATTGATGTTTTTTTCACATTCTGACCACAGGTCTTCTAAATATAGGGCATCAATTTTTTACAAAATGTTGCATCTTTATATTTTTGAACGACCATAACTTTGGTTGTACTTGTTTGATTTGAATGAAATAAACCTTACTGTTTAGGTAATTTCTTAAGCATTTGTTTAGATTTGCACCTACTTAAATATATGACCTTGAAATTTGCTTAACTCTGTTCTTAAGCACAAATATTGAAATAGCAAAAACACGTCACCTTCGATTTGGCTCATTTTCATATATTTTATTGCCTACCATATTCTTAACAACCTGTGAAAAAATTAGAGTGGGCCATTCATCAGTTTTGAAGAAAATTGCACATATGCAAACGTATGTTAGCACGCGCAGTGGAGGGGGAAGAGTGAATTTCGCCCCACCCCTCCTGTTTTTCACCAATATCTCATAAGATTAATGCGAAATTAATTATGGCTACCTGTCAAGAATTGAATTGGACATCTCATCGTGCAAGCAATAAGAAAATCGGTTCACAACTGTTCTAGTAATAGCGGTGTAAAGTGAACATCCTGTCGCCGCAGCGACGCGGCGACTCGGCAGCCGGCGCCGACCGCTACGCGCCGCCTGAATTGTAGACTGTGCCGGGACGGAACGGAACGGTTCCGTCTTTACATCGCGCTCCCTACCGCTGATTACGTTCGATTCGCGTCAAATTTTGTGAGAAGACTAAGAAATCTACAGGCAATCTTATGGTGAAAGGATTTTGAAAATCGGTTGGTAAACAATTGAAATATGAACGTGTAAACACAAAATTGTGATTGCTGCGTTTCCCGCATCGGCCGAGCCCGCCTCAGCCGGCGACATGTTACACTTAGCAGGCATCTAACTGCCATATTTATTATTGGATTAACTAGAAATTCCCCATACATACTAAAAATGTATGTTCTTTCGTATAGTGAAGATCAAAAGACGTGAAGATATCGTTGCGTGATAATGTTTTCGTTGAATTTACTTCATGATGCATTTCCACACGGCTCAAAATTCACCGCAAAATACCGTTTGCCTGAGACACTTTTACTATGGAACGTGAATGCTTGACTACGATGACTATGCATTTCCATTCTCGCAGAGTTTGGGATATCACTAATCAGCAATCATTCATTTCAGAAAGTGTGCACAAGCAAGCATGTCTTGACTCTGTCTTTCAAGGTCACGCGCGGTTGCGTGATGTTGATGCATGAAAACGGCGTTTGCCGCGAAAGTTATGAATGGCCCACTCCAATTTTTTTCACAGATGGTTAGGAACATTGTGACGGACATAATATGTAAAAATTACCCAAATCGAAGGTGACGTGTTTATTGCTATTTAAATTTTTCTGTTTTAATTCAAGGTCAAATGCATTTCAAGGTCACTTCAATTTAATTTTATAATTAAAAATCAAAGCCTTATCAATTGCCTATAAGACCCTGTTAATATCATTTTGATACCAGAAAAGGAACCAGAGTTATAGCCATTTAAAAAATTGATGTGTGGCATTTTTCGCTATATTCGATGACCTATATCTCAGCGATACGTTATCAAATTTCGAAAATATTATACGTAACTCAGTTTTGAACCATGCCCAGTCTGCCTACAAATTTTCAGAAAAATCGAAGGGGATGACGGATTTCGGTGTTTGATTTGACGTGGAATGCCCCAGCTGTAGGTATAAAGGTTTTAGCATGATATTTTAAAATCGCTAGATCTGCGCTAACGTCACAAATTCATAATTCGAATTCATAAAATCTGAATCCAAGTGCTGCAGCGTTGAAATAAAATATTTTCTAATTGAGACATTTATCGACGTTCCGAGTGTCGAAACCGGTGATTGTGAGCCAGGGACCCCAGTTTGACTTTCTCAACTAAAATCTAATGTTGAGATGGGATGGTCACGTTAACGATATGCGGAGGCAGTTATTTTTTCCTTTCGTCTTTGGTTACAAATATAAGTCACAGTTAAGTCTTTAAATTATGCTCTTTTCTCGTCATTCTAGTCCACTTCTGGCTGAGTTTGTGGTATGATATGTTGTCGGCGTGTCCCAATTTCACGGTTCTGTGGTCCTGAATTGGCGAGCGTGATGTCCCTGCTCGTCTAGCATCAGGCTCTCGAGTAGCCGCGGATAACAAGTAGATCAACGAGTGAGAGCGCGGCTCCACAACCCGAGGCTTCTGCCGAACGACTAGATTGGCTGATATGCCAAGGAGATACACTTTAGACGGAAAAGAAGAATGACTGACCGCGGAAATGGAAAATATCAACCCGAATTAAATCGCCGCCACCGTTATTTATATTTGAATAGTAACTGAACGAAGACGTAGTTAAATAAGTATGTATAGTTGCAGCTGTCCGTAGTTACCCAGCGTGGCAAGCCGGCTAGCCGTGCTTGGCTAACTGCAGCTAGCCATCCTACCGAGGTGCCACAGACCCTAGCCCGGATTCTGGTTTCGCTGCGGCAGCGTGTAATAAACGTCTCGCCGCGTCAGTATTGCCGCGCCGTTCACACAACGGCATGCCAATTTAGTGAGCGCGACTCTCCGGCTAAATGACTGTTCCGATGGCTGTCTTCAGCCGAACCAGTGCAGCATCTTGAGCCCTGACACATCGGTCAATACGCTGCATTGCACTGGGTTGGATAAGACTTGCGAGGATTGCAGAAGCAGATGAGCATGATATGAAAATTGTTTGGTGTTTAAGAAAACTAGAAATCGTTATGTTTTTTTTTTTTAGATAAGTGAAGATAGAGTGTGGATTGTGAACTTTGGAGGCTTCGACTTCCGGCATATCATGATTGAAATTTTGGCGACAAAAACGGTAAAACGCGTTGCTGCGAGTGGGAGGGCCTGGGACTCGATCCCTAGTGGCGCCGTCACCATGCGCATCACATATACATCATTGAGCGACGGATTAGGAACAGCAACAGTTAGGGCCGTATAAGATGCAGTCACAGCCCCAAACCAACTGCAAGTTAATCGCTGCACGCACCTCTCGTCCCTTCTGTACGTGTTAACCTTAGTGTCAATGTGCCAGTAATGCAACGCGAGCTAGGAGAAAATACATTACATAAGCAATACCTGGGCGCAATCATATAATTTTGCACACCTGCCACGCCACTTCTGTGAACGAGCATTGCCTTTTGCAGATTAAATCCGCACTTTTGAGAGAGCGAGATGAGAGCGACTTCTCTCCGTTAATTCGCTACGAGTAGTTAGGCACTGTAATTTTTTCTACAAACTTACATAACGCGACCCAGTAGGACGGATTAGGAAGTCTGACACTCGCCCAATAATTCGCTCAACAACTCTTCCCTCCCCTCCCCCCTCCCCCCCCACACATACAACACCTCTCACCGACCTCTCAACTCTTCCTCTCGAATCTCTCACCTCCTCCTCTCGACTCTCTCACCTCCTCCTCTCGACTCTCTCACCTCCTCCTCCTCTCGACTCTCTCACCTCCTCCTCTCGACTCTCTCAGCTCCTCCTCCTCACACCCTCCCCTCCCCTCCCCTTTCCGCTGCCACTGGACTCTGCCCGCAGGCGGCGAAATCAGCCATTTGCTGACCGCTAGTAGCACCGACGGCTATTGATTGCTTATTTTAGGCCCCATTTAGATTCGGGAGATTGAGAGGCGGCCATCCAGAGGGAAGGAAGGAGGAGGGACTGGAGCTCTCCCTCACTGTCTGTCGCGGGCGGAACGGTACCATACGGTTTTCTGACTTCAGAAAATTTTGCTGGAATTGGGACTGGGAGGAACTGAGTTCCAAGTGCCGACAGTCTACAAGTCTACAGGTCTCACAACCAAACTATAGTTTCATTTAAAATGCCCCAGAATATAAACACGATTAATTACAGTCGCATAAAATGTCAAAATGATGTATGAACCAGGGTATATTGAATTAGGGGGTAGGACCAAGTTTAGTTGGCATGATCTCAGCAATTATCGTGTTTTATATGGCGGTTTTTATTATCACAATATTATTTTTGATATCATGAAGTTTGTATATCTCGGTTTTACGAAAAATAGTAGGGCAACAAAGATAAATTTCGCGAAAAAATAATTTTAGTTGGAAACATCCGTTCTGGTATGCAAAATTCAGTATGGAGCCCAGTTTGGTGACCGTCTAGTGTGCTTCCAAGGCTGAGTACCTACCTGATATCAACAGGGGTTGTTTACTATTTTGCGTTACGTTGCTAGGTGGTTGCTAGGGAGCTAAGGATACTCTCTTGCGCGATCATTTGCACTTATTTTTCCTCATTATATCCAATTATATCGACATGTTGCTGTTTCTGAGACCTAACTCATGCTAAGAAAAAAAGCAGTTTTCTTAAAATGTGTATTTAAGTGCCCTAGTATTAACACAGCTCTGCAATTCTGCTTAAATATCTGCAAAATCCTGACTTCCCGGAAAATTGTTGGTGGTGATGGGGATCGAGCCCGGCGATGAAAAGTAAGTCAATCCTCAATGGCTTTAAAACGTTATTTCTTGTTGTTCTGTGAAATAGCAATGCAAAGACCGATGGTAGCGCCAGTGTTGAGCTTTCCAATGAAGCATTGCAATTAGTGGTAAGGTTATTATCATCTAAGATATTTTCCATCAAATATTATAATTCTGCCATTGCCTTGCTGTAGAACAGGGTTACTTTCAGTCTCTTGGGAACACGATTTGCCGGTCTCGGATCGAAAAAACACTTCAAAAAGCGGTAAAAGACGATGAAATTTCCCACCTGATAGCATCTCGGGTTTTTATATATCCTGTCTAAAATTTTCATAAATCAGACGTAAAAATGGCCAATTTCGTCAGATTCCGAATTTTTGCCATTGGGTCGAATGTAAAGCATAGCTACTTTCAGTCTCTTGGGAACACGATTTCCGTACCTCAGATTGAAAAACACTTCAAAAGTCGCAGATAGTAGACGAATTAATCTACAAGATAGCATCTCGCTTTTTTCTGTATCTGGTCATGTATCTTCATAAAACCCTCTCAAATATAGTCAATTTAGCATTAAAGTCTATGGATTTAGAAGAATTTTCATATCCGACTAGATTTGGGCTACCATGTCTGTTGACCGGGGGCCGGTATGAACGATGTTTGTATGTCTGGTATGTGCAGAACATCACATAAATCGGGATTAGGTTTCCAGAGACAATGGTTAATATCTCAAGCAAATATGAAATCATTCCTATAATGTTATGCTGTTTTACCAAAAACTAATGGGTCTTCAATGCTAAAGCGTCTTTAACCAATATAGCTTTACATTCACCAATTTTTACGCCAAGTGGCTTCCATTCCTTGACCTCACCTGACAGCCATTTCCGTCCGAGCAAATATCACGCACGCTTCCACAAAAGATCACTTTCGTCAGCGGAAATCCCCACCTTTGATCTGCTCATTTCACCTATAATCCGACCTAGCCGCTCAATCTCCGTCTTGGCTGGATCCGCACCCCCACACTCCCGAGAAGAGTCCCTCGCCGTTCTTCTCTTCCCCTAGGGAAAGTCTGGGTATATGGGGAGATGGCCCTACTCTGACCAGCCGCTGTCTTTTTACAGCAGACGACAGCTGGCGAACGGTCACATATCTATTCAGGGTCCGGCCGACCGGGCGCACCGAAAACCAACAAAGGCCCGCCTGATAAATGGTCGTCATAACAGGCCCGACCGGCGCCGGCGGTTATTAAAGATGGAGTCGGTGGACAGTGCTGACGTAGGCCGGCCACTGTGCTTGCCGCAGGGCTACTGTCCACCGAGCCGGGGTCGACCCGAGGGTGATATGTCGTCCACTGTACCGGGGCAGCGAAACTGCGGCTATGCTGCGACCTGCGAGTCACCGGTCTCTCCAAGTAAGTTCACCTGGGGCGAGTGGGTAATCGAGCTTGGAGTGGCTGAGGTTCACAGTTCGCACATCGCTTGCTAGATAAGCCTTTCGCGGGGTTTTGAGGGTTCAGCAATCAGCACAGCAATACATATAACGGACATTGCTCAATGGCTTGCTATACCTACCTATGCGTTTCGGTGGCACCAGGCTGTTCGGAAGCAGAGCGCATCTTCTACGTCACCTCAACAAGAGAAGTAAAAAATTGTTTCACGAGTTGTTTCTTATTCCATCTGGCCTTACAAGCGTAGTAAAATCTTATGCTAACGTCTCTTTCCTTCATCAAGTCTCTCCTTCCCCTGCTCCACTGTACCCATTTATACCGTACAGCACGGCGACACGGCTAAACGCAATAACGACGAACAAACAACTTGTCGCCGTAATGGTCCCCTAGGAGACCCAATAAGACGACGTCGGCCGGCCTGACTGCGACGTCGGCCGGCCGGGGGTGCCGAAATTGACCCCCACTCGGTAACATTCCGCCTCGGGCCACTCGGCGGTCGTTCCGGGCCGCCGGATGTCTCCGAGAGGGGAGAAAAGACGAGGGAGACGAGGGGAGGTGGTGTGCGCCAATCGACCGCGGCCCGCAGACTTCCCGGCGCGGCTCCGCGGCCTGGTGTGGTGGGACACCCCAGGGATGGGGATGGTGCCGACACCAGCACGGCTCGCTGTCGAGAGAGGACGTTCACCCGCCAAGTTCGCACTAATGATGGGGAAGGGTAACGGGAGCTGGCACTTTGTCATTGTTACGTTATTGGATACCGGGACGGGTGAGGGAAATTCCGCATGGAGGCCGTACCATACGAAGCACGCCCTGCAGAGAAAGGCAAATTGGATATCAGATATGTCTCCATCTAATAACACATTTGTCGTCTGTTGCTCCATTTTGGCTAAGGTAGTGTAAGTTTGTTTAGATAAATCGCTGTAGCATGTTAATACGATTCAATTATTGCAGTAAAAAAATGAGTGATGTCCCTTTCAAGTTACAGCTAAGCTAAAAAGACAGGGCTGGAGCAAACGGATGCAAACAGGTGATAAAAGGAAGAAAACATTTTGAAATCCACCGACTGCTAACTCCACTGCAATCAAGCCGTCTCCTCACCAAGCCAACACAGTGATTGTGTGAGAGCCGTCACCCCTGCTCGCCATCCTCCTCTCGTTTTACGGACGACCAACTTCACTCGTCGCCGATTGAGTTAGAGCGTCTGGGCGGCTGTCGTTCGGCTACTTCAGTCTCCGTGACACGCACGAAAACAAGTCCCCCGTCTGGCCGTGGCCAAACTGGATAACAGTCTGGCTTGATTCTGTCTGATTAGCGTCGACAAATGGCGCCAGGTCGTCAGGGGACCGCGCAGGCTGCCCTCCCTTCACCGGACAGACAATCGAGTTAGCCAGACGGAGCTCTCGCAGTCTGAGAACCGGTGTTTGTTCTAGAGTTAGCGCACTTGAGATAGGGACTCGCATTCCACAGAAAGGATTCACATAGAGTCGCAGAGGCTTGCGTACCAAATCAAGTGAGTGCTGCTATCGTTCGCTATTCCTCGCCTATCTACGGGTAGCGGTAAGCCAGAAGTATACGATAGGATTTGTGCTTGACAATCTCAGTCTGCCACCCGACCAGCCGACTACCTAACTACCTGAAGTAACAGCGAGGAGGGTTAGTTACCACTGCGACGGTCAGATCTCAAACATCACCCGCCCTCGTCGCCTCACCGAGCGCGTGACACCTCCAGATCTCCGGATCTCCGGAGCACCGGAGCATCGGGCCAGTCCCGAATCCCGGCGGCCGTCACGCCGGAAGCGGAACTGATTGCAGCGACAGCCCCGACGGGTGCCGCTTTACGACTGTCGTGTTTACAGAGCTGATAGACGCGCGACGGACGCCCTTGTTTCGACGCCGCGCCGTGCTGTCAGCCTTTACGAGCCGCCGTCTCCGCCGGCGGGGAGCTAAGAAGAAATTGGCACCGATCCCCCGGGAAGTTACGGCGATGCTATTTGTCATTCAGTTTGAATGTGACGGTTCAGAAGTGTCTTTGGATCCGACTAGTGTCTCAGTATACGGTGGCCGGCTCACAGTAAAGTAGAAAGGTGTAAAATGCTTTTTTTCAGACGCAGAACCTTCTTAAAGCCTTTTTGAAGTCCAGTGGACGTGAAGTGACTCATTGCTCAGAATGACATTACGACGAGGCTTTGCGCTGACCACCGAGTCTGTAAAGGTCATCGAATTATCCTTTTAGTTTGTCCTTTGACGGCATCTTCATCCGCGTTTGGGGTTTGATGTTAACAGAGTCAATGAAGAACGACGATTATATCCGTAAAACGAGAATTGCAAAAATAAAGATTTAGTTGATGAAACAATATTTATATCATTTTGATGGAAAACAGAAAATTTTCACCATTCCGTGCTCTCTTAGGATTCGGCACAAAGGAGATTTGCATCGCTTTCCATAGCGATGTAAATCTGCGAGATGTACCCCGGGCACCTTTTCCTAGTCCGTGCCGTGTCGGCCTATCTGGCCACCCGCCTCCCTCCGTTCATTGTTCCAGCGGGGGCCGGTGGATAATGGGATTATCCCCCGGAGTTGAGTCTGACTTCATTGGCGCACCTTGCTGACTGGCTGGCTAATGCATATCGCCTAATCAAATTCCGTCCCATAGAAGGGTAATTTGGCCTCATGTTGTCTACAGATAGCGGGCCCTACGACGACGGTACAAAAAGGTAGTAGTGGAATAACCGAATAAGACGCTGAGGCAGAGAACCAAGGGACGAAGCTGACATTTGGAGGCACCTACGTTTTCACGGCGTGGAAGTCTTTGTTTGAAAATCCAAAGGCGTAAAATATCGACATTATATTCACTTCATGCACGGCATTGACGGTATGCTACAAACAGCTCTATAAATTAATATCTATTGAGCATAAATTCAAAATAAAATGAAACTAGATGTAAAAGAATAACTCTCATACATGTGTGTCCTTGGTAGCATTGGCAGGGACTATAATGCCTTCCTTCGGAGGCACTGTAAACCCAAATTTGTTGACTACCTCCAAGAACTTTTCTATTTCGTCCGTATCGCCCAGGTTCTTATACACCCACAGACCCCACTCCAGTTTAGATGCCTCGTTCATGGCCTTGGCCTTGAGACACGCGTTGTACTCAGTCTTTCCCATCTCCCTAAAACAGGTTACCCTATGATGCACCTGAACCAAGTCTGGGTCTGGCATTCGTATCACATCCACCCTGCTCTTCACATACCTCTCGTACAACATAACGTCCAGATCGTGATCTACACTGCCGCCGAACGGGTCACTGAAACTGCGGAAATCGGACAGGTGCTGACACGAGACCCCGTAGTCCTCGTCCAGCCAGTAGCCAAGCTCGGGCTGGTGCAGCCGCCCGCTGTCATAGTTTTCCACCACCGAGCGCACCTTCCTCTTGAACACGCCGTACACCACGCGCGGGTTGTAGGTGCTGAACGTAATTGGGTAGTAGGCCCTCCGGCCGGACTCTGTGTTCGCTCGACATCGCTGCAGGAAACTTTCCCCAAACAGCAGATCGACATGGGCCAGCATCACGATCCCGTCTTCTACAGTCGCCTCCGTGGCTGTCAGCCAGCCTCTCCCGGCTGAGAACATCCCGTCGGCCTCCAGGAGTCTCACCGGAGGAACGAACGCGCCTCCCAGCTCCCGCGCGGCGTTTGCCACCAGCTTATCAACTCTTTGTCGGTCGTTTTCCTCCTCATCTGCGTCCATCCTCGGAAAGCCACTGGAAAACCGGACGATAGTGAGTGCTAGCGGCTGCGGCTTCTGCGCCATCTGAACGAAGCGCGACAGGAACCTCTCCAGCGCCTCCAGTCGGTTGTAGTAGGGCAGGATAATGTGCACTAGCTGGCTGGAAGTCCTGCCAACGTACTCCACTTCGAGCTCTCCCATCGGTCGCTGCAGGAGCACTTTGTGGTGGGTCAGCACTGGCTTAGAGCTGATCTCTTCCGAGGTCAACTCGTCGTCATATGGGGACACATCCCCGAAGTTCCGTGCCGCTCGATCCCGGAGGTACACCTCATACTCGACTCCTAGACCTGGCAGATAGCGCAGGCGGCCGCCGATACAGTCGGTACCGGCAGCTCCGTGCGACTTCGGTAGCACCATGGAAGCTTCGTGGACCACTCGCTGAATCTCAGTGGCCTCGTACCCCGCGGCTATCGGTCGGCTGACCCACCCGTAGCCAGCCTCCAGCAGGTGTCGCCGGTAGTGACCATAGTGGAGCTGGATCCATGGGTACTGCGACGGCCTGCGATCAGGAAACGGGGAGAGACGTTATGACCAGGACACGGAAATGAACATGAGCAATGAGCATACGCACTGATGTTACTTTACATATGATATACAAATTTACGAGCCGGCACAATATTTATATGATGCAATGTTCTGCCACTGATCACAAATGAAACGTGAGGAAATACCACATGTCTCATTTGCGTCACTATGCATAACTTAGCGTATATGTATGAGCCATAAGAACATATCACAAGTTCAAGCATTTGAACTTAATGTACCAATGTCCTGTAACGTTAAGCTAGGGATATAAACGGTCACGAATGCACTTCAAATCACGTTGAGCGTGGTTCAGCTCAAAATTGTTGCTGGTTACCTAGCTGATAATTAACATTTTTGATGCTTGTACGAAACACTAATCATTGATCTGTATCCATTTTATTCCGCCGTCGCCAGCGTCCACCGCGCTGCTCAAAACTTACTCGATGTCTCCACTGAAGCCTGGAAATGCTTCCTTTGAGTGTCCGATGTTCGATAATCTCATGTATTGTTCTGTAGACAGAAGCGGCACTGGCGCCGAAGAAGAAGAAGAAGGTTCTTGCAGCTCTTTATAATATGGTGATTCGTGGTCACCTGCAGCATTGAAAGAAAATGTTTTGGTTAGCTGTGTGGATATAATAGCGAGACATCAATTTGTATCTGGTTTTGTCATGCATTCCAAATGTGGAAAATTGTCGAAGCCGTTGATGCACAATTTACTTATGCCATCGTAACCGGAAGTCAAATGATTACTGTTGACATTGCATGTTTGTAAGTGTTATTACAAAGAATAGCAATGCAAAAGATAAGCATTCTTACCTTTGGCTGCAATGGCTCGTTCACGATAGAAGGTGGTCCTTCTTATCAGTACAAACAGTACAAGGGTTGTGACGAATATCGGAACCAGCAAACAGCCTATCAGCAGCCGGCCGCGTACCATTTTGGCTGACGAGCATATGTTCGTCCGCAACAGACGTGGTTTGAGAAATGAGATTTCTTTGCTCCTTCAATATGCTTCGGTGTGTGCAGTTTTTTGCCAGTCTTGTCACTTGATTTCAGTTGCGAGTAGGTGTGTCGTCAAGGGCACTGATAACTTTTTCTCCCATCAATGTTTCAAAATTTTCACGATGCTCTCGTTCGTTGAGAATCAGTCCCGGCAAGCAAGATAATGCTTTTCTCTAAGAAGCACTTCGGTGATACAGCTTGTAAAATCCATCAAGAGGATGCCAACTGTCTTAAAACAGCTATGTATCAATTACTTCCGGTCATCTCGAAAACACTTCAGCGTCCATGGCATAATTCCTCGTCCTTTCTTGAAGAAATCGCACAGGCTCTCGTTTCAAGAACGTTCAGTCCGTCGTTCAACGGAAATCCTGTTCGTCTTCAGCCACTAACATCACCTTACTCTCTCCACATCACTCACCGCACGTCATATCACCGACACGTCATTTCTCTGCGTCACAGACCTTCTGCAGAGCCGTCGCGCGGTTCTCAGACCACCCACAGATGGGAACTGAGGCTTTCCTTCAGGTGTGAGCTCTGTGCCGGCGTCACGGCAACAGCTGAGGCCGATAACATCCCGGATAAGCTACGGTTAGATAGGGAGGGAGGTGTCAGCTGTGTGTACTCAAGGGAGTGTCAACATGAGCGCGTCTGTGGAGATGTCTGTGTTTAATTATCAAAATGAAATAATGTTATGTGTGTTGTGCGTGTGACTTTGGTATGTGTGACCGATTGCTTTGGGTGCGCTGTTCTTGTAAAACTGTCATGACGCCGAACACATATGCTTGTGCAAAATATTGCCATGCTAAATTCGTTGTCGTTGTTGGTTCATGAGTGTGTGGAACGAAAAGCAGGCTGCCTTATGTGCTGTTCAAGTCAGATGAAGTCTCGTTTTGGCCATGACTTGTTGAAATCTGCTCTTTTACCGAGACGGACCCTCCGAGCCCTTGTATCGTGACAGGGCCGGCGGCAGGGGCAGAATTTGACCGCTCTCTGATACAGCCTCACGAGTTGGTGCGCTGTAGCGGGGGAGACGGACAGGGAACTGATACCCGGGCGAGCGGGCGGCGCAGTCAGGGGTAGCCTCCCTCTGAGGCAGCGGCGACAGCAGGCAGGGCGCGCGTCTCACAACACCTTGCAAATTTGGTTTGTTTAGCGTCGGGGAGAGGGCAGGAAGGGAGATTAACATATAGATTGGCACGGGACAGGGGAGTTCCATTCAATACTGTTTACGAAAGGCGCCAATAGGCTGAAAAATGTCTTTGTTTCTGAGAAGCGCGTGTGGATGTTGACACACCTTGACAGCACAGACGTGATTTTTCCGCTGGGAAGTTCATCGAAGTTGGTAATTTTCCATAAATAAACATGCTATTGAAACAAGTTCAAAATAAGGTGATTTAAGCCCAGCTGATAAAGCCAGATATAAGCACATTTTCTATCAGCCGTTGGCTGAAACATCTCGGTGACAGTAAGGCTAAAAGACAAATATTCATCGCTTAGGTACCTATAGCTTTTGCCGAAGGAATAAGTAATTACTCGGAATAAATCACAAATTATTAATGACAATTAGGTATTGTGTACGTACTCGTACAACTAATAATGCAATGGCATGAACTACGACCATGCTTAGAGTAAATACATAAATGATGAGCCCCCTTTTATCAAATTCTGAGCCGAAGGAATAATAACATCATTTGACACACATGGGAAACCATTAGGTAAGATAATTGCCAAGAAATCACATGGTATTCTCACCTCATTCAAAGTCAAAGTCAAAGTCATCAAAGTCATTTTATTAGAATTCTTCCACGGGGTGGGTATTAAGAATCCGGTCATGGTGACAATAGGAGCTAAATGAGACCCAATTAAAAATATATGATACTGATACAATGGCAAAAGCTACGTTAAAACACGATTACATTAATCCTAGAACGCCTAGGGGGGGGGGGGGGGTTGTATCAACCCCCCCCCTGAGGTTTTTTCGAAGTGCACGCTAAACGGCTTGTCGTAGCGGGCTGAAATTTTCAATACCCTCTGGGGCAACCTTTGCGCATCTTTTGCCGAAAAAAATTGATCGGGTCATGTCAGGTCACGGAGTTATGACGTCATAACAGGTACAGCCTCCGGCCGGATTTTCACAAACTGAGTGCCAACGCCCGAGGTTTCCTGCCGGTGGTACGGACATCGGTTGATGGATCGTGATGAAACTTCCCATGCATGTTGGGGCAAGTATTGGCTATCATATGGTATAAGAAATTTGACCGGGTCAGGTCAGGTCACGGAGCTATGACGTCACAAGAGGAACAGCGTCCGGTACTTTTTTTGAAAAGCGCCCAAACCACTATTTTGCTAATTCTTGTCACCTCAATGGGAATATGCAGCAATATTAGCTTCTATAGGGAGCAAATGGACCTCCCAAATCCAAAAATACAATCAGATTTCAAAAGTTTAAATTTTGATTTTTCGAATTTCTGCCGCCGACTGTGACCTTGCCGACTTCCGGCGCTCCCAACGCGCCATCTTTAGAGCTAGGGAAACGAAATACATACCAAACGATAGAGAATTGATCAAGGAACACGATAGTGAAGGTTTCAAGTCGATATCTCCCACCGTTTTGCCGCAATCGCCGCCGAAAATTGAAAAAAGTCTATTTTTCCGATAATTTGACCTTTGACCGGTCAAAAGTAGGTCAAATATTGACCTAGGACCAAAAAATATACCACCAATCGCGAGCTCTCGTTGAGAGCAATCCGTTGGTTTTTTTCCGCTAAGCTCTACGACCTTCCGTTTCGAAACGCCAGGGGGGGGTCGTAACAACCCCCCCCCCCTGGTCGTTCGTGTTATGAGAAATGGCCTGGTCGTGCGAGGGTTAAAACACTCGCGAACGCATCATCCGCATGTAGGAAGTTGACATCAGCAGGTTGACATTCTAAAATCAGGTGCCTGTGGCGGTGTCCTTCGCATTCCACGATGCTGCCGCTCTATATGCAAACTCCCGCTGAGTTCTTGCGAGCCGCCACTTCGGGAGCTGCAACTTCCAGGCTGCTACCGCGCGAGTGTCACGTGACGACACTTCGGCCCGGCGGGTGAACATGGCCGACATCGCTGGGGGACATTGGTCATTATACAGGGCTCTCTGGACGTGAACATGATCATGGCGGCGGCGGCGCAGCATCACATCCACTCTCTCCCAACCAAGCGACTCCAACGCCGGCGATATATGCTCGGACCGTCGCGTCCCGGTCACAAGTCTGGCGGCGAAGTTCATCGTCTTTTGGACGCGCTGCATTTGACACTTGGCGGCTCCTCCCCAGACGGACAGGCAATACTGAATGTGTGAGAACACGTGGGCTTGGACTAGGAGTTTAAGGACGTCAGGAGTGAGGTGGTGCCGGATTTTGTGGAGGGATGCGAGGATGGAGTTGCAGCGACGCACAACCATGGTTATGTGGGGATCCCACGTCAGGTGTCGGTCGAGCAGCACACCCAAAATTTTGATGGTCTGACTTGGCCGAATGTCGTTACCGGAGAGTGAGACGTAGAATGACTCAGTCTTTTTTAGAGTTTGCTGGGTTCCAATGAGAGTGATAAAGGTTTTGTTTTGGTTCATCTTTAGACTGTTGGCCTGGAACCACAGCTGGAGATCGAAGATTGACTGCTCGACACGACATCTGAGCTGAGAGAGATCTGGGGTTGTCATTCATGGCTCACAGTATGACTGCACGCAAATGCCGAAGTGCCTCCACTCACGAAAACGTTTTCTGTGCCCGTTACCAATCTTTTGCGGGAAGGCTGTTGTTCTTGGATGTTTTACTTACTTCTAAGACTTGAAACGGAGAGGTAGGTTTATGCTGTAGTATGGCCGGGATGAGATGGCAGGGAGAGTGTAAGGAGTGTCTATCTCAGAATGTATACGTTTCGGTCTAAATTGAAATGACAGATTACAAGTGATTCAGTCGTGCCATGCGGTACAGCCTAATCCGCAGGCGCAAGCTGATTGGCCACCTAGCGGCGGATGCTGGAAGTAATAGTTACTCCACTGCCTTACCAGGTGGCTAACACATCACTTGCTAAGCAGGGTTGTATACCAATCAAGTCGATTGAATTGATTGATTTGATTCAGCGCGTATTTTGAGTTGATTGGATTGAGTCGATTGACTTTTCGAGATGACTGGTTGACTGACTCGTTTGACTTTAGCGACTGGTTGACTGATTTGATTCCCGAAAATTAGAGTGACTCGTATGATTGAGTCGATTGAATGGAAAGTTGAAATAAGTTTTAGTTGACGAAAAATAATGACACCAATTGATGACATCAAAGATCACAAAACTACACTGAAAACTGCTTGTCATCACAACTGCAATATGGAGTAGATGGCCAAATAAAGAACAGGGCCTAAACATGAACAGCCAACTTTGACTTTCAACTGCAATAACTGCTCCAATCCTGTGATAGAACCTGGCGATGCACCTACCTACCTTTCTGCACTCAGCAGGAATTTTTTTTTAATCCAGATGATAAAGTGCAAGGCCCTGTATACTAATAAAGTGTGATTAATTACTAATTCACATCTCCAAATCTCCTCAGAAACAACCCACTGAACTCTATAAATATCTGAAACCCCTACAAAAATAACTGAAACAAAAGCGCCGTTTTCGTCTCGCTAATTACGTTTACATTAATAGCTAATTTGCTGCATTGTTTAATTTGCAGCAGAACGTTTGTTGATCCTTTTCTCCTGAGAGCCTAGGCATAACATATTTAATATTTTTCATTTTCCTTAAAATATTTTACCGAATATTATTAAGTGGTTTTATTTCAATTGAAATAATAATTAAAACGAAATTGGTGTTGTACAACCGATTTATTTTATGATGATCTACCATACTACATGATAATCAATGACGTCATCTTACCAAAAAATCAAAAGACGAAGAATAAGGATTTATAAAAGCTTAGCATACTTCTTGGCAAAACGTTTTCTTTGTTTTTTCGCAGTCGCACCAACGGCATTTAATTTTCCTTGTTCTTCTTCCTTTGTCCTTAACTTATCCTGTGGTTCCAGAGTCCCTGTCCTTTCCATTTCCTTTTAAATATATTTTTAATGCTCATCCCTATCCCCCAGTCCTAACAGTTTCAAATTGTATTGCAATAAAATGTTTTGAATTCTTCACATATAACCTATCTACCTTCGTTGGTACTGTTGGTAGCCAGTGACACATCTAGGCAGGTAAGTAGGTACCTACCTGCTTTCCTGCTGTCTTCATAAAGCATACCTAATGAAGTTGTCAAAGTTATAGCACATTTTCAACACTTTCATATCAATATGGTGTCAGTGTGGCATGTAACCTAGCTAGGTTCATTATGTTCAGGGTTCAATTCAGAAGAGCTCCGCATAACTCACATAAGAGACAGACGGGGGCTTTACATGGGGTAGATGGCCTGATGACTTAGCTGGAATATGGCCAAAAGTAAATTGACATCTTTTAGGTGAAAGGTGGTGATTTGGGTTAAGGGGCGTTTGTTGAAGTCAACTACTGGGTTATTTTGCACCCATTAAATGAAACTTCTGCTCCAATTCTACCCATTGAACCTCAATATCATGATCCACCTGTCCATCACTAGGTATCCTTCCTTATTACATAGAAACTTAGAATGGCATGGCAATTTATAATTTTAAATGACAATATTTTTGTTTCTTCTGTAGGTAGGTAGGTAGGTAGGTAGGTAGGTACACCAGACTGCTATGGACACTTTTCCAAGTTGGTGGGGCAAAAAACCTAATGTATATCTTGGTTTGAGTCGTTTGATTGAGTTGATTGATTCCTTTCATTGTCGCGTTTGAGTCGATTGAATCAATTCCCGAAAACTGCTCTGACTTGATTGATTTGATTGGTTTCCCAAATTTGCCGTGATTGAATTGATTGCTATTGATTGAGTCGTATACAACCCTGTAATGCTAAGGAAGCTAAGGAATCCTCTGCGCTGTTTCACCCTTTTACCGTTTCGTCCAGATCGATCATGACAATAATTTATCGATATCTTCACGTAATATTGCATAGAGTATCGCCAGTTGAACAGCTTATTACAGCCCTTGTAAAAAATGTTTTGGAAATTTTACAGATTGGGTAATTAGGTTCCAAATGCTTTTTTATACGGCATGCTACCAGAGTAATTGTTAATCTTTCTTCATACATGACAGCGTACCTGATGTCATAAGCTCTACAGCAAGCCGTCGTCACCTAGCCGACCGACCAGCCACTGGAAGCGTCCAGCTAATCTCAAGTTTCCACTAACTCTGAGTAGGTCCCGACTCGTAAGTTGCTGTCGGTCGGCCGGCGCCTTCCCCTGCCTGCAGTTCCATCACTGAGCCGGTGCTATACCCCTCCCGGGAGGTGCCGCCCGGCCGGCCGGCGTCCTAAAGGGACCACGGACGGCCGACGAGGTCAGTCCGCGCCCGCCGAATGGTCGTGTTTACGGTGGGAAGTGGGCATTAGCTAGCCACTCGAGTAGCGTGGCGTAGGAGAGAACGGCAGTGTGTTTTGGTGTGAGTGGGCTTTTTAGCAGTATGTTGATGAAGGAAGTGTAAAATGCTATACTTTGAATGGTAGTGTACTGTCAATGATTGTTTTTAGAATCACCTTGTTAATTTTCACTGACTTGCTTTCTATATTAACACATTTTTGGGACATTATGACATGGTTATCATTTGGCATAGTTCATCCCATTCTCACTAAGGTTCAGTTGAACTGAAACTCCTAGACTCTCTCTTCCTAGCCTTCCACCACTCACCGCTCAACCATCTCATCATCCTATGGATCATCCCAAAACGCTTCCTCGCCACTTTTGCGCCACCTCATTCAAGGTCACGGCCGCGACTAATCCCCAATCGTCGTGGAGCTTCTCTGGCCGGCGTGCGTCAGATTAAGTAGCTTCTGGTGTTGGCAATTTGCCGCTGGGTGCCCTCGGACGTGTCCCTTGTCGCCGGAGAGCGTCGAGTCGCGATGGCCGGGTCGGTGGCCGGCCGTAGATTAATCGCCGTAGACCGGCGCTGTGGAGAGGTCATCATTAGACGTCAGAGAACAGGTGCGGCGGTGAGCCCGCTGACGGTCCGCCGCAGAGGTGAGGGGAGAGAGAGAGGGGAGAGGGAGTGAGAGAGGAGAGGGAGATAGAGAGAGAGAGGGGGAGAGAGGGGAGAGGGAGAGAGAGAGAGAGAGAGAGGAGAGGGGAAGACGTGTCTGACGACACGTCAGAGGGTGGTGAGCGGGAGATCATAGATGAGAGAGAGGAAATGAGTGAAAGGGAATAAGAGAGTGAGAGGGAGAGAGAGAGAGAAAGAGAGAGAAAGAGAGAGAGAGAGAAAGAGAAAGAGAAAGGGAAAGAGAAAGAGAGAGAGAGAGAGAGAGAGAGAGAGAGAGAGAGAGAGAGAGAGAGAGAGAGAGAGAGAGGAGAGAGAGAGAGAGAGAGAGAGAGAGAGAGAGAGAGAGAGAGAGAGAGAGAGAGAGAGAGAGAGAGAGAGAGAGAGAGAGAGAGAGAGAGAGAGAGAGAGAGAGAGAGAGAGAGAGAGAGAGAGAGAAAGGGAATAGAGGTACGACCTGCTTCGACGATCGGATGGAAGCCTTTATGCCTAACTGAAAGCTCTCAGATAGTGCATGGCGAATAATTTACATCAAATTTTGTTTCCTTGTAACTTTAGCAAAATCTAGGTCTCAGGAAATTCGGGAAACAGTTGGGATGCAGTATAGTATAGACAAGCGGTTCTGAAAATAATTTACGAAAGCCATTCCCAGTGGAATGCTCCGAGATCTATACGAGGTGAATATTGCTTACAATTCTATCGAATTTATAGCCGCATATCTTTCCATTATAATTCCTAGCTGCTTCATAAAGCTTCGTAAAAAGAGCAATTCACGCTATCTTACAATGACGGCAAACTATGAGTAACTTAGGAGCAGGCGCTGCTTTTATTCTTTGTCCGGAGCCTCATAGCTCATCATATCTCCCCAGAACATCTATCTCCCTACAATAACTTTTACAGTCTGTCCGGAAGTGCCATAAATTCTGACGGGGCTTGATCATGTGGCCGCGAGACTGCAGATTTCATGTCGCCGTCCAGAATATATGGCCGGGTATATCAGGGTAACTAACGCCTCCCCTCCGACGCCCCCGCCCCGCCCTCGCCTCCTCCCGCCGCCGTCGCCGGCTCGCGACACCTCCACACACAAATGGGCCGCCGAGCGGTAATGGGTCAGGGCGACCCCTCGACTGTCGTATTGGTGGCGCCTGGTGACGAATGGGTGCGGCCAGTGACAACCGGTGGTGACGCATGACCCATCCCGGTCCCGGCAGTGACGACAGTGCCCGGTCAGACCTGTGCTGTACTTGGCTGGACTGAGCAGAGTGGCGTGAGGGACCCGGGGACCTCCCAGAATCGGACTTCGCTAAAAGAGAGACTCCAAATAAAATGCAAGTACGATTGCGCATGCGGTTTTGCTCACTTATAAGAAGAGCGTTTGGTTACTGTCTATGGACGTGGAAAGTGATTAAAGAATTGCCTGGTCAATTGCTAACATTGTTCAACGATTATTGCAACCGCACATGCTTTCCAGAAGTTACACCACCCAGTTATCCTGCCTCAGATCCTGACCGCTGCCGTCGCTGTACTTTTAAAGGGACCCTCCCACACTCAAAAAAGTTTATGAATTGGCATGAAAGTGATGTCGCTCGGTTCAGAAAGAGCGAAAACGAATATCTACCAAATTTCACCGAAAAATATTCACCGGTTTTCAAGATATTAGACTTTTACTTTTGTTTACTTTTTGGGATCTCCGCTGTTCCTAGCGACTTTATTTGGAAGCAATAGTTTGGCAGCTGAAAGTGCGGCACTTGTTGCGCGCAAAGCAGCATATACCACCGCGTGCTACAAAACGTTTTGTCAAACATTTTAAAATCGTTAGATATCTGCGCTGACGTCACACATTCAGAGGGGTATTCCTATGCATTAGTCCCTCTGAATCAAAATGCTGCAATTTTGAAATTCAATATTTCCGAGTTAAGGCATTTCTCGATGTTGTGAGTGCCGAAACTGGTAATTGTGAGCCAGGGACCCCATTTTGGCTACCTCAACTCAAATCTAATGTTAAGGTGGGAGGGTCCCTTTAACGTCATACTGCAATAAGGACACAAAACGTGGACGCAAGACGCAACTTGAGCGATAAACTACTTTCCTCGGTGCAGCATTAGGTCGAGCGAGTTTGTTGGTAATTTCGGTTAGACCTCCTCCTAGCATGGTTGTTCGGGTGCTCGGGTGTTCGGGTCTTACTGTAGGTTCTGTCGGTGGATAGGCAGAAGTGATAGACCGGAGTTTACTTAAAGCTAGATATATGTATGTCACTGAGTCAGGAGCAACATGAAAATGCGTGCTTTAAGAATTGGTTTTAAAAATGATGCTGTATTTTGCTGAGAGCGAAAGTCAGCATGCCTACTTATTGCTGCAGGACATGCATAGGCATTTGACAAACAGTTTGTAAGTGAAGCCTAGCCAACAACCATGCAAGTCGGTTAGGTACTAGGTACAGCACTTGGCATTGGTTGAATGGATACAAACCCCTTTTTGTTCGTTTTACTTTTTGATTGTAATTATATTCCAATTTAAGCGGTCATGGGCCATGCGAGCCCTTCTAAGTTCATCATATATCACCGGACTACAGTTAATTCGTTTTAGTCTTTGTGTGTTGACCTTCGCTTTTAACAAGCCAAGCCCGGGGATCAACACCTACGGTGAGTATTCCGGGAGACACCCTCTGTGTGGCTGGCTTTACAGCGCTCAGGATGGGACCCGGACGCCTCTGCGCCTACATTCAGCCCGTGTATTTTATGGCCGGCCATCTAAGTTATGTTTATGGTCTAATCGATTCAGTTATTACTACACCAAAGTGTTTCGCCTTTGTGTGAGGAAATAAAGGGACTTGACTTTTGGTACTTCATATATTTATCCCATACATTTGCTCCATGGCTTAAGTGTGCAGCGAGCTGTGAATAAAATGATGCAAAGAGATAAAGAGAGCCTCTCCAGGCCGGTGCCTATATTGTCACGAATATAATCAGCTATTCACTTATCAACTATTCATTTATTCACTGCACACACGCGATAATTTCACATGGTGGCTCGTTGCTTTTCAAATCATATTTAGGCCGATGGTATTATACATACCATAGCATTGTGTAAAATTTGGTGCACGTGATACTTCCTTGAGCCTTATTATTGTCATTTACTGGCATTTATCATATTGCAAAAAAAAAATCGCCCAAGAGCTGTTATCAAACGACCAAAGAGCGATCAGCATCGTTCCGTTCTGCGCCAATCTCCCAGCTGTTTTCCGTCTTCCGGTGGTGAATATAATTTCGTCGCCGTATTTCCGCGGCGACTCGGGAGACGGATGGCTGCCAGCGCACATCTCGCAATCTCCCCCAATTTTACGGCCATAATTCGCCGCCGGCATATAACCGACCGCGCCGTGATGTATTGTTTGAAGTTGTGTCGGATAAGCCGGGTGCGCCCACCGCGCCGGCCAGGCACTGAGCGATGGACGGAGTGGCGCTACACGCTCCCGAAATCTATGTGCAATGAACTGAAGAGGTTTCGACAAATGGCCACACCGGCTCGGGCGGGTAAACATGGTCTGTTGGGTGCCGCGCGTCCCCGTCCGACCAACACTGGATGGCAGTGAACGGTGCGCTACTTTGTACCGGCTGATGGCGTGAAAACGACCCGCGAGCTCTGTAACTAGGAGCAGAGCGTTCTAAAAACGGAGAAGGATGAATTGTGAGTGAATGAAAGATGCATGATTGTTTTGATGAGCTATGATTTTCGGCATCAGCTGACTGAATAAACAACCCCAGTCGGCAAAGGCATGAAACCATTACAAACAATAAGCAATATTATCATCAATCCCACTTCTATCACTTCATTGCGCTTCCACTTTCATCGATTCAATTTATGGAAGATTCCGATACACGTATGGCCTGACTCCTCCAGGTTCCGTCTCGCCCACCCATTCCAGCTTCGTTCATCGTTTACAGCGCCTTCCGAGGGCGGTTGGAGCTCTCTGTTCGTTCCCTCGCTCCCATTATAGCGCGATTGTAAAACAGGCGCGTGCGGCATTTTTCGTCGCCGACGCGCCGGAGACCGCCGACGGCCCCCATCTGCTGCCGTCCGTCTCCGTCCGTCGGCAGACTCGACGGTCCCCGGGGAGTGGGTCTCCGCTGGCTGTACGGCCCTCCCCCAGCCGCCTCCCCAGTCGCCTCCCCCAGTCACCGTGGCGACTCCCCGCGCCTTCCACTTTTCACGTCATTCGCTCGTGCTCCCTCCCTCCCTCCCCTCTCGGTCTCCGTCTGTCTGCTGTCTGTCTGTCTGTCTGTCTGTCTGTCTGTCTGTCTGTCTGTCTGTCTGTCTGTCTGTCTCTCTGTCTCTCCCCCTCTTTCTCTCTTTTTCTCTATCTACATATCTATCTATGTATCTATCTATCTATCTATCAATCTTGGATTTGATTGGTCAACTGGCACATACCAAAATGCTAACCTTGCACGTAAAAGCAAAACTTTGATTCGAACACTGATGCAACTGCACGCTTCCTTTCAAATCCGCCTCATTTTTCCACGTCTTTTTTTTTCCTGAAATAGCACATTTTACCATGACAAACATTCTCTTCTTACACTTATCCAGCCATTTATTGTCGCTGATCTCTCTCATTTCACGACACCATCCTATCACGATCATCGCCAGCCAAGCATACCAACATCACAGACCATGTGGCTCAGCTCTGCTTTTTCCGTTCGCATTTCTGCCGCTCATACGTTATTGTATTACAAAGCGGGGTAGCTGTGATTGAATTTGAAATAGAAATATCGGCGGGCATTCTGGTGGCGGAGAGCGCTGTGCGGCATATCACGTGGAAAAGCCCCAGATTTGCCTGATTCGGCAGCCGGAAGGCGTGCCAGCGCCGGTGATTTTCTCGAAAATATTCTTATGTGGATATCTGCCACACGAATTTTGTATTAGGCATAACGGTTTTAAGAAACACCCTAATTGCTTCAGTGCTAAGACACTACTCAATGGAAAATATTACCTTTAATGGGTTCACTGAGAAATAAATGCTTGGTGGTCGTTTTTTGCTGTACGCTTTTTCTACCTTTTTAAATGGCAATGTTATAAAATTGCACGTATAAAATGTTACTTAATTCGATGTTTTACTTGTAGGGATTTCATGTGTGCATAATAACCTTTTACTTATAGACGTTCTTCGGTAGCATGTATTTACAGAGACGAGACAGAGTTCCTTTTCCCCCTCATCATTGAGTGCATTACACTGAAAATTTTCCGACTGTAAGTAAGTTTTGAATTGAAAGAGATAAATGTGAATTTTACCCCTAAGTGTCTGGCTATTTTGACGGCAATATGCATGCCTACATAACTGAATCTGGTGATATTTTTTAAAGCAAAATCACTGTTCATGTTCAAGGGAGCTCCAGCAAGTTCAGTGCTTATTACGGAAATTTATGGATAACTAGGTGAATCAATCACATGCCAGAGATTTTGTCACGCAGCCTGAATCACTACTCACCACCGTTGCGTGCACCGATTGAACACGAATTGTGCAGTGCAACGAAGCAAACACGTGTACGCATATCCTCTGGAATTTCCGTGAATAATTACACATGTGTACAAAGGCAGCAGAAAGTCGGGGCGAGGTGGTAACCAATCACCTCTGAGAAGGACGCCGTAAACACTGAGCAGTCTGCTGTCGGATAAAAGGTCGGTGTCGGACGGCGGAGCGCTGAGCGTCCGGAGCGCCGGCGATAATTTGTTCTCGGGGCTGTTTGCTCGCTGTCAATGTTCTCACGCTCTAACAATGGGTGTTTGGGCTCGATGGTGCCGGCTACGTGGCAGAACCACCGCCTCTTGGAGAAAGACAAACGACGCACACGCACACTGATTGAACTGAGAATTGAATATCCCAGACAGCCAGACAGGGCCTTTAGACAACAACAGTGAAGTACAAGGCAAGGAACAAGAAAAGCTACTTTGGTAAATGACGATAGTTTAGTCAACAATCTTGGCCTTCTTTCAATAAACGACTGCATCTCACTTCAATATGCACAACCATAATAAATGATGCCCTGACAATTGCAACGTAAAATAGATTCATCATGAAGTGTCAAAACACCAACTCTCAACTCACTGACTTTCTGCTTCGAACCCCACCCACGTGGCACTCTCTCCGGGCAGATTTGTCACTGCACGTAAGAATTTGTCACTGCGCGTGCGAATTTGTCACAGTTCGCTTCGTCTTAATCAGTGGCGCCAGACTGAGGGCGATCCATTATAATGACGTTTCACCCTGGCTGTCGACAGCTGTACTTCCAATAAACCTGCCACCGGGAGGAGCGTTACTGATGGTTCTCGCCGCCCCCGGCCGGACTGGCGTATTGGTAAACGCTCTGATGGATTCGCCCCGGCAAAAAAGCGGCCCCATTTGGCCGAATGTTCTGCGCTTATTTTTTAAGATGTGCCTGCCGCTTTGCTTTGAGGTTTATGCTAGTTAAATGAGCCATAAAATGAGTGTCGAATTGTAAGAGAAAGAGATAAATATTGGTATGTGAAGCCAATGCGAGCAGACCGATAAGCAAACGGACTGAACCATTCAGCTTATCCATACTGCTCGCGAGTCGTGATAGGTATAATTACTTCGCACGAACGCTTCAAAGCTTATGTTCAGTAAGTAGGCAACACACTTACCTATAGCGACCTATAGAAGTAAGTTAGATAGGTAGTAAGTAGGAATGCATGGTAGGTATGCGAAGATATATTTACGTTCTTAGTCATGAAGGCAGTTGAACTGCACTTGCAGTTTACGTCACTGCCAGCATTTTAAACCGCATCCATTTTCCGCTCTTGACGAAGATTCGAGCATTTTCTAGTAATAACACCCATCTGGAACGGCCCCTGCACCTCTGAAGTGCTTCATTAAACGCCATTAATGCACGGTCCAGCCGTTCCGGAAGGCTGCATCTGCCAGTCAGCTTTTCTGCCGGTTTCATTTGGGGCGTGACACCTCATTTGTTGGGTGTCACTTTGAATGCAGTGGTAAGGCCGCGGCTGGTGCCCACGTCTACTGCGGAACCGTGGATCAGTAATTATCGCCGGCGACTGCCCCGACACCTCTCGGCAGGCGCCGGAACTAACGTCGAGCCGACTGACCGTCCTAAACGGTACTGAATGCCGTTTATGCACGTATGACGGCCCGTTTATATTGATACCTGCCTCTACCTTATGATGTTTACTCGCGATGCGTTGCTGAGTGTTTCTATTACAAAAATCGGCTTGTAGATCAAAGGCAATTAAAATAAGCCCATCGATGCCAAAACGAAACGACGATGCATCGCTGATCCGACCTAATTTCTAGAATCGTGCTCTTCTCCAACTCCGACACTCCAATAGTCCGAGTGGAGTGCACACTAGCGCTCACGCCATGTTGGAGTTTGCGTCGTGGAACAGTCGCGACGTTACCCTGCCTTGTGGCGCGTCAGAGACAAATGCACCATTTCGGTGGTCTGTTTGTGCTTCGTTTTTTCTTCGGGCTCTTGGCTGGCTCTCATGGGCTTCTCTGCTACTGATGGTACTAATGGAAAACGCCAGAGTTTTTCGGTGCTAATGCTGAACATGTGTACTGTTTGAATAGATAATGTGATACAATTTGCTTGTTTTTTTTTTTAAGCTGGTGAAGACTCGCTGCCGGAAGTTCAGACAAACGCAAAGTCTCCAGTCTGCCTCCCGTTCAAGGGTCTCATTCGAGCCATGCAGTGTCCCCTCCCGCAGACATGGCATGCACAAGGCGCTCGCAGCGCCCGAGCGTCGCTTCAAAGGCATGTGCAACGCTATGCAAGGAATCCGGATCCGGAACCCACTCGATCTGTGTTATGTGTGTTACTGGAACCATACGCAGCGGAGTACCAATAGATTGAGTTCGGCTGTCATTTAGTGCCTGGTGAATGGGCGAGTGAGACGTCTGAAGACAGCGGAAGTTCTTACATTACTGCGTCGGTGAGAGAGCACACCGCTGCGTGTGTGAGTCATTCACCCCCCCCCCCCCCAGATGAGGGGGATGTGGGTGGAGGGGTGACGCCTGAGAGAGCTGGAACTCTGACTCACGTGCGTAATTCGTGCGGACATTGCGCCGACCCAGTAATTTGCTGGTGGCACCGGCCTCCTGATAAGCCCTTCTGGAAGCAGTTAAATCCGTTAATTACCAAGTTTATTAAACGTTGCCAGCAAATAACGTCCACACAAGTGGCGGCGGTGCTCCAGGTTTTAATGTGTTGGTTCAGTTACATCACTGATAACGTGACTTATTGCCGCTTAAATGAGATATGTATAAACTGGCACGTCGCATTTGTTGGCTGAAAATTGCTTATTAGGGGAAGTTGGGGGAACGCCGAATACTTTTTTTCTGACGCCTGTAGCACGCAAGGTAGACAACATAAGCTATTCTTGTTGGCGTCATTCGAGAGGCCAGTCTTTTGCCTTTCAAACATACCAAGCGCTTTTGACGAATTCGCATACCGTTAAGCGCACAAACTAAAAATATCAAAGAAGTGACTTTTTCGGCGTTGCCCCGGACTGCGGGGAAAGCCGAAAATAGGAGAAATGATCTACGGGAATGCCGAAATGGATGTTTTGCTATTTTATCTCAAATTTTATCCAGAATTCGTCAAAGCGTTTTAAGAGCTTGAGGACGCTTGGTGCACACTGGAAGTTATAATTGTGTGATATAATAAGAAAAGGCCAGGTAAATCATTCCTTATGGTAACAGGCCGTTGTGTCGGTTAAAAGTGTAATTTGTGTGACTAAAAATACGCGTTGCTATTCTACAGCGGTAAAGTTCACGTAGCGTGCTTTAACACGCGTAATTGCACGTTTTCGGCATTACCCCAGCCAGCCATACTTTCATTTGCAGGCCCATAACTTTTCAACGTGCTGTATAAATTTCAAATAGGCAGCACACTTATGCAAAGACGTGCTGAAGATTACTTGACCGAATTGGCCAGACAAACGGTAGCATAATGAGTAGGAAATGCAGCTTCGAAGATGCATGTAGTACAAAGGAAACGTACCTTGAAAACGCTCTTGGCGCCCTCAAAGCCGAAGTATTCCGAATGACGACTGGTAACAAACATGCGATAATTGGTAGTCACTTAAGCTTCAGAGCATCACTGACAGGTGGCATCCATGTCGTACGGTTTTCGAAATATCTCGAATTTCGGCTTTGCCCCAACTCCGGCATTGCCCCAACTTCCCCTACATATAGTGAGCACCTCCAGCACTTCCCAAGAGAGGATATATGAGTTTATTTGAATATACTTGCTGCGTTATTCTGGTGATTTGAAGTTTGGATAGCACGTCAAATTTCATTAGCACATGGAATTTGATCCAGCTCATGATTTAAGCTAACATTTCCGATCATTAAAAAAATATTTGCATTTTTATGAATATTATCATGTCAACTATTTGTGCAAAAATCAAAATATATATATGATTCTTTAACTCAAATGCGCCTGTTTGATTTAAAGAAGTAAGCTCCAAAGTTCAACTTCACCTGGTCCAAGCGAAAGACAATGCAGACGGTTCTCATGCCGCGGTATTTCTATTCTCCGTACAGTGAGCACGCCAGACAAAGCCACAATCCCATCACAATGCTCATCGGATTTGCATATATCACTCAGTTTGAATAGAGATCAAAATGCAAAGATTGAAATATGCATGGGGGCAATAACTGCATTTGAATAATGTGAGCCGCTGGGTCATATGAGATGAAAGCGCGAAACTTGTTGAGGGGTGCTTCATTTGCTGCTGCTGGCTTTGTTTTTGTGTGCGCAGAAGTTGAATGTCACTTGCAGTTGCAATGGTGCAGAGCCAAGTATATTTTTGAAATTTTGTGGCAGTATGATAATTGGCGAATGATGCTTGAGTCGACTTCATTGAAAATTATGTCATGTTTGTTTTAACTATAGTTAGGTCTGAAGTTGAACACATCAAGTTGGCATTGGCCACCAGCCTGCCAAATATGCGATTGAGTCTGTCTGATTATATGGACTGTCACGGTCACAAAATGTGACTGACTGTCACATTTTACATTCGTTTCATTAAGATAAGCTGACTTGCAGCAAGAGTGGCTAAATTCAGCAGAATGCCTACGCGTAAAGAGAAATCATAAAGAAAGAAACCGAATGTAGCCAAACTGATAAATACAATCTCAATCAGCCCAGTTGTGCTAATGATTCAGTAGTTTTCCAGTAGCTGCCTCGGTAGATAGCCAAACAGCTGACACATTGCACTGCAAGTGTAATAAATGGTGTGTCGCGGAGCTGGCGCCAGGCAGGGCGACGTTTTAACACTTACTGTCACCCGAGTGTCCGTCTGCAGCAGTGGAGTGTGACTGACCCCTGATGACCTCGAGTGACCTTGGCGGTCACTGACGCGGGGTGACGTCTGTTCATCTGCAGCGGGTGTCGGCCAGACTGTCGCCCGGATGATGAGGGCTAGCCAGATGGCTGCTTAGCAGCGCAGGGACAATCAGAGAGGTCTTAGGGCCATGCAGAGGGGTCCTTTTTCGCTTTGTTTGTTTGCTTTGTTGGGTTCAGGTTTTATTCTTTCGATTAAGCTAAAATGAACTCTAGTCAATGTTTGCAAACCTAAAATAGCATCGCTATTCATACCTGAAGCTTATCATCTGTTTCGATCTCCTTCCGACTGCTGCTCGGCGTCAGGGCTACCGGTAGCTAATTTTTCCTACATATTCCCCTCCATTGTGTATTTCTTTCTTTCGCAAAATACTGAACTCTCTTCTACACCCCACTCCATCCCCATTCCACCACCCACCCTCGAAAGATCGACTACCGCTGACATTTACCGTACGTCTCCTGTCCGGCTGATGTTTCATGGATCATCGATCTCTGTTTACCGGGATCAGAGACTCTGTGTTTGTGCAGACCAACTCAGTGAGAGAGCTGTCACTCTAAACATCCCCTCCCCCCTCCAGCAGCACTCCCTCCTGGCATCCCATCCCTCCTCCCCCCCCCCTAGACACACCAGTGAAGTGGAGCCACGCGGGTTCGCATATGACGTGCGTTCAACATATTTGCTTTCTTTATGCAGGAAAAATTGTTTTAATAATCGTGGTATTCATTCAACTCAAGATGGTCTCCGAAAAAGTGTACCTAATAAGCAATGCCTTCACCTAAATAGCAATACCTTCACCTTCCCGTGTTCTTGAACAGATGCCTACTTTTTGCATGCGTACATATTTACCTGGATTTTATTGCAACAGACATTTTCCGCTGACAACTCACTTGCTTATTTCCTTGACTTACTGTCCCTTATTTACTCCTTGACTTGTCTGTCTGTCTGTCTGTCTGTCTGTCTGTCTGTCTGTCTGTCTGTCTGTCTGTCTGAGTGTCCCCCTCTCTTTCCTCTTCTCTCTCTCTCTCTCTCTCTCTCTCTCTCTCTCTCTCTCTCTCTCTCTCTCTCTCTCTCTCTCTCTCTCTCTCTCTCTCTCTCTCTCTCTCTCTCTCTCTCTCTCTCTATTTAACTCTTCAGAAGTTCCTTCACATTTCAGTCACTTGTCAGTCCTTTCTTTCTAGCGGTTGTGCTGTTGCAGTGTGCTCATTCAGTTTCGTGGCTCCCATTCCTCAAGCACTCAATACAGCCACTAGTGGTTTTGTCTTCGTTAACGAGCTAGGCCTAGTGGTTGGGTGAACCTAGAGAGGTCTTTGTTTTGCGGAATCCAGCCATGAACAACACAAGTTTGGGGCAAAAGCCGCGGTTCTTTTGAAAAGCCTGCAGACTCCACTTGACGTTGGTTCTGACTTGATTCTATTTTTCTCATAATTCGAACTGATTTTATTTCTAATTTTTGGTAATTTGTTATATGTAGATATTGATCTATATCTATACATAAAATAAATTTGTCACCTAAGGTTTCCGTTGAGCATCTGCCATCGATTGCCCCTGAGCTGGAAGGCTGCCGTTCTGAGCAGGAACGTGTCCCCTGCTAGACACTGCAACTATTGACTCTGAGTCCAGACTCTGAGCCCGATAGCCGAAGTTGGCCGCCCGCCAAGTCATTTGTCTTTCCGGTTAAAACTAAAAACATTTCCATCGAGAAATAGCCAATCTGCTACATACCGTCGGATAAATGATTGCGTGGGCGAGATCGGACGATTGTTAATGGTAACTGCGAACGGCGTTGTCAGTGGCTCCTTCTTGGCTTGAACAAATGTGGTCATTTCAGCCTGTTGAAAAAGCGGCGAGTCGATTAAATAGCTAGTCTTGAGATGAGACCGACATCAATTCAGATGGCTGATCCAAATAGTGTGGGGCTGATCTCTAACTTTATCTTTATTTATATCAATCGGATTATATGCGACCAAAGCAAACTTTTCCTTCTAGAGCAATCGGCATTGGAAATAAAGGGCAGCATTTGATGAATGTCGTCGCCTTCGATGAACACAAGGAGGGCCTCTATATTTAAAAATCAGTTCTTTGCAGATCTCGTCAACGCCATAAGAACAACCAATCATGGCCGACGTTTTGTTCTTGTAATGCTAGGGAAGCTCCTTCGAATGCATATGTAGTGCTCTTTAAAATACTCCTCCTGCAATACCTGTTCCTAGGAATATTAACGAAATAAAACAATCCATGCCTAAGGCGTAGCTATGCAACTACACAAAGTGTTTGAAGTCAAAAGAATTTTCAGATGTGAGAAATGTGTTCAGGAAATGGCCGTCCAAACTAGCTATAAGAGGAAGCTCCATCATCATTCTATCTCGTTTGGCCCTGTGGCCCCAGGGGTCGGACAGATATCACCCCGTGCATAAGGTTAACGCGCGATGTGGACCCGTGGGAGGGAAATGAGGTCGGTCAGGTGCGGGGGCACAGAATTACTGCAGCGAACAGGTCATTAGTGTGGGACGCAGACGATGAGTTGGATTGGCTTGCAATTCGGTCCATGCTTTTTGGAGTATATGCCAGTTATGTTGAGTAGTTACATTAACTGGACTTTGGGACAGAGGTAATATTTTGTTCATGTTTGTTGATGTTGAGGTAACATTTTGAGGCTGAAATGCCTGTCATATGAGATAAATTGTATAGTCACAAATGACTTTAGAGACCAAAGAGATGACACACGGACATTCTAAGACCTTCGTCGCTTTGAGGCCATCGATATCATAGGAAACATGCCGAGGGCACAGCGGCACAAGCCTTGTACCCTTCAGCGAAGTGATGTTGGACTTATTCACTTGAATCTGTACGAAATTATTGTTGTAGGGGCGATTACAGACCAAAAGTTGGCGTAAACTCCGATTCAAATTGTGCAAGACATTGATCAAATGATGCAGGGACAATGACACTATTATGTGCAGGGTATAAGTACACCCAGTACACCTTTGTTCGCGGGGTAAAATCCGGTCACTCCGGAGTGTGTCCGGTGTGCTCCGGTGTGTTCCGGTGTGCTCCGGTGTGTTCCGGTGTGTACCCAGTGTGCCCGGTGTGCTCCGGTGTGTTCCGGTGTGCTCCGGTGTGTCCCGGTGTGTACCCGGCGCTCCGGCGTGTACCCGGTGTGTTCCGGTGTGTGGGCGGTCCCGGTCCGGGGTCGCCGTACGATCTGACGGTCTCACTCGGTCCACCCTGTGTCTCCGTAACTCAGAGTAATGGTGCATTGTGCCGCCGGCAGCAGCAATGTGTCAGGGGAGACGAGCCGCCATGGCGGGCTGGTGCCCAGGCGAGCTGGTGCAGGTGCTCAGATGCACGTCACTGGTGCAGCTGGTGATGGCTGGTGACAACGACATTGTAGGGTAAGACGAAGCACCGTAGACTGTAGAGTGTAGAGTTGTGTGCATTGTGGGATATAGACCTATAGGCAGGGGGCCGGAAAAGGCACTTTTTGTGAAATGAGGCTGGTTGATCACTGTTCGCGCAAAGTATTGTCGAGATTTCATTTTGTTGATGCAGGATTGCGCATTGCACAATCATACAAAAGAGCTTCCAGCGCGTGAGTGAAGGCTGTGCCTGTGTGAGTTTGGTACTGGTGAAGCGTGGTGGGTGTATTCGCGCCCCTTTGTGAGGTCGTCGCATCTTCGTCAGCGCCTGACTGATGGGACCATAGCAGGTCGGTTTTTAGAACCGCACCGCCTCACTGAGCGCTGCAGAGGTGCTCCCAATCTGGAAATATGGCCGATTACAATACTCTGATCCGGTGGAACACCTCTCTTGGTGATCGTCACTCGGTGAAATGGAGCTCGCCCGTGCTTTGTGTCGACTGAGTGGGCGATATTCGCCGCTCCAAGCGGGAGCCGAGAGACTGCTCGACACCCACATGCCGAGTGCATTAGTAAAATCAACATATAGATTTTCGCCGACCAGCGGGGATAGTTTCTATCGATCCGTGTCTTTAGTGCTTGATTGCTCGCTTAATCGTTGGTTAGTATGAATAACAAGTGGAGTTAATCATGTGATAATTTGGCGGGTATTAGTACTCATCTGTCGACCTGTGTCATAAACCACCGGTCCATTTTAGCAGAGCCTTGGTAGGAGAAGATACGACACTGGGACACGCAAAGACTAACTCACTCGTTTCAGCAACTTGAAAGGCAGCCAGGTTGTTCTGTAGTTTTAATAAATTGCATCTAGATTCAGCAGACAATGAGGGTATCCTGTCCATTGAACGGTTGGTCAGATGTGGAAATGATGTGGGAGTTACCAATTTCCAAAGTCACAAAAATGTAATAAATGGAAATAATCTAAAATATGAATAAATGCGTGAAATTAATTAGCATAGATAAATGCCTCAAAGTTTGGCTTGACTCAAAGATCAATGTCCCAAGTCCTTTTTTCTCAGCAGTGAGTACTGAGTGTGCAGACCGCAAACCAGCGTTGAGGTCCGGTCGTTGACAAGGAGAAGACATATGAAGGTAAGAGACGAGGGCGAAAAGGTAGACGGAAGACATGCAGCAGGTGGGACAGCGACGGATACGCGGGACGCGTGTTCTCATGGCCCGTCTGCCTCTACATAGTTCGTCACTGGCCGTGGGTCGGGCGGCCTGATGAATCCTCCCGTCAAACGGGGTGCACACTGATCAATTGCAGTCAGTGTACCGACACCCCGAGCCGCCCGCTGCCGGCTCCGGTTACTGCGAGACGCCGACGTACGCGACGAGACTGCGGCGTTTTTTGGCGCCCCACGCCGCGCCGCGTCACTCTTGTCGCGTCTGCGCCATGGAGTGTCGCGGCACGGCGCGGCTCCGCTTACGCGCCGTGTTGGCGATTTCTCGGCTGTCGGTGCGGCGCCGGCAGATGCGCCGTTTTTGCCGCCTGTCATGTCACTGCCGCACCACGACCGCCGCGGTGTCGGGGGCGTGTCACGGGGCGGCCAGTGGTCACTGCCGGCCTCAGTGGGTCACGGGGTCTCAGCAAGCGTGACGAATGGATGGGATTATGTGAGTGTGGTCAGATTGGTGTCTAATAACACGAGGGATAACAAGATATGGGAGAGGACCAGTTTTGCGCCATATTTTCCCTCTCTTTCGCGCATCTGCCAAGTGCCATGTTCTTCGTCCTTGTTGCTGATTCTTGAATACTAATCGGCTATTGAGCAGAGCCGACATGATTTTTTTACAATGAACTATCGATTTTTCCGAAGGCGCAACGCGATTGATTGGCATTGGGAAATCAAGTCACCCTGTGCTCTTCACTTGTAAAAAACCAGTACACTAACTACCTGGTCTTAGTTTACCAGTAGTGCTTTGCCTTTTGCGCGCAGTGTCTTGCTAATTCTAGCATGGTGACTGCAGCGCCACAATAACATCGAATCTCCCGGGAGCACCCAACTCATGATGCATGCCTAACGTAGCATTAAATAATGCCTTACAGTCGGCCGGCGCGGTGGCCACCCTCGCTGCGTTAGTTAGTCCCTGCCGGCCTCCCGGACATCATACAGATTACCCTGGCGTGACGCTCGGATCTCCTAGATTGAGATTCCCCCCGCGTCTGTGTCTGAATCATAGTGAGGGCGGCAGAGGGTCAAACGCTCATCTGGGCCCCACGTGCCGGCCGGAAAGGCACCCCTGGGGCGGAGAGCTGCGCAGCCGGCTGGTGTCCAGGGTATTAGCGATCGTCTGGTGATGAAGGGTGGTCGGGGAGGTGTGATGGGATCGGGTAATAGGAATCGCAACAAGCCATGTCCAACGCTGAGCTACATATACCTGCTGACTAGCAAAAACATTAACTTAACCCGCGCCCCGCTGGGGGGGGGGGGGGCAGAATCTGCCCCCCTCCCGTTTTTCGCCAATAACTTCTAAACGCGTTACGCCAGCGACGTCAAACTTTCAGTACCTTATCATACATTAATTTGACACGTTCCCTGAAAATTTGAACGAAATCCGTCGGAAAATTTTTGAGAAATTGACGTTTTAGTGACGTCTTGTTCGCCATTTTCGCCGCAAAAACGGCAAAATTTCAAACGCCGCTAACATCTTCATTTTTAAAGGAATCAAGACGTAACAAAAAAGGTTATACGTGATTCCACGTTGTCTATCAAATGGCTATCTCGGTTTTTTGACAATTTTGGATTTTGGCCCAAAATTTTTCAAAAAACTGATTTTTTGGGAAAATAGTTATAAGATCCAAAATGTTGAGTGTATCGAAAAAACCGGAATATATGTCAGAGAAGTGGTCAGTGTGCATCTACATACCAATTTTTAGAAGAATCGGTTCAAAAATGTGGGAGTTATTCAAAATTTTATGACGTCACGACACACAAAATTTTTGAAAAATGATTTTTTTGGAAGTTCTAGACCTCTTAAGGAAACAAAAATAGCACCATTCGATTCGTCGTGAAAAACTGCATCAGATAGACACCTTTTTGGGCCTTAACAACCAACTTCAAAATTTGACCTCACTTGACCTGACCTTGACCTGACCTCGACCTGAAATTCATCCAGAGGTGGTCTATATCACTTATTGAGTGTGCCTATTGAATTCTATGAGTAAAATGACCCATAAAACATGTGTCGCACATGCCCTTTTCTGTATTTTGTTTTTGGTGACCTGACCTGACCTGACCTGACCTTGACCTTGACCTTTGAATGACATTATATGCAACGAATATTGTCTTGGTAGTCTCAGAACACGTTTTGGGCAATCAGTCTCAGTCCATTCTTCGGCAACTACGGTGCAAGGCCGATACTGTAGAAACTTGCATTTTGTACCCTTGACCTGACCTTGACCTGACCTCTGACCTACTTAAGCAAAAAATTTTGGGCTCTTAAGATCCGCCTTGTTGAGAGCTTTCGATTGCCGTTTTCCCCGTCTTTCTACGACCATCGGTTCGGAAGTTAGACAGGGGGGGGGGCAGAATCTGCCCCCCCCCCCCAGCAGGGCGCGTATGGCTGAATAGCCCAGCGGGGCGCGGGTTAACGCAAAAACGTAACGCCTTTCTTTTGTCAAATTTTGTAGCAAACAGGTATGTGCAATGATAATGAAGCCATATGTCATCATATAATTGAAGCTACTTTAATGTCCTTCCAAAGCTACGCTGTCACAATCTCATATGTCATGCTCAGTTCAACATTTTCTGCGCACCGTCGCGACAAAGCAACAGCGTCGATCATCACATCTGACAGAACAGAAGAGACAACGACTGACGACAGAGATCCCTGGTGAATCCCTAGTGATTTGACCGAATCTCGACCCCTGCGCAGACCATACACCGAAGAGGGTCCAAACTCATATTCGAGTGCATTTTTCCTTGTTAATATTCCACAGGCTGGCATCCACTTAGAACAAGCCTCTCTCGGAAAAATGCGTTGCGTCGTCCCACTGGACCCAGGAGAATAACGACTTTCATAAATAACTGATTCCCCTTGTTATGAACCCTTCCCACCTTTTCACCGAGCCCGTCAGAGCCCCGGGCGTCCCTCGTAGTGCCAGCGCGCCTGATGCTGCCATCCAGTCCCGAAACCACCTTGGGAGCCGACCAAGATCAATATCGATGGGCATCTCCCCCGCACCAAATCAGTCTTAGTTAATCCGCGATATCTGGTGGCAGCGTCAGCGCTTTTTCCGGTGGCCATTTTGGCGCATCTCGGGCCAATGTGGCCGTCAGCAGACCCGGCGCGCTCGGAGCGGTGCTGGTCCCTGATCAGCGCCAGCGATAGCAGCTATAGTTGACGTAATTGGCCAATATGTGGGCCGCCGGCCAGGAATGAACATCGGGACAGGGATATTGGCCGGCAGAGCGACGCTGGTCGCTGCGATGACCCGGCGCGGGTCACTGCTGATGGGTACTGCAGTCAGCCCTGACATTGCTGAACTGGCGTTATGTTGGTGCTGATCAGTGGTCATCACGATACTGCTCAGTACATGATGTGGAACAGCGCTGCACTGGCCTCGTGCTGGTCAATGCAATGTCGGTATCCTCTTTGCAGGATGCCTATCACTGGACAGTGTTGGCGCGGTGTGACTATATTCGATAACCACTATCTGCAGTAGCAGTTGAAGGCTTGCAAATAGTGATGGGCCATACGAGTATCACCTCTGGCCTATGTACATATGTATAATACCGGTGTAGTACAGAGGGTCTATGGATGGACAAGGATATGTGTACATACAAAAGACACCAATCTTGCCGCCCAGTATCAAAGCCCACACTACGTCTGAGTTCACCCGGACGTAATTTCAGCGGCGATGTCTTTTTAAAATGTCGATGTTGTCCAGACGCCACTCCAAATGTCATCGGCGAGCCGTAACATTTCGAATCACTCCCTTACGTCTCCATGACCTGACCTTCTCGTCCCACCTTCTGTGGAATCCAGTCCCGCGTGGCGTCGGGAGTCACCTCTAGAACCTGTCTCTCTTTTCAGGCGGCTCAGGGCTGACTCTGTTGCTCTGTGTTGTGATGAGGCCGCGCTGTACCACGGTCACGTATAATCTGGAACGGTCACAGCTGACCAATGCCGGTCGTTAGTTGACCTGAGCGGTGTGTGTTTGTCCAGTAATTGTTCGACAGTGGTTCAAAGGCTGTGTGCAGTAGTGAACCAATCATGGTCCGATATTGGTCCTATTGTGGTCCGAATGTGATCATGTTCTGGTTCATGTGCAGATATGATGATCGTGTCACTCCAGACGATGTTAATTTCAAAGCTAAGCAGAATTCGGCTGAATCCTTCTGTGGGTCTCTTGTTGAGGTTCAGGGGATCAACCTCATCTGCAACAAGCCATGGCGGTGATGCATTAAGACTTCAGAAACCATCATAGACGACATCCCGGATATGTGGCAGTTGCCTCTCTTCATTTTTAGTTTCTTTTATATCCTAATATCAGATTCTCGTGGTTTCATGATGATGAGATGGATATTTCAGCTTGAACTGCACACTCGGACATGAAGCGGAGATGGCGAACGCCTGATGACGCTGGTGCCCACCTGACAACGTTCGGAGGCAGCGGATGTCGTCTAATGACCTCTGATGACGCGCCTAATGACGCCCCATGACGTTTGCCGAATTGTAATGACGCCCAGTGACATCGCGTGCAATTGGGGGACTACTAGGCTGAGGTGGCAGAAAACGCCTCCCCAGGTCATCCAGCGGACGCGAATAGAGAAAATTGCTCTTGGTCTGTTTGGCATGGCGGTAAACGAGCCTGATTAGGTGCCATTTGGATGCGGTGGAGCATAGTCGGTCCGTTTGTAAGGAAAATGCCGCTGGGCGTGCGTGCCAGGTGTGTGCAATTTGTGGTGGCGAGGGAGCTGTCAGAAAGGCTGCCGTCTGATACGGGGTCTTCATTAATGAAGTGGGCGCACACACATGGTCATGATAAGGATTTCATTGTGTGATGGCATGGCTTTGTCCCAGCAAACTGCAGATTACCAAAGTTTCATTAACGGAAAGGACGTGGAGCTTTGGCGCCGCGACTTCCTTGAGTAAAGTGTTACGAAACGGCTCCTATTACGGGCAACTTGGCCGCTGAATGGCTTGGTCTTCAGAACAGTTAGGAAGCAGAAGTTTCCGAATGGCCTCGACCTACGCTGGGACTGTGTTTTATCCTGTTGATAAGGCTGGGCGGCAACTGGAAGCACTTGGTGCTCAATGGAAAGCTGGACTCGACTTTGTTCATTGTCGATGTCGACAAAGATTGTGGCTATGCTATGCAGTGCAAGACTTAGTCAGTGATTACATTCACATGTTAAACAATTCATTCACTTTTAAGTGCAATCCATTTCGCGCAAGTTTGGTAACGAGAGGCCCTGCAAAAACTCATGCAGCTTTCTCATACCATTTAAGATGCTGATTTTGTATGTAGATAGAGATACTGATGACGCTCTGGGTTTGCCAGCTGTTCCACATCTATCGATTCAGATTCGGGGCTGATATCCACAAACCCCCAATTCCAAGCTGCGTATCTGCTATCTCACATCGATGGCCGCTCTCCCCAAGCACCCCCTCTTCACTCCGTTCGGCCTGGCGTCAACAATCAGCTCACGTTAATCAGCGGAGCATCCCACCCCTCATAAACCCGGCTGACTAACACACACGCAGACACACAAATACGCTGGTTCACTCCCCAAACAGGCTGATTAGCGGCAGAAGGGGTGCAGGAACGGCCAACCGTCACCACCGACAGCCGTCGGTCCCGACGGCGTCATCTGATTACGGTGCGGAGGTGAGACCTGAATGATTTGGCTTTGCTGTTGGTTTGACGAGCTGCAACGCAGTGAACGGGGTAATTTAGAGAGCTATCCATTACTATGAAAAGTAAACAGCACAGCGATGTTCATGACGCAGGATAGGTACTTTGTATCGATGACTGAGAAGCAGTTTGAATGGGCAACGCTGTTTAACTTTTTTATAATTATTTATTATATATTGCCAAAAGTTCTGACATTCGGTTAGGGATGAAATGGAAATGAAAGCATTACATTTATGTAAAAGCTGTCGTAACTTTAGCTTCCACCACAACATCTGATCATAACGCCCGCTTGCTAACCGCACTCTCTGCCTTCTCCTTTTGTTTTCACAAAAAGCGATACTTATCCTTATACCGTCTCAGCCACATTCACGAATACGACAAATGCATTCAAATATATTCAAAAAGAGAATTCAAATATAAGAAAAAGAGTGTTTATTCTTCTCAGCATTCTTCAACCAGAGTATATTGAATTAGGTTGAATATATTGAATATATTTGAATGCATTTGTAATAATTTGTTTTATTATTTACATCATCATCCAACCTGTCATGGATACTCAACATTCACGAATACCTTGATCTCTAACTTAACCATTCACCTGGTTTACCGAGCTCACGTTGTCACTGAAAAGCATCACTGTTCGGGTGCGATCGCGCCTAAAAGCATCGGCTCATTACGGCGGCTAACTTGGCGCAACGCGCGCGTATCGTCGCCGGCGCGCCGTTCCACGCCGCATCTGATCAAAGTTAGTCGTCGCCCTACCATTATACGAGCCAACTTTGGGGAGCTTTTAGCACGTCTTCTCTCGCCTGTGAGGAAGCGCGCGAGAGGGCAGCCGGCAGCTGGCAGCGCCGAGATTCAAAAGCAGCTCTGGGAAACCTCGGCAGCTCTAGGAAAACTCGAAAAGCTCGACAACTTGGCAGCTTGGCAACTTTGCGGCTCGACAGCTTGGAAGCTAGGCAGTTCGACGGCTAAGGGTCTCGGCAGCTGGCAGCTCCAAGGACCTAAAGCAGCTCTAGGGAAACTCGGCAGCTCTGGGATAAATTGACAGGTCGGCTTGGTAGCCGGCAGCTTGACAGCTCAGCAGCTGGCATCTTGGCAGAAGGCAGCTTGGCATCTCGGTAGCTCACGCAGCTCGACAGCTCGCCAGCCCTCAGAGCTCAGCTTGAGTAGCTCGCCAGCTCGACAGCTGGCTCTAGTTGTTGTTGGCTACTAGTAGTCTAGTAGCTAGTAGTCTTGTAGTTGGCTCTTGTCACGAGTGAGTCAATTGTTGGACTCGCCCCTGCTCCCCGGTGATGGACGGTCCACCGATTGGCAACTCACAACACTCCCTGCCTCGCCGGATTATACAGCCAGGAGTCGCGTGAAAGATTAAGATGTGCTGTTGATTTGTGCAGTTGCCCCAGTCGTTAGTTAGGATTCTGGTGCTTTGAAAAATGGCACCTGCTGATGCACACCACGATTGGGTGGATGCTGGATGCTGTTCGTTCATCGTTGTGCATCCTTTGTTGTTGGAGGGAGAAAGATGTCCTCAATAAAGCACTTCACACATAATCTTACACTCAAGTCAGACCAATGTCAATATACTTACACACTTAATCAGGCTATTGAAATACCAGAAGCACCAAGCTCACCTTTAAAACTGGGCGTGCCGACTTTAGCCAAATATCTTGCGCTGTAAGAGAGATGCATTTATGTGGATCCATTGTAATTCCTGGTGCACCCTACCTTACAAATTGTAAGTAATCTTAGCTTGGCACCGTTGGAAATTCCTATTAACTTTACCGTGGTACCTAGGATGGCTATAACAGCACCGCCTTTTGCATACAGAACTGGCTAAATGCGCCGCCTAAATATACACTATGCATGTCCGGGCCCCAAACAGCAGCCTAATGAATTCGGTTGTGTGCGCTAAATAAAGCAGCAATCTTCCTGCCACAGCGTTAAAATATGCTCCAACGGCATATCGAGACGTGTTCTGTATGCCACCCCATGCATATAATTTAATTGAGAAATGCTACTAATGCATACATTGCCATACCACCTTGGATTGCTAAAACCCCTTATACGTATAGAGTGGGTAATTTAAATTTTCTTCTTCGCATGAACGCTGCATTTTTCTAATTTGGCAGAACAAAGGGGCAATATGTGCAGCAAAAAGCAGCAAGACCTTAGCCTCTGTCTCTGTATGTACCGCCTCTGATCGAAGAAATGAATGACTCCGGCCTTCCTTTTCATCTGTACTGGCGACGCCTCTGACCGGAGAAATGAATGACCCTGTCCTCCCTCTGTCTCTGCGCTGGGGACGCCCGTGCATGCCGGCGTGATTTAGCGTCGCCAGTAACCGTCGCTGGCCGAGCCGGCGTCCCAGTGTATTAAACTCATTTCGCGGCGCGGCGGTGGCGATCCAGTATCAATGAATAATGTCCCCCGAAAGGGACATCCATGGCAGGCGTTGGGTCATCTGGCCGACCCGGATAGATCGCCAAAGGCCCGCCATTGTCTCCAGAGGAAAATCGCGGCTCGGAGCCTCCCGTAGCCGGAGATACTTAGCCAAAGATGTATGATTTAGGGCGAAATATTGCGATGGAATTGGAGACGATATCACTTGCCATCGCTTTCTTTTGAAATATATCCGGTCTATTTTGGGTTTCTGATGATGACAGTATTGCTGGGTATTCAAACACAAGTAGATTTCAATCTGGATAAAATGTGAGCGTTCGTCTTATGATATTATTTTGGGAAAACGTTTATCCCATTCTCAAAACCCCTCTGTATAACATTTCTGCCCCTCATACCTTGCTGAAATTATGCTTCCTTTTATGGTTCATGAGTGGCTCGTATTATTCTGGCACCATGAACAAGGCTTCATCACTTCATGAGTGTTCGAAAAGTTTGGTCTGGCCGATATTTTATAAATATGTTTTATTGAATTGAGTTTAAAAACAGATATGAAGACAGATTAACATCAAATGAAGCATATCGCGTCGTGTTGCAGCTATTTAGCGTGACCTCCCAAGTCCCAACTGTAATGGCAGGCATATACCAGCTTTTCTAATGCATTGATTTGCCGTTAGAATAATTATAAATAAAAACCTTCTTTACAGAAACATGTCATTAATTGCATCTTTTTTTCGTCAATCTTTGCATGAAACGCCAACGACACAAAATCTGGTCCAGTTGAACCGACCAAAAGACCTAGTCTTTTCCATTTATCCCAATTGAAGTAGCCCATTGATTTTTATTGACATTTTGAGGCGAGGCGTTTCTCACTGAGTTGTGGCTTTTGTGATCGAAAGCAGACTCACCTCTTACGCAAAGCTCTGAGCCATTATGAACTAAACGGCACTACACTGAGTGACTACTGCCCACATAATAATGACGTGCAGCAGTCCTCCGGAAATTTAATAATGCTTCTTCAAAACGACATAAGAACGTCGGTAAAATTAGGAAATGCCATCACAAGCCACCATATTGTGACAACTAACCCCATATATCTCTCTTTACCGCAACAAACTACTGTCTCGCTCTCCAGCCTGCCCGTCCGCTTTTTCGGCACTGCGTCACATTCGTCTCTCGGCACACGACGCCAGCTGGCCTCTGAGCACGTGTGACGTCACCAAGTTGGGTATTTTGCCGACCAAACAGTGATAGATGGTCGACATGTGCAACCGACGCTGTTTTCGCACGTGTGGTGAGCACGCGGCGCGAGCCTTTTTGGCGTGCTTTTCGCCTAGTGAGATTTAGCGAACGATCATGAAAACTCCCTACGTGCTGGTAGAACGGCATGATACGAGGATATACTCGTACTCTGAGAGATATCAGCACCTGGTTAATGTTATAGCACCGCCCGCCGTGGAAACGTCGACTGGGCCTGGTAAAATATTTATACAGCAATTTCGGAAGGCTTGTATGAAGTTTCCCTTGCATTAAAAGGCGTGAGCGAGGAGGCTCTAAACCGCCCGCCCGCCGCCGATAACATTATCCCATCGCGGTGATTTTCGTCATGCAGACCTCGTTTCTGCGCCATGTTTCTAATTCCAGCTGATCGCCTGCGCCGCGCAGCAAATGCCGCAGCTCAGCAGAACATTTGGCAGCACCAGCAGCTGATTCCATATTCTGCTGCCGCCTTCCGACACGATTAGGCGTTAATCCAGGAAGCTACAGAATGGCTGCGGTGACAACAGCGTAGTTAATTACCTTGGCGTTTCATTAAATGGCGATGAGGTGAACTCATCGCACCACGAGCATCATACTGATGGCTGTCTGGGAGAAGAGTCAAAGGGGAGCGCGGTGTTCGGGGAGAGCAAATGCCTACCTCTTCTGGTCCCAGACTCACCAGAAATGAGATGCCTCGCGTTCCGACCACGAGAAGAGTGACGTTTAATGTAATGCACACACTGAACCGTAAAAGGGTGAAGAATTCGTATAATCTCGGGGTTATTACAGGGAACAAAAGGGATGAGAACAATTCGATCAACTTGTCTTTCTCGGCTTGGAATGCTGACAAAGAAATTGAGAGGTAGGCAGAGTTTTTTTTCGAGCCCATCCAACTTTGATTGGCAGCTTCGACAACTGCGAGCGCCTTTGATAGCATTAAATTATGATCGTAATTACGTTATTTGTTTTGAGGCATGCACACATGCTTTTTTAGCACAGACGCACACAATAACACACCACAATAGGCACACAACATAACCATGTTCCTATCAGACCCGCACAGCACCCACCCCTTTAGTTGCCTAACACAGGCGAGTCAGACGCCCCTGCGTGCCTCCTCCGCCACCCCTCCCTGGCACACACCTCACCTCAGTGTTGCAGCGCTCTATTGTTACCGGCTCTGCGTGTGAGACCACCTAGAAGGGTGACTTATTAACACTGCGATCAAAGCGGCAACGTTCCACACGTCGGATTAAAGTGAGAGTCGGTGTCACACGCCTGATCCGGCAGACGGCCGCTACAGGAAGTGACTAAGAATGTCTGTTCGGGGTACGAGCGACTCTGCGACGCGACATGTAGCAACGTCAGGAGAGGACACGACGGAGAAACAAGGCTGGCTGCGTGTCAGACTGCAACGATGGAGAAGGTGAGTGCGTGGTTGTCCGGAGTCGAGCTTACTGTTTGCCTATATGGTTTCTAAATATTATTGTGAGAGAGATATAGATAGATATTAGATGCATAGATAGATAGATGGATAGAGAGAGAGAGAGAGAGAGAGAGGGGGGGGGGGCGTGGAAGGTCTTAAAAAAAAACATATAGTAAAAAACGCGCGACTACTTTAACTACTTATAGCACACCGTCAAAACTTGGTCCAGGGGGGTGCGCTCCGGGCTTTTAGCATTACGAAAAGTGGAGACACCTTCGCTAGCGCTGTCAGCATCGTAAGCATTCTAAACAACAACTGCAGTAATCCCACCAATCAGCGTACGACAATACTCGACGCTCATTGGATGATAAGCCAGTGACGATTTTGGGGGCCAGAGCGTTAGAGGTAACCTATAGCAGCCCGGGCCGCTGGCGCTACGTTTAGGACTTGATTTTGATATTATTTAGTCCAGTCTGATAAAAACTCTGGTCGGTTATGAAAACTGCAGTTCGTTCTAGTAGTGGTCCAAAAAGTCTTTTTGCTTTTTTCTAAAACAATTCGTTGAAAAATGAGTTATTAGATCCGTACTCATGCCAAGTTTGCCCTGTTACCATGGGAACCTGAGTTTGTTTGGTCCCCAGAGTCGCGGTTACTTTGTTGTCCCCAGTTTTTCGTCGGGAGCGTTCTACCTGGTTTAACATAGCCTTGACGTATGCTTTGAATGTTACATAGCCTTGACGTATGCTTTGAATGGGCGTTGGGCCTATATCCACGCCCATGTTCAACTTTTTTAATTCAGCGTTCTTACCACGCACACTCTCCAAACCAAAACATCTCCAACAACGCACGTAAGACGACACCACTGAGAAAACTCGCGTCCGCTGCGGTCCCATGCCTCTCGGCTCCGATGTTGTGTTTGCATTTGATATGTCCACCGGCGCCGGTGTCTTCCTCCCTCTGTTTGCCAACAGATCGACCATTAATCTTGGCGACGTTTCGTGCAGCTCCCCATACTGAGAAGGGGAGGGGTGCGACTCGGGGGGTGTTTATCCTCCCCATTGCAGCTCGATATAGCCGAGGTCCTCGGCCGCCGAACCGCTGTGGTGGCTGAGAGTTGCCGGTTTTTACGGCGCGCGTAGAAAACGTGACCCACCGCGCGGCGGGAGGCTGCACGGCGCAGCGCCGATGAAAGAGGGCTGCTTTCAGTTCTTCGCTGCTGGGAGGAAGGAATTTTGCCTCCGCACGCTCCCCACGGTGTTGAAAAGAAGTCTGCTACCGTGTTCATCGGCCTGAGCTGCTATAGAGAAGCTGATGGTGCCCTGGCAATGGCTTGTTCCTGCAGTGTTGAATGTATGCATATTGGCGCTTTCTTAAAAACATAACATGGTTGTAACTTGTAAGGGTATAGATTGCGGGGTAAAATTTAAATGTGCTTCATTTTCATAGACATACTCGTACCTAGCGATTTGCATGACTGAATTAGTTATTTGTTCATCTTATTCAATTTATTTGCCTACACTACATCACTGTTTATTGCCTATCACAAATACACAGCACACACCTTTTCAAAGTTACACAACGGTTCATTAGAGGCTGGAGCTCACGCAGTTTGTTATATTTGTTTTGCGATAAGCCTCTTAAACCAGCACGCGCACACGTGTGTGTACTCTGAGTTTGCGGACTGGGATGACGAGCCGCGGCGCCAGGGGGTCGGTGGTCAGTCGGGCTGGTCTCCATCATCAGCCCACCCTCTGCACGGCGCACGTCATCCAGCGCCGGTGGACAGCTGTCAAAACGTCACCAGCCGTCGCAGCCGACAGGGCGTCTGTTTACAGACCTACGCGGTCCGATCGGCGGCGGCTGATACGGCCGGCCGCGCGCTGAAAGGGTCTCTGGTTGGACGGTGTCGCCGCGCGAGGCTGTTTATCGACAGAGAACACCGGCAAATAAACAGAGGTGGTCCGTGCGTCAGCGGCAGACGGCACTCCGATGTGATAGTGAAGTAGACCGTGTCACCGACAGAGATAGGCGGTCGGATTAATTGAGCCGCTGGTTCCGCCGGCTACCGCAGACGCGGATGAGAGAGACTGACTCACTTTGAGGTGGGGTCGGTGTCGTTTGTTTAAGGTAGTCCATGTTTAATCGACAATGACGAAAGTGGGGCTGATGAAATGGATACGGGAGATAAATGATACCAATGTGCAGTGCTCATAAGGCTACGGGAATGAATCGTCAATATACTTTTCAAATTCTCACATTTACTAAGAACCACATTGTTCCAAATTTAAGTAAAGATCCATGGAATTGGTCATTTCCAAGGGGAGAAGACGTGTATGCATAAGCACACGAAAGAAATGAAAATTGAACAAAGAAGCAGAAGCAGTTCATTGAGTTCTTACGAATGACGAGGTGGCATCTCCTTTGGGGGCCAAAATCGTAATGGGGCAAGATCCTGAAGAGCGAGACCTGTGCAAAGACGGTGGTAGGAGTCTGCATGTTTGGTTGCTGAGGACGTTGATGATACTTTGGCCCCAAATGAAGTGACTGAAGTGTAAGCATAGCAGCTCAAAGTTTTATACTGCATATGACCGAGCTGTATACGCTGGCTGGTTGCGTTTACTCTCAGGTAAATGAGATTTGGCTTCCACTGCAGATGGTGTGTGTACTGCAGGGTCCGACACTGAAACTGAGGAGATCCATAATGCGCCGGGTGGTGTGGACTGCGTGGGGTCTGTGGACGACCCCTCCGCCTCCCCCGACGAGATGAGGCTGTGGTAAACTGTGCACCCTCTACGTGTGCTTGTGGCGGACTGAAGTGACGGGCGGGGAGGACCCCGGGTGGGCTGGCCGTCCATCTGTCAGACCACATCACTGAAGTCGTTTTTTAGCCCTCTCCGCAGCCGTCTGGAGTGCAGCGAGCGGTCAGCGCCTCATCTAATGAGGACGACCGCTCGCGTGCCCCGACCGGCAGGTTTTCGGCGAGGGCGAACACGGCCCAGCCCCCTGGCTAATCAGCAGCTCTGTGTTATTGTTTTATGGACAGGTGCTCGGTAAGACAAAGGCCCTTTGTAGCCGGACGGTTTTTGCACGTGTCCTTTGCCAGTGTTGTGCGTGCGGCGCTCCCTCCTTTTATGATTACTATCTCCGCTTGAACAATGAGAGTACCAGTGCAATGCTCTCCTCCGAAATGTTTCCAGTGGTCCAGGTAGCTACACAGCGATTTTAACAGTAATGTGTGTGGACATACATAAAAACCACCTTTGTGTTGTTTTATTTACGAGTCGGCCGTATCAAAACTTCAGTGCTGTTTTAAAAGTTTAAACATTCATTCATCATGAAATGTTCTTCCATCGCTCAACGCTACCACAAACTATGTGATGTCGCGATCTTGCACAAATGTATGCTACTCAGTCCAAAAGTGTTTGATACAAACGGTTTATGGGTAGGTAAGTACATACGGTCTATTTCGAGCTGGCCAATAGAGATGTCCCGAAACATAACCCTATTAGTGGCAGGGGGGGGGGGGGGTGTTTTTATCCACCCCTCAGGTTTTTCGGGAATATCTCCGAAACCGCTGAAGCTACGATGCTGAAATTTTCTGACTTTTCCTAAAACTAAATTGGGCACATTTCCTGAAAATTTCAAGTTCATAACTTTACCAGGGGCGGCTCCAGAGCACTGGGAATTGGGGGTCCTATTCGTGAAGCGAGTCATTTGGGCGAAGATCACGATGCTGCACCAGTTTTACGAACAGTGAATGAAAGGTATCATGTGATAACATATACAAAGTTATTGTGCATCCTCTTTTGACACGTTTTTGCTATAATAGGCGGATCCAGGCGTCCAAAAAGGGGGGCTATTTTTTACCTCCCAACATAAGTGCCCTGACACCGCCTTTGCATGACCAATACAATTTTAGTCGTTCTCTCATAAGAAAATTGTAACATAACAAGACCATTGCCACCCTTTTTAGAAACAGTACCAACAAAAACCTTATTTACTATACTTTTTGTGTACCCCCAATCTCAATGATCTGTATCCGCCTATGATTTTTGAAAATGCATATTTTTAGGGTCCATGTGAATTCCTGGTTCATTCTCTATCGATCGGCAAAAGTTGCGTTAAGATTGGTTCAGAAACCTGGCCGTGATAAACAGTCTAAAATGTATCTGCAATTTGCCCGTTTTTACCCCCTCTACCCCCCCTATTGACATTTTTTTTTTTTTTTTAGAAATGTAGATCTCGTTGAGCTAAATCGAATGCCGTTTGAATTTTGAAAATTGGCTGGTTAGATCTCGAGATATCAAGGGGGGGTCGTAAACAGCCCCCCCCCCCCCTGCCACTAATATGGGGTAGCCAGGAGCCTGCCACTAATAGGGATAAAATGCAATTGCAAATTGGTTCGTCTGACACGGCATGCTCTGAACGGTGATTGCAATGTAACAGAAAGGTCAAGACCAACATTGAAATATTTAATTTGATGCTTATCTCCCTTCATAACCGCGCATTGCAGGGCACTCGTACAGTCTTGTCTTGTATCTATCCAGCATTGCAGCATAGAGTACACGATTACCTACTCGTATATTTGTGGGCATTTCAGAAACTACTCTTATGATCAACGAACCTTTAAAGTTTCAATGCATACTATTTTATACATATCCTCATTTCTCCCAATCCATCTCAGTACCACACCCACATCAATAAGTTCCCACAGCTTCTTGGGCACATTGATATGGGCGCTTCTGGATATGGGTGTCAAAGTCCGATTGCCGAAGCGTGGGTGTCTTGGTGTGGGTGTTTGAGATGTAGGCGCCGGGGTGCGGTTTCTCCGTCAGTCGCGGTGCCAGTCGCGCACACTGGCCGCGGCGCACTGTGCTAAATGTCACGCTAACAGCCTCCATTCAGTGGCCCATTTGCATTCCACGGGCAACCCCTGACGCTAATCCCTGCGATCGCGGGCGGCAGCGGGCACTGGCAAACGGCAGAGGCGGCGTCAGCGAGCACTGGCAGACGGCAGGGGCGGCGTCAGCGAGTACTGGGAGGCGGACAGGGGCGGCGTCAGCTGGGGTGGAGTGGGGGCTGAGGAAGGGGCAACACTAAAGGAGAGGCGGTTGTCTATCCCAATCTCTATCCCAACATTTTTGGTTAGGGTAGTGATGCAGCATTATTACATGATATGGGATGGTAAATATTAGGGGATACATACTGACTGCTCATCTTACTGTTCTGTCACCTTACTTTTCTTACTGTTCTGTTGACTGTTCATCTCAAATCTATCACCTGACATGTTTGTGGAAAGTTTGCACAAGTATGTAAGCTTAAAAACAAGGTAGATGGAAAAGTTTCGCTTTCATTTCCTTTTTCCATGTTTTGGATGAATTCGCTCAGCGTTTTCCAAGTGGGTAAAGAGACACTGAAAGTCAATGTTCAAGTATACGTACAAATAATCGAAAGAGGCTTATGCAGCATGGTCAGTTTGACTATTCTTAATCCTCTAAAAGCGGTTTTTAATAGCAGTGAATCACCACGATAAGCCTAATCCAACGCTTGTCGTTTATACCACAAGAAGCCACGCTTAGCATTCATTAGACTTAAGCCCTTCCATGATTGCAAATGCAGACGATAAGTCATTCGTTTGTGACGTCCATTAACCCGCGCCCTGGTGGGGGGGGGGCTATTTTTTGCCCCCCCCCCTCCAGACTTTTTGATATATCTCCAGAACCGCTGCGCCGATCGTCACCAAACCTTCAGTACCCTCCCGGACATCAATTTTACACATTGTGACCAAAAATTTTTTCCAAAGGCTATGATAGGTTGGCCGGAAATGACGTCAGAGTGACGTCATGTTCTGCCGTTTTCGACCTAAAAAAGGGTTTCGCGGGAAGAGCTGTCAGGCCTATAGCTTTGCAAATACAGAAAAATGATAAAGACATAAAAGCTGTAGAATCAACAGGGCTACAAAACTGCTATCTCGGATTTTTGAAAATTTTGGATTTTGACCCCCAAAAATCAAAAAATAAACTTTTTGCATATAATAATCGAAAAATCCAAAAAGTTTTTTGAATTTCGCAAAAACCGGAATATATGTGATAGTCCTTACCGCCTTCCATTCACATACCAAATTTGAGATCGATACCTCTTTTTTTGGCGAAGTTATAGCGAAAAAACTGTTCAAAATTGATGACGTCAAATTTTCAAACTCAATTTTTAGCAATTCTAGACCCCGTAGCGCAAAACAAAGACCACCATTAGACTCCCCGTGACGAGCTGCATCGAATCAATACCCATTTTATGCAAAACTATCAACTTTAAAATTTGACCTTTTTTGGCCTGACCTTGACCTGACCTTGACCTGAACTTCACCAGAAAGTGACCTAAGCCGTACCTGATAGTCTTATAACCAATACCATTGAGTTGGAAATGAAAAATTGGCCATAAAACATGCATCACACAACCTTAGTAAAGTTGGGCTCATGTGACCTGACCTGTGACCCTTGGTGACCTGACCTGTGACCTGACCTGGTATTGTCAGTGACCTCTAATAGTAATATATCTACTAGGCAACTGACGCCCTATCGCTGATTCTCGACAAAATGCGTTTTCCTCGGTGTTATAGCGCATTCCCTAGAAGACCCGTGAACGGTGAAACATTTCATCTTTGACCTGACCTGTGACGTCATCGGTGACCCCGAGGTCAATGAAATTTGGTTTTCCTCGACAAATTTGACAGGCCTTTCGAACGCCGTTTGAATTTTGCGGATCCGTCCAGTAGTTTCGGAGATACGAGGGGGGGCAAAAAATAGCCCCCCCCCCCCACCAGGTCGCGTTATAAACAGACCCCACCAGGGCGCGGGTTAAATGTATGCCGAACTGTTGACACTGACAGCAGGCCGCTAAAGGCCCAACCTGGCGTATGGCTCATTAAAACGAGCTTAATGGCTCCTACAGTAGGGCTAATCAGGGTGGAAACACAAGTGCTACTGGTCACGCTCAATGCAAATGGTCGCCTCAGCCGCGCTGTGATTTTCTAAAAAGGTGTATTTCGGGCTCGGTGTAAACCGATGTGTCATGTGATGTCGAGATTAAAGGTGATAAATAGCTGTGAAGAACATTCCGTGACTGAAATAGAAGCTCATTTGCCCATGGGCGTGACAATGAATAATTTTTTTTAGCTATTTTTGGAGCAGTGTGCACTCAGATGACATGTCTGTATATAAAATGTGGTAGTGGCTGAAAGAAATGAAGACAATGATGTAGACATAAAATGAATGCTGAAAAAAATATGATGATGGCTAAGCAAAATTTAACCAAATGCAAACCAGAGTCACAATCTAACAGAGCCACTTCAATCTATTAAAAACATGATGCCTTGCATTCATCAACATCCCAGGTGAACATCGAAACTAAAATGATCCAATTCGAAAAGCCGAATGGCAGTGCTGCTCTCTCTCTCTCTCTCTTTCTCTCTTTCTCTCTCTCTCTCTCTCTCTCTCTCTCTCTCTCTCTCTCTCTCTCTCTCTCTCTCTCTTTCTCTCTCTCTCTCTCTCTCTCTCTCTCTCTCTCTCTCTCTCTCTCTCTCTCTCTCTCTCTCTCTCTCTCTCTCTCTCTCTCAGCTAACTCTCCGGGTTTAGCCACTTTGCGCGTGTTGCACCAATGCCCGCCTTGGCGGACATGCTTGTCATGCTGAAGAAATAGCTGGGTTTGTCTGCGGGGGACCGCTGGCGCCGCCACAGGGATCAAACCCGGTGCTCTGATGTTGGCCTCTCGACAGGTGCACCTCGGGTGCGGCAACCACCCGCGTGAGACATGCAATGCGCTCTCTCAGAGAAACAGCGGTCATTAGTGAGACACAAATCACACAGGTATGTGGGAGCGGTTGTGGGTCAGTGATAGTTTGAGGCCATTTTCTTCTAGAGTTAGTAAAGCAACTGGTTTAGCCCAGGCGCTTGGCTGAACCGAATCTGAGTCTTCGAACACCATTGACTGTTTGAGGGGCATTTGCAGTTAGCCCCCAAAAAGTGTTGGACGTGAACGCATATAAGTAACGAGCAGTATTCCGCGCTCACTTAGTTCGTTGCATGTTGAAATTCGGATCTCATCCTCATAAACCATTCATTTGTGGCATATATTCACCATTAGGTGTCCCAGCAATAGACGATACACCCGACCCCTATCAGACCTGGCCACATTCGTTTACGTAATTACGGTCTCAGATTCCTGTCATTGACCTGCGGTTTCGCTAAACCCCCATACTAAACCCTCTCTCTGGACGATCAAAGTAGACAGCGGATGTATCTGGCGGACTGCGTGCGACAGCCGTGCAGGCGCACGCAGCCGAGATGAACAGCGGAAAATTGAACGGGATCGCAGGCACGCGCCTATGCACAGACTTAATCCGGACCGCATCTTGGTGGTGACTGGCTCACAATATAATTACTAATTAGCAAATTGGCTTAAGTATCTGGCATGCAACAAACAAAAACTAATTAATTTGGGTGAGGGTATCCGCATAAACATGTCACCAGCCACACATAGCACGCAGGCTCCTAACAAATCATGCGTGCCGTTCCACTCTTTTGTCCGGCCACGCCCTGAATAACCTATTCCCCATGTGGAATAGAAAAACCCTTACTCCTCAGTCCTCGCTCCTCCTTGAACGTCTATGGAGGTGAGGGCGTTAATACTGCACTCAGAAAACACTTTGAGAACATTTTTGAATAAGGGCTCATATGAGTGCCAAAACAGGGCTCAAATCTGTATGATTTTAAAATCGGGATCAGTTAGGCGCCCTTTTCGGGCTCAAAGTACATTAGCCCCGAAAGCGGCATCAGTTCGTCTTCCTTTTCGGGCTCAATTCGAGCTGCGTTTTAGGGCTCCATACGACATTCCGCCATTCCGTCTTTTGCTGTTTTCAGTGCCGTGTGTTGGTGTAGGGGAGAGAGGTCATATTGCGCCACCTTAAGGATATCGGCCTATTGCAGCTAAAGTTGACCAGCTGTCATGCTTGATGATATCTCAAATTGTACCTCAGTTATTTTGGCATCAAATTACAACTCCTAATTTGTATCACACCCATAAAAATTAACAAGAGAAAAGTTTTCCGACACACCTGCAAAGGGCGCATTTACGGACTACCCCATCAAAAAGCGCCCATGCCTCTCATGCAAAAGCGCCCTATTAAAAACAACGGTTTGCCACCTAACTAAGTAGCCTATTTGAACGTGTCAGCCATTAACCATTTATGCTGTGAAGGCTATGGTAATGGTAAGGTGAGCGCTCTAATAATCAAAGTGTTCAATGAAATGTGTCCCAACCACCAGATGCTGTTTCTCTGGGTTGAAGAATAGGGCGAAAATAGGGTGGGCGCAATTACGAATGGAACACATTTTTCATGAGCTTCAAATATGACGAGGACAGCGAAGCCACGGTGGTGATAAACTTTCAAAACTACCATTAAACGAGCAATTAACAATGATTATTATAGTTCGTTTTTCTTAAGTTTGCCCCTCACTGTAAACGTCTTTTTGAACACAGCACGAGAATTGCTAGCTGAATTACTGAGAAAACTGGTTGGCGCACATTGTATTGGAGATATGAATAATATTTTCCAAATAAATTTTGAACACCGACGATGTAACGTTAATGTTAAACGCCGTGCAATTTATTAATTAGTTCAGGGAAGCATTCCTGAGAAGTCGTCAATCACTGTGGAGCTGTATAGGTATGGGTAAATACGAGCTATGAGTCTGTGAAATAGAAAACAAATTTGAGAAAATTGATCGTTTGTGAAATATGGTGAAATCAATGTGCGCCAACCAGTTTTCTCAGTAATTCAGCTAGCAATTCTCGTGCTGTGTTCAAAAAGACGTTTACAGTGAGGGGCAAACTTAAGAAAAACGAACTATAGTTGAATCACTATCTCTAAGATAAACCATGACAGTAGCAAAGGTCGAAATAGACTGTTTCGCGTAAGAAAATAGAGGAAATCACAAAAAATGGTCTGCGAGAAAGCTGAGACACCTCACCTGCCGCCGTGGACCAAAATAAGAGCGAGTTATTGGTGGTGAAGTAAATGCACACATTCGAGCATTCATTCGAATCGAATTTTGGGCAGGAGGAAGGTGTGGCGCATTTAAGAACATGGCGCAATATGACCTCTCTCCCCTACCTACCGCCGTGATTTCAAAATGAATGGTAAGTTATTAGTTATCAGTTATCGCTATCTTTTAGAAAAAATCAAGATGTTGATGCTCATGCCATTTTAATCCCTTATCAATTAAAATTGTGGTGGCATTTGTTCAGAAAAGGTCTGATCTACAATTGTGGCGCCGTTGATACGAATACGCACGGGTTTGATTATTCGTTTTTCTTGTATTTGCGCCACATGAAAGCATCATATCTGGATTCAGGATGTCAAATAGTGTAAGAATGTGCAAAAATTTTGTCTGGTTCTTCGTGATGATGTGATTGAAGCAATGCTTTCAAGGGTAGGTAAGGATTTTGTTACTTGTTCGTAATGGTTATCTTGATGCTCAACTAAAATTAATCCTAACCTTGCCTACTAACCTATTAAATTAAACTTAGTACCAATACCTACCAACCTACAACCTATTTGGATCTTTCATATACTTATAACATGCTGCTGCTTCTGCTAACATGCTGCGGAATGCTGGTTGACATGATGGAATGCTGGTATGACAGTGTTCCATGTTTCAGAATTTTAGGTGAATAACCACACATGATGGGGAAAATGTTTTCATCCTAAAAATATGACAAGTGGCTTTATTTCATCTTTGCTAAAAAAATATGTCAAAAGTTTGATTCAACAGCCAGCTGCCAGGTTACGCATGACTTGACAGTTGATGCATCTACTCTACATCATTTCATTTCAGATCCTGTGAAGGTTCTGACAAAATCTGAGGTAAAAATGGCATTATGCAGTTTTGCGGAAAGACTAAATCTATCTCATTTTGTCTTCAGATTTTTTTTATTGGGACACCCAATTGAAATCCAATTTTAGAACACTGTGACACCATGCCTGTGTGCCAATTAAGAGGAAGGGTCTACAAGTATACATCAAGATAACCAATTATGGACAAGTTGAGACTTGAGTCATGAGCTCTTATTTGTGGTTACAATACCTTCAACTGCATGATTTTGCACAACTTCCATACAGGCATCCAGACTGGAAAAGGTTCAAGTCCATACTTATTCTGGTGCTTGAATATGGCAGTTCAAAGATGGAAGGCATATGATGCTACAAAATGAAAAAATAATTCAACTTACAAAAAATAGGTACCGTAAAATGGGGTGTTAAGGGACAGTTTTGAGGTGTTTTGTTATATAACTCAAGAAGGGTTGGAGATAGAAGCATCAAATTGTCAGCATTTTATGTGGAATTTGGTGCTTTACATGCCTGCCACATTAAAGTTTTTATCAATTATACCTGCATATTATTTTTATTATTTTTCATCACTGTCCCTTAGCACCCCATTGTGGGGTGTTAAGGGACACTTATATTATTCCAAGAAATGGTCATCAAATGCCCACAATTGGGGTGTGGAAGGGCACACAATTTATTTATTGAAATGTTTTGCATATTCTGTCACAAAACAAGTCAGGTTCATTCACCACTAATGACCTTTCTAGCCAATTACGTGCAATGCAGTTTACGCTTGTGGAAAATGTGCTAATTATAAGGTAAACAGAACCAAAAAGTAATCTTCTGTCATCAATAAAAACCCATGTTGAAGCTAGTCACTTGTCATTATGTTGCCCTCTTTGTTTTAGCCTTTTTATGATGACATCACATTTACCTACATCAGTCTCCATTGACCCATCATTGTAAAAGAGAGTGTTGAGATGTTTTGTTACATAACTTAAGATGTGTTAGAGATAAAAGCATGAACTTGCCAGCATTTTATGTGGAATTTGGTGTTTTCCATGCCTACTTAATTAAATTATATTTAGATATTATTTTTTATTTTTTATTCCCTGTCCCTTAGCACCCCACATCCACCTCAAAATATGCATGTATCCGGAAAAGAGGAAGAGGATGATGAATGAATGGGTGGATTTGCACAAGTTTTTCAGGAAACATGTGCAATACATGTGACAGTACACCTATGCATTCATTTTCCCTGTACACCCACTAGTTTATGTGGTACACACAGAGTTTTGGAGATGTTTCAATTTTGTGAAAATGAAGCATGATTTTCAAATCCATTTTTGAACCAAATCACTTGCATGAAAAACCATACCATTTTCTCCTATGGTCAAGAGCAAAACAGTGTCAACTACCACACTGAAGTTTTTATTGAACCTTCTCAAATTAGGAAGTTAATATGACTCAAAGTTTTTCCCATGCAACTGTCCCTTAACACCCCACTGTCCCTTAACACCCCATTTTACGGTATTCATATCTATCCTAAACTAAACTAACCTAAACTTACCTAACCTAATCCAACCCAACCCAACCACCCCAACCAGCCCAGCCCAGCCCAGCCCAGCCCAGCCCAGCCCAGCCCAGCCCAGCCCAGCCCAACCCAACCCAAAACCTACAGTCTAAAACCTAGAGCTAAAACCTGCAGCCCAAACTGGAAAACATCCATATGGTACGCCGGACGCCCGTGAAGCCGTCATGCGCCGAAGTTCGGCGCAAGCTATTTTGCAATTTGCGCTGAAATTTCTGCATTATTTGCGCCGAAGGTTAGTGCCCTTTTGCGTCAAAATTAAGCCACTTATACAAAAAGCACGTTTACATCTGCTGGCCAAGGTTTTATAAACCAGACAGAACGCTCTGGGCCTTAACCACTCCTGACTCCCATGTTTGAGCGTCCAAATCAGTTGATGTTTCCATGGAAGCTGAATACCACAATACGTGTAGCGCACTGTAGCATCGTGCCGTGAAATAAGGCTCGGGACGGAAGTTCCGGGGTCACAAAAATTGGTGTGGCGGTGTTGTCGCGGCTGGCGGGCTCCAGCAAGGGGTTTAAGTTTACGACACCACTCTTGTTTCAGGAGAGGTGTCAGCGATTCGAGACTACTTGGGCATGCGGGCAGCGGGGTCGGCGTGGCTGCCTGCGGCTGCGGCCACACATCTTGGCGTCCTGGAGGCGGAGATGCTGATGGTGGCATGAGTCATCACTGGCTGCCCGATTTCCATGCTCCAAGACTCGCCGTGAGGGCCGAGGCGGGCGTCGTGCCGATGGAGAGATGAGGAGGGATGCGCTGGCATCGCGCCTACTGGCGAAGGCGCTCTCCCTCCCGTCGGAGGACCCGCCGCGTCGTGGCGGAAGCCCCCCCCCCCCCCCAACCGTGACTGAAGTCAGTGACCGGCTGGAGAGAGCGCGGGGGAGCGGTGTGGGACCACTGGAGTGGCGCTGCCCGCCGAGGCGCGCTTATCCACGAGACTGCCCCCGTAGACGCCAACAGACGGCGTCACGGTCCACCTGGACCTGCTGCCGATCGGGGCGTCCGCGACAGCGAGGAGGAGTGCTGCGGAGGCGTGACTGGGAGCGCTCCCCCAGCGTGCGACGTGGGCCTGGGTCGACGGGTCTGCGACCGGGGGAGTAATAGGAAGGCGGCGCTGGGGTCCTCACCGAGCACCCAGACAGTACAACATTGGTACTGCGGGAGGCGGCGGGGAGGATTTGCTCCATTTACCGATCTGAGATGGTGGCGCCCAAAACGGCAAAGCAACATCTCCTGAAGCACCCGTCCTTCGAGGAAGACCCCATAATCATTTGCTCCGACTCGCAGGCGTCGCTGGCGACGCCACGAGGTGGACAAGTGGCCCAGACACCCCCCCCCCCCCTCATCCCCTAGGTGCCGCCATCTGGGAGTATATGATGGCCCTAGTGGCTGTAGGGGGCCGAAGAATCCACCATAGAAGGAGGGCGGCGATAGCCCGATTAAGCTGGGCGTCCAGTGGAGCCTCGGCTCTATCATGGGCATTGGGCAAGGACTCTGCGAGCACCCCCGTCTCCTCCATCTCCGACGGCACTCCAGTCAGAAAGCTGTCCCCACCCGAGTTTCCCAGCAGCATGGGCCACATGAAACCGAACAGCGCCGAGCCGCTCGACGCTGAGGACCAGGCGAGAGTAACAGTGAAAAGGTGAAACGCTCGAAACGGCGCGCGCCGCCGGCCGAGGGCGCCGAGCCGGCCCAGGCCGGCTGCGGGTCAAACAGAAGCCGTCTCCGCGGCGGCCGCCCAGTGACAGCGACTCGGACTGACGTCGAGGCACCGCTGCCGCCTCCGCCGACCAACCCGCCGCCCAGCAAGGGCAGTTTGAAGGCGGCTGCGCCGGTGAAGGTGGCGCGGCCTGGCAGGGGCCGCGGCCGGCCCACTCCCAGCTACCCGTCCCGCGAGGTGCTCAGTACCACCGACTCGTCCGATTCTGAGGCAGCGCCGTCGGCGGGCCGCCGCCAGCAGTGACGACGACCGGCTGGCGGCGTTCGCGCGGGACTTGTCCGACTCCTGGTACTCGGACTTGCCGCCCAAACTGGACGCCGGCGGCGTGAGCACCAGCAACGCCAATAAAAAGTCCACCTTCATCCGGCTCTTCTCGCACCGTGTCAAAAGGACTACGCCGCGCGGCCGGCCGGCCAACTCGAATGAGCGCAGCGAAGGGCACACGTCCCCGACGGCGGCACTGGCGCCTCCCGCCGCGCCGCTGCCGGCGTTGCTGGCAACGCCGATCCAGGCCCATCGATTTCTACTGTTTTGTTGCCTACGTGCCGCTGCCGCCGCTCAGCCAGCACAATGGCGTGCCGGTGTTGCGCTGTCGGATCGAAAAGCGGCTCGTGCAGCGGACGGACGGGTGCGGCCCGCGCGATGAGCCGCCGCCGCACACCGAGCTGCGCCGCGCGGACGTGAAGGTGGAGCTGGCAGCGGCCTGCTCAGTCCCCTCAACGGCGTCGACCGGCTCTCCGGCGATTTGCGGTCAGAAACGCCGCCGCTTCTGGGACCAAGGTGTCAGAGCGCGGCGCTGCCCGTGAGACGTTAAGTTAGCACAGGCAATGTCGTCTGCACTCCTTGCAGTTCATGTTGAATACACAACCATGTTGCGAAGTAATAGGCGCCGGGTTTTTCAGTTCATAGAACTTTTTCCCTGGCTATTACACCCCACAACCGAACACTGACACCTTGCACAAGTATGACTGTGTGTATGAATGTTAATAAATACATGAACCAATGTTGTGTTTTCGGTTCCAGTACCTTCTTTGGGCACCTCGGCAACAAGTAAGTAATCCGTTAGCTTTGCCACACCTAAGATAGGCTCCCACGTTGTTATTTGCTCCCGGGTTAAAGGGACCCTCCCACCTTCAAAAAAGTTAATGAATTGGCATGAAAGTGATGTCGCTCGGTTCAGAAAGAGCAAAAACGAATATCTACCAAATTTCATCGAAAAATATTCACCGGTTTTCAAGATATTAGACTTTTACTTTTGTTTACTTTTTGGGATCTCCGCTGTTCCTAGCGACTTTATTTGAAAGTGCGGCATTTGTTGCGCGCAAAGCAGCATATACCACCGCGTGGTACAAAACGTTTTAGTCAAACATTTAACGGACGTTCGAAAGCCTGATGACGTCATCAGATTCCCGTAATGGTTAAGAGATAGGGACCACGCTGGTCCCACCCTGCAAGTAAAGGGAAGGAATTTCTTGAACACCATAAAGCTGCGGGGGTTGCGACCAAGATAAATGGTGGTTTCTGAGCCTGGCCGCAAACTTGGCTATCTCAACTCAAAACTAATGTTAAGGTGGGAGGGTCCCTTTAACATAAACCGGTTTAACGTAACTTTTGCATCCCGGCCAAAATTGCCGGTTAGCTGTCCCACCGCTCGAGACTGGCGCTAGGCTGGCCGAGCAAAAAAAAAGTTTGTCCGCGGCTTCGTCTTATTCGCAGCTGCTGGACACGGGGGAGGGGGGAGGAGGGGCTGCATCGGACGAAAAGCGGGCTCTGGTATTAACTGGATTTTTTGCCAGCTGGCGCCGTATGGTGGCGCTAGCAGAGCTTCTTACATATCAATGCTAGATATAAAAGAATGAATATTTACCAATCAATTTTTCATTTAAAGCCATTTGAAATATTTATGTCCATCCTACTACCGCGCTTAGGTATCTCTAAAATTAAATACCTTTCGTGCGTCGCCAGCTGGCCAGCCAGCTGACGCAATCCAGCTTTTACCAAAGCCCCGAAAAGCGATGACGTGAGCCCTAATATTGGCTTCACCACACAATTTGAGCCCTCAAACTGGAATCAGGTGAGCTCGAAAATGGGGATCAGGCTGAAAACTGGTATCATAGTGAGACTAGTTTTAGAGCTTGACACCGATAATGGGTACTGACTGAGCTCTGTTTCTGCGATCAATGATACCGATTTAAGGGATCGTATGAGCCCATGTGGCGCTAGCTCAGAAAGTATTCTCGAAATGTGCTGTCTGTTTTGAATATGGTACATTAGCCCGAAAACTGGTCTCTGAGCCCGAAAATCGGGACACTGTTTTCTCAGTGTGGTTGTTAGTGGGGGCTGGGTTGACCATATCATTTTTCTGTATTAGGTGATCCATTTCAGTATCGAACGAGCTGGCTAGGCTATCAAACCTCAACGTCGATATGCGACAAATGGCGCATAACACTGGCGTGGAGTGCATAATTAGGCGACATAAATGACAGTTATTGGTGTCAGACTAGCAATACAGGCTGACAATAACGCACCCTCATAATGTGGCCGCTGGTGGTGCAACATAGGAGCATCAACAGCCGTGTTTTGATGGAATTGATTGCATATTGCACAATGCAAAAGGCCGTTACAAGTTCATCAAACATATCATTTTATGCAATATCCATTCTCCATAAAAGGTGCTCAGCTTGCGTCAAATAAACCTCGACTTTCTGTTGAATCACATTGGCAACATGCTTTTGGGAAAACTGTTTTCTCTTGCCGAGGCCCCGTGGTAAGAAACGCCACCAACTGCGAAAATTGGCAAATAAGCTCTCGGCGGTCTGCGAGGGGCGCCGACGGCGCGCCGATCCGTCGCTGTCACCTCAGACTAATTAACCTGTCACCGATGACGTCATCAGTCAGAGCCGTCATCGAGGCGTCATCAGAGCGGCCGCGGAGCAGCGGGAGAGTGAGGGGAGGGAAGGGGAGGCGATGCTGCCGCCGGAAGTTACGGTATTTGGCGGAATGAGGGCGGGGTCGAAACGGGTGAAGGGAGAGGGTAAAGGTGAGGGAGGAAGAGGAGATAGCTGAAAAAGGAGGGAAGACAACACGGAAGACAGGAAGACAGGAAAGACAGAAGGCCCGAATGCTAGAAATGCAGGGGGCCGTTATACCTGAACAAATGTAAAACTTAAAAATAAAGTTAAAGAAGATAGGCACCTCGATCGCCACAACTCCAGGTGGAAGTTTAAGTGTGCTCAGTTCCCGTGGAGAATACATCTCCGCAACTTCACCCCATTCGGTCAGGTCAAATCAGACGGTGTCAGCTGTGCGCTGACTGCTCTCACATCTGATTTAAACTCTGCAGCGCGGCGGTACCAGTCCGTCGCCGTCCAGCCCGTCCATTTAAACGGTGGGCGTCGGACGTCCCTTTGAGATATCATCGCGCACGCCGGGCCGCGCCACAGTCGTCGCCAGTGCGCCATAACGGTCGCGCTGCAGGCTCGCAGTCCATAATCGCCGCGAGGAGAAATGTGCGGCAATGACCGGCGCACAGCGCGCAACGGAGTCATGTGATTACGGGACGAGCTGGTCATCGAATGGGATGTTTAACAAGGAGGTGCCGCCCTGGCGGCGTCCCGCCGTGATTTGTCTGGGAGGCGAGCGCTGGTAATGCGAGGAAGACAATTGGTGATTAGCATGGTGATCACCGGTAATGGTGAGTATTGTTGGTGATAGACGGGGCACGATGGTGCGTGAAACGGCCCTGTGCGTGCGTGCGAGGCGCAATGCATGAAACGGGACCCATGATGCCCGGCTGATGGAACGGTGCTGATTGTGCTATATGTGATACAAACGACGCAGCGAAGCTATGAGCTAGAGAGGAAGGCATCTGCCTGTAATGTAATGGCAGTATTCGCTTTGCATCCACTCATCAAAAAGTACGATCTCTTTGCATGTTTTTTGAAATGATACTGATCATTGAAACGGAGTGCGTGACAATGAACGGCTGGCATACCATTGCACGCCTGCATTCCAATGGAGGCTTGCTGGGCTGCCATGGGCCAAAATAGGGGAGGAACAAATACTATGATAATATGATTTGAGCCATCCGTATTCAAGGATCCATTTTCTATAGAGCTCTTGCCTGAGATGAGACGAGGACTCCGCGGCGCACACCTTAATTAATGGAGACCTCATGGACAGTGAACATAATCAACCCGAGCCACAGTAAGCCATAAAATTATCGCTGCCTGCGCAGCATGACATCCGCCGTCCGCTGGATATGTAAGCCCCGCCGACTGTTGGACGCTGCTGGTCCTGATGAATATAGAGACACCAGCAGGCCCGGACATGACAGCCCGGCAGGGCAGTGTCATCGTTACTGTCAGGTCACTGTCAGGTGACACCGTCAGCTGGGATCGTCACTGCAGGATCCTCCTCCAGCTGGGATCGTCACTGCAGGACCCTACTCCAGCTGGGATCGTCACTGCAGGATCCTCCTCCAGCTGGGATCGTCACTGCAGGACCCTACTCCAGCTGGGATCGTCACTGCAGGATCCTCCTCCAGCTGGGATCGTCACTGCAGGACCCTACTCCAGCTGGGATCGTCACTGCAGGATCCTCCTCCAGCTGGGATCGTCACTGCAGGACCCTACTCCAGCTGGGATCGTCACTGCAGGATCCTCCTCCAGCTGGGATCGTCACTGCAGGACCCTACTCCAGCTGGGATCGTCACTGCAGGATCCTCCTCCAGCTGGGATCGTCACTGCAGGGTCCTTCTCCCTCCCAGACGACGTTCAGGACCAGTTCGACTCCAGTTGTGATTACAGCTCCAGTTATAGCTGCGATTCCATTAGCGATTATGCAAGCTGTGGTTCATTCAGCAGCCTCATTTCGTCAAAAATGTTGTAACATTCCTCAATGCTGCTGTCAGCAATTTGCAGTCACACTTCTAAATTCTAGTCCCCATTTAATGTCAGTTCATTCTGTCAACTCTAACATTTGCAACTAGTAACATGAGCTCTTCCCTTCTAACACCAACTCCTATGTAGCTTCATCCTAAAACCCAACATTCTTTCTCCTATAACCCCAATCCTCCCACTCCGTCTCCCACTTCCGTTCCACATCCTCCCTGACTCCTCACCACCGCCTGACTGCAGGCTCCGTGTGACCAGGGGAGCCGGATTTAAAGCTGTGTCAGCCATCACAGATACTATCTCCGGGAGCCACGGGAGCTGCCAGCGCGCCACTGGGGATGGCTAGACGGGTCGGTATGGTCCTGGATGACCCCTGGATACCTCCGGGTGTCAGTCAGTGGATACAGGTGGGTACTGGGAGCCAGAGGAACGAGGGTGGTGGGGAACGTAAGGGACAGTGAGGACGATAGATGTGGGATTGGTGGTGGGGGGAGGACGGATGACGGAGTTCATGCGGTGAGAGATGGTGCACTTGTGTTGCTGAGGAATCTGTGGTATAGGTATAATGCTGCTTTAGAGATGAATATATATGAAAAGGTTGAGAAAAAGTGAATTCTTCCTTAAAATCTACTTAATCAATGCTTCTAAAGCTAAATGAAGCTAGATTTATATCAGTTGATGGTGTTATAGCCTGGAACAACAAACATTTACCATATGTTGGCAAATTGAACCCGCGATGCAAGTTCTGAGCCCCGGCAGTGCCGCCCTGTCCACTCTAATTCTAGCACATCACCCTGACAGGAGCTGCTGGAGATAGGCACGGCTCACCGCTTAGCGCCAGCTGTCAGGGGCTCGACATGCAACAATTTAAGTAATTGTCCCGTAATGTTCTAAATCTCACGTTCAACCACCGCCTGCATTACGGCGACGGCACATTACTCGTGGCAGTCTCACCTAAACACCGGCAATTCCCAGTCATAGTGAACTGCAACTGCTCGGTCACACCGGAACGATGTCACTAATTCAGGATTTTTCCCACTGGAACGCTCCCTGTCTCACGATGATGAGTTATGATCGCCGACGGCCAGCAGCGTCCATCAACTAAGACCGGGAGCTCTGTCCGGATCCGAGACAGAAACACTGCCGCTGTCAGGGCAGGGCTGACACCGCACATCTTCCCTGGCGGTGATGTTGCACGGTACACAACATCCCGGGCCCATCCCTGCTCAGGGTGATCACATATTATCAAAGGGGGAGGAAGGGAAGTCACAGGTCGTCCGTGCCAGCACAGAGACACACGGTGATGAATGGTGGGCGGAGTTATGCGATATACATATATGACGTGGTCCTGGGAGCAGCTGGCGCAACGTTATGCGGATCAGGTCGCTTGGACTTGGAAGGAAAAAAACAAGGTTATACGGTTCCCAGCGCGGAGATGGGAATGGAAGGTTCCCCACGCGGTAGAGAGATGGAACAGCTCCTCTTTGGACAGCCGAGTTCCGAAGCTTCGCAGATCGGGGCTGATGCAAAATGCAAGTGATAAGCCAGCTCTTGTAGGTGGAAATAAATCTAAGTATGCAACAAAACGTTTGAACTTTGAACAGGCAAACTTACCGATTAATCGGGTCGGGTGAGCTATCTGACATTTATTTTGGCTGTTAGCTTTTTCAAAGACGATTCAAAATATCGTCAATATATGTCATTCGATGCGGATTCATCGTTCTAAGCTGCTTGTGTCTTATAATGTTGGTAACTACTTCTGCAAGGCAGTTTGTTCATCATCTGAATTCACAAATCTTCAAATTATCCAGCTCAACTCTGCTGAATTCCACTTGCATTGACGTCACCTATCGATCAAAATCCTGCACATGCAATATTATAGACGGCCATCTACGACAATCACCCTCGGCCCTCGGTCCGAGATAGCGCTAATGTTGACCGTTCCGCCACACGAGTTCATGACCCCAGAGCGGGCATGACCCCGGACGAGATAAGGCAGGCTCATCACCTGTCTCCGCCGAGAGACAAAGCAGCTGGCCGCAGCATCGGACGGCCATGCTTCACTGGTGGTCGCCCTCGCCGCACTCATTAGGGCGACATTTCTACGCCATGAGCAGCGCCGATGAACCGCACTGACATCCCAGAGGCCGCCGCCGCCGCGGTGACGGGAAGCCGATACAACAAAAGCGGCGTCTGTATCGCGCACTGTTACTGCATTCTCGGTGCGTGCCACCGGACGGAAAACCTCGCGGAATGCGTCCACTTTCGCCGCCCAGGTTTGATCTGGGGGTCATTACGATGTGCTGTAACGGAGGAGATACATTATAGATAGACACCAGTCTGTTTATGTCCTCCGCAGCTGCGTGCGTTCAAAAGTGCCGCAGTCTTCAGTAATGGGCAGCGATGGTTGATGGAGGTGATAGGATGTAATCGAGCGACTTCGACCGAGGAAGTCGACCGCCCACCAGAGTTGGCCCCATGTGCTGGACTTTGAAAGGCTACATGCAGAGGACCTCATCTCGCCAAGTTTCAAATGGCCCCGCGCTCGAACGTGCTGAGTCTATTTTCTCGCAGTGGTTCGGAAGTGCGAAACTTACACCATTTCTCAGAAGTCAAAGGCTGCCAGGAAGCGAGTCTGTTTGAATGTCTTCCCGAGTCGTTTTCAACAATGGTCATTGTACTTTCGGGAAGCGGTGTCTTGCATTTCATTTCGGCTAACCCGATTTGGAGTTGCCTTGTGAACGGAGCGCGCTTTGGATCCAGACAGCTGCTGTCCCATATCCTTTACCATTGGTCAGGCAGTGACAAATATCCAGTGTCTATCCCCTGGGTCCCCTTTGACGGATGGGAGGGACTATCGGCTCATCTTGGTCCGGCGATGATTGGCTGAGAAACACCGCCGGACGGACGGGCAGCCCTTTTTGTGGCGGACCTTCCTAGGAGGTCCATTCTTTCTGGGGCCGGCCGTCGGGGTATTCGGTGATTCCCAGCGCCCTAATTGACGCCACAGCTGAATGGTAAGTGACACGACGAGAAGGCTCAATTTCAGGGGCGTGCCGGCCGACGATCGCCCTTACGGATGTGATCAGATCGCCGACTGGCCGACCGGACCCTTTCTAATTACTGCTGATCGCGGACCAATTTCGATCTGGGACGTGTGAGGGGAGTGGAGAGCCGGCAAGAGGCGGGAGTCATGACCTGGGTAGGGGAGGAAGACAATAGTCGCGATGTGAGAGGAGGGAAGGAGAAGGGAATAAGGAGGGCGATGCCGTGAGAAGGTGAGATGAAGCGGTGGGAATATGGTCCCGGCGCGGCATAGTTTCATGACAATTCAATCCCATTGTGCAACACCATACCACTGAGATCACAACTCGTCTTGCCTTGAGAAGAATCCGACAATATCACGCTAACCTTAGATAATGCACTATGTATTGTGCAATGTGCATGTGCATTGTTTGCTATAGTTCAGACTTCAGACCATATAACTCAAGCTTAAACTGATATACACATTTGTGCATAATCAGTGAATGCAAGACAATCCAGCGCCGAAGACGCCACCAAACTACCGCAGATTGCGTCACAGACGAAACGGAAATGAAGCATAGACGGCATGTGAGCGATCCGCATCACGTCGCCGCCGAACGGGGCAGTCCGTTCCCACAACGGACGGGAATACGTGGCGGAAATAGCGAGCATTGTCTGTCGAACTGCATTATACACTTGACGGCGCTGTGGGCAGCACCGCTCGATAACGAGAACGCTGATTGGGATCACCAAAGACGCAGGCCAGGGATGTGTGGTGTTTGAAATTCTGGTGGGATTTTATTGGTCGTGATTCGGATCGTATATTTTTTGTCATAGGGGAGGCTGATTTATAACCGTTGCTTGGCGGTGTTCACCGTAAGGCGGGCGCATTATTTTGTTGGATTATGCTACAGAGATATGAAATAGATTTGCTTTATATTTTGCATCTCAGATCAGATTTATTACCCCCGAGGTGTGATTAGAATATCGCCTTGTTGGGTGATTTTTACCATCTATGGCCTCTGGGTGACGATATTTTGTTGTTGCCTTTCCTCAGCACCACTCCCCGTTCCGCCAGGGGCACATAAAAGTTGACTCTAACCAAATTATCTCACGAGCTAACTTTTTAGAGAGTGCGTAAACAACACGATGAGCAGAGAAGACAAATTCAGCAGACGGGGAAGAGAGTGCCTCAAAATGTCGATATTCGATAGCGGTATTACGGAACAAAGGAACTGAGAATGCATTGAACATTGGACAAAACAGACTACCTACAGTTTATTGCGCATACCCAAAACGCGACAATTGTTTCAATGAAATATGTAGATCGTCGATTCCCCTCTTCCTTACTACCGCCATTGTAGGAGTGGCAGCCCAGACATATTCCCCTCAATGGTAAAGACAACGCTGTTTTAGGTCTGGAAAACATCCACGCATTTCCCCAATGCTGCACAAACCGGCAATAACGAAGCCCTACCAGAAGAAGCCGGGCTTTTTCAGATGTCTTACGATGAAAACCTTGTTAGCCGGAAGCATCACAGCGCGCCCTCGAGACAAATTTTTCTTTGTCGACGGCGAGTTAGGACTTGCCTCACAGCCCTCTTCCACTTCTCTGTTCATCTGCCAGCATATGGCCGTTGGGGTCGACCCAAACACCCGACAAGGGGAGCGAATCCAAACACCGGCCGGCCGCCGTGCGGGGCGAGGGGAAGGGCGAGCCGCTATCAGACGCGCCGCCTGTACAATTTCTTACGGCCGACTGGAGAGAGTGACGCGCCGCGCGATGACGCGTCGGCAATGACGAGCCAGCGACGGCCGTCGACGTGACGCGTATAATGAGGACGTGACACGGACCGGTGGTGGTCGGTCGGAGGCCAGAAAGGGGGGGGGGGCACTGAGAGATAGGGATACGTGGCCAAAGACAAAGACGGGGTGGGCGGCTGGTTAATCTGCCGGGGCTAAAGGGCATATAGGAAATGTGTCGAAGTGTTCTGAAATATAAGATTAACGTGAAGTTGAACGATATCATAATCATCACGAATGACTATGGTCTTGACCTTGTATGCTATGCTTACATTTTGTTGATAAGCTCCAACCCTTCATACCACCGACATGTGTTCATTATAATTTCTATAGGCACGGCAAAAGGCATGCTTGTGATTTTGAAATTTAGATTATGCTTATCACTTACGTCAGTCAGCTCTACCGCCATAGTTCAGCTGAGTTTGATGTGGAATAATTCAGTCCCACCTTGGTGTTTATTTAGTGCATAATTAGAACAGTCCATAGGTCATCGTCTGCATAATTCGTCGAGAGGGAGCTGACGTGACTGAAAAGCGCGGTAATCCGCTCAGTCCACATCCGAGACAGCGCGGACTGGTCTGCCTTTCCAGAGAAGCAGATAAGCTGGACAGCGCCCGTGAATCAGCCGCCACCTGTGCTTCTGATGTAGATGATCGCGTGCGGCTCTGCGGATAGCGTGTCGGCTGACCGACGGACGAAATCGGGTTATTGAAATTGTAACAGGCATTATTTACTGATATTCCTACTAATTCGGTGATTTAGGGTTTGCACCTCTTCTTCGTATCCCCACATTCTGGCCAATTTGCAGCGTATCGCAAATACCATCATGCACAACAACTCCCTAATCTTGAATATCAAACATCCTGCAAACAAGTGGTGCATTCGTTTTACAATATCCGTCTTATCACCGAACACCTCGCGATCACAGCACGGCACGAATGACGGACGGAACCGGTTGTCGCCCGCTCGTCATTACACGCTGCTGCATTGACGGCCCATTCGTCTGGCTGTCCAAGCGTCACCGGCCGGCCATCATTAGGAGTACTCCCCCGGTTCGACGGCGCTCGTGCAGTCTGCACTGATTGTCGGTAGCGGCGACCGGCGCGGCGGACGGACGGCCGACCTGCCCGGCTGATACATCGCTGGACGGCGGCGCATCGTGCAGAATGACTCCATCAGGGCGATAAGACTCGGCGCCGGGCAGCGGCCGCGAGCTGTTAGACACCGGCAGCGAGCGTCTCTGCGGAGCGGCCCGCGGCTGCGGAGGAGGAGGCTGGCCGTCCAGCTGCCGGGGCGCCTCCATTCGGAGATCCTAGTGCCGAGATTAGCCGGTCTCCACGCCGCCGGTGTCGCTGACCAGTGATGCATGCGTTCGCCGAACGGGCAGCGACCCTCGCCGCGCCGAGTTGTCCGTGAAATAATTGCATTAATTGCCGATATGGCAGCTGGCTGGCACCTTGCCAAGCTGCTGAGGCGAAACCCTTAGCGGTTTGGATGGTCCCCCGGGGGCGACGGTGGTGTTATCGCAAAAAAAGGACCCGTTCCGACGAGCAGTTATGCTTGAAATAGTAACGCTGCTGCTGTAACGAAGTTGTCGGCGATAAGACACAAATTTAAGATTCAACTTCTACGCGGCGGTGTCCTGAAATACTCAGGTGGCCGTCGACTGCCATCAAAGTCTCATTCTTATGACGTCATTGGACAAAACGATGTGCTGTGGCGATAGTGACGGTTAATATAGCGTCCCCAGCGGTTCCACCCACGCCCTCCGGATCTAGGCAGCTTCACCTGTGTCATGTTAAACCACTAACAGCGGCTGACCAACTTGACTGGCAGTGAATGACACAGCCTCGCTGTCACAGTACATTGGATTGCTTCACCCATTTGCCGGCTGCCTTGGGCGTGAGGTGGCTGGACTGGACGGTGCGAAATTCATGAGCGCTGCACGCTGCCTCAGCCATCCAGCTGTGCCATTCTGTTGTGCACACGGTTGGCACATGTGCACTGGACAGGCGGAGGTCGTGCGGACGAAACCACACAGTTGGTGGTCAGGGTGGCGATGGTCCAAGGGACCTCATATTCAAAATGCTTGGTCGATCTAATAAGTGGAGACACTTTATGCTGCTTTTCATCGCACGTTTTGTTTTCATTTCATAACTTTCTTTTTTTTGCAAATGCATAAGGACATGCCGATTTAGGAATCGGGTTTACGACAGTAGCGGCGGAACACCTTCAATTAAGGGGGGCACTGCCGACTTTTGGTCCCATTCTTTCCATGCAACGCCCATTGGGCTAATGCTAAAATGCCAAAATCAAGGGGGGCACTGTGCCCCGGTGCCCCCCCCCGTTCCGCCGCCTATGGTTTACGAGCGCGTATCTTACCTAGATTCTGGTTTTACAAGACTGAACTTTGATGCTGAAATTTGATAACTGAACTCCCATGTGCTGCCCTCCGATGTAATGTGTTCTCACAAAAAAAAAAACAGACGCTTTGAGAAACACGTACACAACTACCAAAATCACTCATTTTTCTTTATTTTATCTATATCAGCCCCGTTGTCGCATCCCACCGCCAGCTCTGCCCGACCACCAACAGGTTCAGTGCGGACGTGTCGCCTCCCTGCCCGTCTAGCAGGGCGTGTCTGCGCGCCGGACCGGTCCCGATGCTTGTCGGGGGTCCGGGGCCGGCGCGACGAGTCGTCAGCCCGCGACCACCCCCGCGCGGCGCGCTGTTTTTGTCGTACCGCGGAGCTCCTCAGACCCGACTGGTTGCCCTGTCGCCCCATCGCGCCGCGCTCGTCTCCGACGGCGGTCCGAGCGTCTTGCGTGCGCCGCTTCTCGCCGCGCTGTGTCGCGATCCGGATCGGATCTCGACACGCTCCGTCGCGCCGTGTATCAGTGTGTCTCGCGCGTGTCTTCGGCTTGTCTCTGTGTGTCTCCGACGTCTCTGAGGCCGGTGTCCGGTCGCCGACGGGCAGGTGGCGCCTACGTGAGCTGCACCCTTTGGAGCGACGGCACTTTGTCTGTGACCAAGCGAGCTGCCAAGCGGCATCAGCCGGCTGCCTTCGGTCGCCGCCGCCGACGTCGCCGCCAGTGCTGACAATACGAACGGATTGCGTTGCGCAAATGCGCTGCCGCTCCTGCGGCGCTCTGTGAGCTCATTGCGACATTGGCGGCGCGCGCTGTTTTCATTTTGGCGCCGCGGGATTTATGGGGTGCTTGCCAACTCGCGCCGCTACAAAAGCTACACTCTCTGAAGATGTGTTTCATTCGCGCCTCGGTGCTCAACTCAACGAGTGACAATTTAGGAGACAAGTGCCACCCCGAGTCCGCCCCGCCGCGTGCGGCCCGCGACACCAAAGGAGCGTTCGAAATAAATTTGAATGTATCAAGTCTTTAGAAGTGCATGTTTGCCTCTCATCGGTGAACCTTGGAGCGGTAGGATTTGTGACTTGCATGGTCACAGGCAGTAGCGGCCTCGTGGTAGGGGTATCACTTAGACTCCGACCCGGTGTGATAAACACTCGGTCAAACAGGTGCTGGTGGTGTTCGACTCGACTGGTGGCGGCAAATCAGACAGACCGGTGGTAAAGTTTTAGGGCGTCAGGCCTGCCAGGCTATAGAGCCACCGCTAATGAGACAGGTGGTGGTGCGACAACGGCCGTCGTGCCATACAATTGGCGCACAGCTGGCCCGCTAATGCCGCATTCAATATTCATGAGGGAAAAAGTCAAAGATCACAAAACGCCGAGCTAGCGAATTTGTGCTATTCTGTTAGGCACGTGGTTGTAATATGACATGACAAGTTTGAAATGAATCGGCCATTTCAGCAGTAAATCTACACAATTGTTGTGCTTACTGACGCTTCCCTATTATTATCCGCACACCTTCACTCGTTTATTTATCAGATGGGCTACAATCGGAGGGCTGAAATTATTCTCTTTCATAAACTGGAGGCTAGACTTTGAAGCCTTCCTATATGATTTTTATTTTATGAACGCATCTGCTTCAGGCAATGCAGTCAAAATTATCTTGTCAACAACTGTTGTTAAATGAAGATGTTGAGTGTGAAACATGTTAATATGTCGATGAAAAGCTTGTATGCAAAGCGCAAGTGCGCCCTATCAACTCATGTATAAAGCTCTTTGACGCTAGCTCAGCCTAGTGTTTGCCTATAGACTGCTTGCTTTTGATCAAACGAAAAAGTTGGTGGCAATTACATTATCATTTTTAGGTATATACCAAAAATGTATGTGTCCATATTAGCCGTTTTCACGACGGCCATCTGGTACACATTTGGTGCACATCTGGTACAGATTAGGTGCAGATTTGGTCAAATCAGGTTCAGTGTGTCTCTTAGCAGCTATCAGCTAAGGTTGCACTAATTGCTTATATGCCTGCTTTGTCATATTATCAGATAGCATCATCGATTAAAACAATGAAAAAATTCATAAAATGAAGATATTCGCTGTAAAAGAAATTAGGTGCAGATTTGGTCAAATCAGGTGCATTCGCCGGATAGCCCGTCGTGAAAACGGCTATTATTGACTGATAGGTATCAGTTATATAGGCACATACTTGTACCTCTTGTTAGCACACGAAATGCATGTTATGGAGCATCCAAGCAAAGCCACGTGCGACCTCTTTTCAATTCGCCTGGTGACGTTCCTTGCATGCTGCACGCTTGGCCGATAATGTCTGTCATTAATTCATTCTGAATAGCTGAATAGCTGAATGGTTGAATAGTTGGTGCCTTCTCTGCCGAGGCTTTTCATTCATTCGCATTGACTTTGAATTACGCTAGAAATGATCAAATATTTCGTGAATTCATTTTGTGTTTGAGGACATAAATCAGCTATCCTGAATCAGTGCGAGCGACCGGGTTTATTAACAGTGGCCAGAATGTAGAAGACAAATGCCGTGCAGATCTTCAGCTTAAATGGAAATTTGGAGTTCATATTAGCTAGTAAATTGCCAACGTACGCACTAGCGTGTCTGCTCAGCGCACATTTATTCAAATAAGATAAAGAAGACAGGAACATTTCCAAAATGTTTCTACCTCGGCTGCGTTTGAAAATTCGGTAAGCAGTTGGGACCAGTGAAAGTGTGAGACAGGTTCACCATTCAACGGTTTCAATGAACTAACTCCTCACTCGGCCCACAGGAAGGTATTTACAAGGATTATTATGCAATTTACTTGCATTATGGCCACATATTTTCTAAATCCACGCCACTGTTCATATAGTTTTGCCGGCCATTTTTCAAAGGTCAACTGCCAGATGTACTTTTAGCTGCTCTCTGTGAAACAAAACTTTGCTAGTAGGTAATATTTTCTGGCTATTTATAGCGTTTACTTTTGGCATGGCAAATAAAACATAACATGTTAAGCAGCACCGCATAGGACATGCAACGCTCGTTTTAAGATGAGGCATGCTACCAATCCAGATATCTAGTTTGTCTTTCATTGGTCGTTGATGTCATCACCCCGAACGACCGTGACCGGGTTAGCGACGTCATATTGCAACACACTTCACCCTCTCAGTACCCTACTGGTATTGTGCGAGCCACTTTGGCGGACTGGGAGGAGACCAAACGACTCACCACTTACGTCCTTTTTAATTGACCTGGCAGCAACTTCAAAACCCCAAGCTGACATTGCAAATGACTTGAGTGTCTGGCATAACCAAATGACCAAGTGGCCTAAATTGCGGCTGCCCTAATTGCTGACAGGCGTACAATGGAAATAACAGTGATCGAGGAACAAAAGGGAAGCCCGAGTTGCAGAATGCAGAAATGAGTCACAAACTAATTGACTGCCGTCAAAGATTGCCTGAAACCTTGGCTGCTTGATAAGTTGCTCGGTTCAATGTTAATTGTTAAATAAGCTATTCAATTATCCAATTATCCATATTGATAGCCGAACGGTGGACCTCCCATGCGGGACTGTCTCACAACGCACGACAGCAATATTCAACACTGTCGTCAAAATAGAGATAGTGGACCCGCGACCTCATTTCGTCGATGCAAAGACAGCGTTGCGGCAGGGACGCCGTTTGTCCTAATCGGGTTGATGTTATAGGCTGCATAAGAGTCCGTATGATATTTTTCCTCAAAGGTGCAAGTAAAGGAAATGATGCATCAATGTTGGGTGTGCAACATTTGAATCACTTGGGGTTTCCTAGTCTGCCGAGCTTGAGCTAAGAACCAAAATTGGCAGCCAGAAATAGAGAGTCTGCAATTGAGTTCGATCCGATTCACACACCTATTCCTTGGAAGCTGTGGCTTACCTCTAAGCATAATTCAAACGAAATCAGCGAATTTCGCTCGGCGCTCGATAACCTGTCAGTGGCTTGTTAATGCAATTACTCTACCACTGATGGTTTATTCCCGACTAAAATCACATTTGTGCTCAAATTTCGGCTGTCCTGGGGCGGCACATTATCAAATTATGACACTGCCAACGGAGCCCCGCTGGGGTGAGCAGAACAATACACACTCACCGTCCAAAGGCCCAGTTCTGACGGGCCAATATCGGAGGACGTAATCGGGTTACGGCGGCTGGCGGCGGCGGTGCCCCGGGCACGCAGCTCGGTCCTCCCAGAACGGGCCCCTGCGGCCCCCGGCTGCCAACCCCCCGGAGCCAGTTTTGACAGCGCTCATCGACAGAGGAAAATGTGTTGAGAGAGGGTAGGGGGTCACTAAATTGGTGGCCACTGGCCACGTGAAAAGCAGCTCTACTTTTTGATCGAGATTAGTGACGCTAATAACTGTGGGCTTTTGTGCTATAGGTGTTTGTTTGACTACCTTTGATTAGTCAATTCATGCTGGATAGAGCTGTATTTGTGATGTCCATTGTGTGCACACTCTGTGAACTAACACTATGCTATATTTATTCTAGCTTTGTTTAGGTTTATTTATTTTGTTGAGTCCACTGCATGCTTATCTCAGGAAGGATTAAGTCCGCTTTCAACTAAATGTTTCTTTAGGTGCACCCAATCATGGATTTAGCCACACAACTTCCCCGCATTATCAACGTTAAGTTCATTTTACACGCTCGTGCAGCTACGCTGCGTGCATTTACGGCAACGGATGACGTCACATGACTTCATATGACGTCAGCAGTGCAGTTTCATTAATGGCGCATGCTTGTAATGATGCTGCTCTTCCGCTGTCAAAGACAAGCATATCGTGACTGGAGACGGCTGAGGCCGCCGACGTCTGAGTCTTTCTGGGGAGTTTCGTGCCGAATAAGAGCGCACAACGCCACGCATCGCTGGCAATCGAGACGCCCTGTCAGCCCGGGTTGAAACCGTGTGGAAGACATGCTTTAGAACATTGCTGTCTGGCTAATTTGGTGTTGGCTTCCTCCTAAGTAATATGTAATGTTGTAGTTGGCTTTCCTGGTATACATCGACGTGGGAATTCCATTATAATGTAATGCTCACTTCCATTTCATCACTTTTCTATATCCACAGCCATTTGAATAAGAGCGAGCTATTCGCATTGAGCTGACTGTTTGACGTCTGTGTGCATTGATGATAAATACATACCTAAATCACGGTAATTCTCCCTCCGTTCAGACCCGAATGGTCTCTGACAAGATCAAGAGAGTGGGTTAGGGGCACTGCAGGGAGGGGTAGTCGGGGGAGCGCGCAGAGTGGAGGTCAGCGGTGGGGTCTGTTTGATCAGCTCATGTCTGTTTGCCCTCTGCCTCCGACACGCTGTCTCGGTCACTGGTCTCGGATATCGGTCCACTGGACCGGACCGGCGGTCCCCAGTGGTCCTCCCTCGCGCGGGGTCACCGGCGGACCATGCAGGGCGGCCGCTCACCGAGCAGGCTGTCTGTTTACTGCTGGTGCACTCGGGCGCTGCTCATGACATGTCTGACAAGATAACAAAGCTGTAGTGATGATATCGAGAGACAGACGGGTGTGGTTAGCGACAGGCGCTATCGATTTGCATGCGTCGAGTGAGTCAAGACACGAGACAGAAGTCGGTGTATAGTCGACTACAGAATGATGTTCCACTTTTCACAGGCAATTATTTGCCTGGAGCGGTAGGCTGTGCCGCATCACACGGGCTGAGTTAAAAAATTATAGCTTTGTCCCAATGCTCTCAATCGACACGCTTAATCGCGTGATAAACGGCACAACTTAATGCGCTCCGGTCAACTGATAGCTTCTGAGGAGTGGAACATCATTCTGTAGTCGACTATACAGGGAAAATGTCATTTGTTTGTTTAATTGTAGTGATCTTATTGTTGAAAAGCTTAGCTCATGTTTCTTGTGTGTTTTCTTTTTAAGCTGCCAAAAGTCTGACCTGACCTTCAAGCCAACAGCCTTTAGCTTCCACATCTGGCCATACTAACAAATTCTGAGAAGCCAACATGCAATCGAGGTTCCATGTCAAAAGGTATAGCTAATCTGGCACTGTGACTAATCTACAGGGTGATTTTTTTTACAGGGCAAAAAGTTTTTAAGCCTAGAGATACCAAAACATATAACAAACGCCAAAAAAAGTATATCCATGTGAAAGGAAATTGTTTGTCATTTTGTTTTCAGGACCTTTTAAAGACTTCTTGGGACTCATTCTGTTGTGAAGTTCCGTGAAAATGGCGCACAACAAAATGCTTTCCCCAAAATCGCCAATTACTCCAGGCTTGCGTGCATTAAAACTGTGCTCACTTCGAGCACGTTCTGTAAGCCTAAACGGAGCTCAAACTCAAAGTTTGTGTGTGCAAATGAAATGTCAGAATGTGCTTTCTACAAAGATATACATTTGCTGTCAGTTGATCTGTTTTCTGGTACCGCCATTGCTCTTTACTTTTTGTCCTGTATAAAAAATCACCCTGTATAATAGCTGTTTTCACGATGGCCATCTGGTACACAGTTGGTGCACATTTGGTGCAGATTAGGTGCAGATTTGGTCAAATTAGGTTCAGGGTATCTCTTAGTAGCTATCAGCTAGCTGGTTGCACTAATCAGAGGCGGATCCAGCTCAGAGGTTTGGGGGGGGGGGGGGGCAAACCATAACAATTTATCGATTCTTTCCATGCATCGTCCATAGGCGTAATGTTAAAATCATGCCGTTTGGGGGGGGGGCAAATGCCCATTTTGCCCCCCCCCCCCCTGGATCCGCCACTGGCACTAATTGCTTGTGTGCCTGCTTTGTCATATTATCAGAGGGTATCACCGATCAAAACACTGAAATAAATTCATAAAATGAAGATACATATGTGCTGTAAAAGAGATTATGTGCAGATCTGGTCAAATCAGGTGCATTCACCGGATAGCCCGTCGTGAAAACGGCTAATGTAAAAATGTCCCTCTTTTCTCCATGATGCCCAACCATACGACTAGCAGTCGCGAAAAATGTGTTCCTTCTACCACGACAGGACAGGGCCGAATGGAATGTAGGTACATACTTCATTAGATCACTTTTTCGAAATATCGTCTTTCCGTGAACAATCTGCCATCTTCCTCATCCGCTTCCAATGCCCAAAGCTCATCTTTTCAACCCCACAAGAAGCAGCGATCGTGCAGGACCCTTAGACGACCGGCGACAGTCTCGCACAGGTGTGTCGCCGCGCCAGTGGCGCTGGCGACTCCGGCGACACAATGGCGGCGACAGTGGCGACTGGTAGCGGGCCGTGATGGACGCCTCCCGTCAGCGGGCGACACTGACGGGTGGCCGTGGGTCCCGGCGTCCGGGAGAGCGGGGAGAGTCTCACAGGAGTGGAGGATGACCCTCTCCGTGGCTCACGATCGGGTGGGAGAGGAAGGGAGAAGAGATTCAGACTGTGTGCAGAGGAGGAGAGTGTCAGACTGTGTTACTGGGAAGGTTTGTTGGATGAGAGAGAGAGAGAGAGAGAGAGAGAGAGAGAGAGAGAGAGAGAGAGAGAGAGAGAGAGAGAGAGAGAGAGAGAGAGAGAGAGAGAGAGAGAGAGAGAGATAGAGAGAGAGAGAGAGAGAGAGAGAGAGAGAGAGAGAGGGAGCGAGGGAGGGAGAGAGAGGGAGAGAGAGAGAGGGAGAGAGAGAGAGAGATGGAGACGTTTTGAATTAGCGAGCGAGAGACGTTTTGAATATTAAGAATAAGCGATAATCATTTTGAAGGCTCACCAATTTTAGGTATGTAAATTATAGTTAGATTTGGAGCGCCCCAAGCGGAGCGTTAAACCAACGTTAAACTGTCTTAGCGATTCTGCCAGCGGCTGCCAAAGTACACTACTTGCAAAATGTCAGGTAGGTTAACGAGAGAATTATATAGAAATTTATATTCAACGGTCGCCGCTGAATAAATAAGGCGCCAGTTTAACCGGAATAATTTAGACTGAGGATTACATCTGATGACATGAGCTATGCACAATCCAGGATCAGCGAGTAAATCCGGATACCACCATCACGGCCCTAACAGTGACCACTGGGACCGACGCCAGCCCATCAAGGAGGCTGGAGCTGCGCCAGCCTCGGACAGGAGCTTCAGCAGCTCACACTAAACAGCCCACCAATAACGTCACGTGGGACCTCTTCTCGACACGACCTCAGAGCCGGGAGCTTCCCGACAGCAGCGACGTTGGACCGGTGGCCGGCACTGCATCAGAAGGTGACGGCGCATCAGATGACCGCGACGCTCGCCAAAGAAACATGGACCCGATTAGTGTCGGTGGCGGCGGCCATAAAGCACGCGCCCGTCGCATCGCTGCCGTCCGCTGCGTCGCGCCAGAAGCCGGTGAGGTTTCAGGGCTCGACGGTTTGACACACGACGTTATCGGCACGTCGAACAGATCTTCATGCCACACGCTAAATGTTGTACGCAGTACACACTTTTAGAATATTGGTCCTACTCTGTTTCAGCATTCATTGTTTACTGCACTTGCCGCTATTTATAAATTGAGTCAGGAGAATACGGAAGAGGCCGTAAATTGTTTTTTTTTTCAATTGATAAGTACTGGTTGTGATTTAAAAACATTAATTACAAAATGCATGGCTTATCTTAAAGCGAAGTCTAGATAGAGCTACCGCAGCATGATAACAGTAGTTAGTTGGATACCATTAGGAATATTTACTAGCAATATCTTCTCTGTATTATGGTGCATGTTTAGGACAGTGCGATGTTTGCGAGACAGTGGAAACACATGCTCATGGCTTTTAGTTGCTTACAATTATGGAAGATATTGTTTTCCTCCTCTAAGATGGTTCATATTCTTATGCCATTATTCATGTAATCATACAGCAATGAATTTCTGTCATAAGTTTTACTCTCAGGCGTTCTATAACAAAGGTTTCCGATAACAACTACGCTGACGCTCTTCAAACAGATCACTAAAGTTTTCCTTCGGATATCGCAATTGAAGATAACTTTTTGCGACAAGTTTGCCTTCTTGTTGAATATGTTCCAGTCCAAGCAACAAAGGAGCATGCCCAATATTTTCACCATTCAAATGTTTCAAGCTATCTTCCTCTTAGATTTCTAGGAGCGGTGACTATTGTAAGGCTCCTACCGTTCGCCAATCACCATTATACCCAGATTGTGACATGACACTTGTGGTTACGGCAAATAAGGTGCATTCTAGTTCACGTTTAGTATTCTCGACGATCACAGCCCCAGTGGCGTAAAATGTTTTTATTGGCGCCGTGGCTAGAGAAGGTGGCATGTCTGATTCCGGGTACAATTAGCATGACAGAGGTCCTGAGCGCAGCGGGAGGCATGACCTCGGGCCCTGATCGCTATCTCAGGCCACGAAGGACCCTGCTGAACCCTCCCCGCCATATTCAGGGTGTACGATGTGAGGTGCAGTATATACCGGAGATGCTTGACACGACCCGCGTTTATTGCTGAGATAGGTGTTGTAAAGCCGGGCTGCTGGATTGCACCTAACTACCCGCAGCAGACAGTCTGGCTTATTGGTGGGTGCTTTTATTGGTGTGGATCTGTCTGTGGCTTAGAGTTATAGACAGAGAGTGGTTTGTATGCATTTCAGAGCAGTTCTGGGACTTGTGTAGCACGCTTTGCACTCTGGCAGTGGATTGTCTCCCTATACTAACCCTGCAGCCCTGAGGCCACTCCATCTCCGCTCCGTCGCGCGGCTCATAATCCGCAGTGCAGCCGCGATGGATGAGACAGCGTAGATCAGCGGCGGATTAAAGCCGGCGGACACAGACGGCCGCAGTAGTCCTGTCCGGTCCGAGCTTCTCTCTCTCTCTCTCTCTCTCTCTCTCTCTCTCTCTCTCTCTCTCTCTCTCTCTCTCTCTCTCTCTCTCTCTCTCTCTCTCTCTCTCTCTCTCTCTCTCTCTCTCTCTCTCTCTCTCTCTCTCTCTCTCTCTCTCTCTCTCTCTCTCTCTCTCTCTCTCTCTCTCTCTCCCTCCTCCCCCCTCTCTCTCTCCCTCCCTCCTCCCCTCTCTCTCTTCTCTTCTCTCTCTCTCTCTCTCTCTCTCTCTCTCTCTCTCTCTCTCTCTCTCTCTCTCTCTCTCTCTTTCTCTCTCTCTCTCTGTATCTCTCTTGTTGGCACTTATTTCACTGCATATATTTTGTTTTGGGGAGCTGGATAGGTCCGATAAGGCAACCAGACTTTTATTGTAGTTCTGTTGTCGTAAGGGAGAGGGGGCTCATGGTTAGCTTCTGATTTTCTTTTTAACGTCGGCGTATTCATCCGAGAACATATTTTGCTTTTTAATAAGCTTTTACGATTTACAATGAATCGATTGTATGTAGTAAATGGCTCACTGCGGTCATTGGTGCCCTCAGAACTTCCTGTCTCGATTAACTTGGTCATAGCGGGCATCACTCTGGTATTGACAGAACTAACGGCCGTGGACTTTCCGAGTTTCGCTTTGAATTATGACTTACTTGGTTCATCAAGTTATGAATCATGCTACGACTTCACCTCAGCTCAGCACTATCAAGCGCGACACAAACGCACATTTCCACTGCCGTCTGGCAGCAATGCGAGTAAAAATAAATTTATGTTTTAGATATGAGGTTTATTTGAGAGTTCTACGGGATATAGAAAGTTGAAGGCACAATTAGAAGTCCTTACATTCTTCCATTGTGTCGGATTTTTGTTTAGTCAGATACGAGTATGCAGTTGCATCCATCTTTTACGTATTCGCACGCGCATACATTTTTAATCTAAATTTACTTGGCCTCGTCACCGTTAGAACCTCATCGGTCGTGGCGATCATTTAGCGCAGAGCGATGGTCAGCTCTCAGCTAACAATTACTCAGAGTATCCCTATCGTGCGTGTTCAGCGCGCCTGATTTACCGCTAGCGGCACGCAAATACGGGCTGTTAACCCTATTCCTGGCGGGCTCCGCCGGGACAAGAAACTGGCGGGGGGGGGGCCGATTCGGCCCCCCCCTGAGATCTCGAGAACGAAGCAAGATAGCTACAAGCGGTAAACGGCATCGGATACGCACGGCCAAGATCTACAATTTTTACTAAGGTCATTTTCAGGTCAGGTCAAAGATGACGTCACAGGGGTCGAAAAAGTCAAAATGGCGGCACTAGATATGGAGAGAGTTTTTCTCGAATAACTTTCGAATTAGTCAAGATAGGAACAAACTAAGGGCATCATCGTGATCCTCTCGTCAATCCGCATCGAATGATATATATGTTGACCTCGAAAGGTCAAGGTCAAAGGTTGACCTCAGGTCACGTGACCTCGAGGTCATCATGTATATCATTCGATGCGTCTTGACGAGCTGAACACAATGAGACCATCCACGCGTCTGTATCTTGTTCCTGTACGGAGTTATTGGCCAAAAACCTTTGGTGACCTTTGATGACGTCACATGACCTCACAGCTGCCCAACAGCAAAACAGACCTCAAGGTAGTGAAGGTTGATCGTATATGAAGTCATGTATGGTATATTGGGCCATTCCGACCCGTTTTAGTGGTAAAAACAGGGAGTTGATTTTTCCCCCATTGACTTATAATGGGGAGGTCGCGAAATTGACCTGACCTTAGGTCACCGATATCAAAATTCCGAGATATACAAATTGCACATACTGGTACCCTAACTAAACCCTGAAGAGAAGAAATTGATCGGTCAAAAACTCTAGCTCTGGCGTGATTGCAAACTTTTCTGAGGTAGCGTCACCAAACCGCCTCTGGTGACCTGACCTGAGGTCAGATCAACTCAAAATTTTCAGACATGTTGCGTAGAAGCCTTTGAGGAAAAGGCAGAAAATTTGAGCTTCCTAGCTCAACGCGTTTGGGAGATATAACCAAAAAACCTCAGGGGGGGGCTCCTGAGGCCCCCCCCCGCCAGGAATAGGGTTAATGGCCACCGATTGGCCGGTTATCGACCTGCCCGCGAACGTTAGCTGGTTCTGAACACGTCCCTGTCCCCTCGGTCGACCACGGACTGTCTCGGTCACGCACCCTTTGGCAGCAGGTAATATCGGTGACTGTCCACCTTTGTCAGGGAGATACATAAAGCGACCGGTCCAACGAGCCCTCGGATGACGATTTTCGGTAGGTCACGGTGCCCAATAATTAGAAAATCGAGCTGAATCGGCAGTTGGGGACTGGGAGACTCGTTTGTCGGAGTATTGGAGACTGAATAACCTACCATCTGAGAGGTCATTATATTGGAAAATATAGGATCAAAGGTCTCTGGGATCGTCATGAAACTTTGTCACCTGAGGAAAGTTTGGAGTTAAATGACAGGCCACTGCTCCAATAGAGCTGAACCACAATGGCTGAGTCCTGCCTAACTGAGACAGAGACTGGTTCGGAAATAGGTCCTGCTAAGCTGAGAGACTACGCCTAGCCCCCTTCCCACTTGTTTCACCAGGTAGTCCGCCACGCCGATTTCATGTTTCCTTTTCGAGCAGCGAACAGACATATCCTTAGCATTTCAGCGACCAGATGGCACAGGATGATGTACACGCAGCAAGGGTCACACGATGGAAGGCATAGCGGCAGTTTTTTTCAGTAAAGTAGCGCGGTTGAATTAAAAACACTACCTGATGCATGAGGACCGCGTTGTATAGTACGTGGTAACGAATTTGAGAAGCAAGTCATATTTATTTGGCTGAACAAAATTATCTTTGTTTTTAACCGATAAGTTGAACATTAAATGTCTGTCTGTCTGGCTTTCCGTCTGTCCATCTGTCTGTATGCGCGTCTGTCCGTCTGTCCGTCTGTCCGTCTGTCCACCTGTTCGTCACCCATCGGTTATTGAACGAGTCGAAGCGTTGTCCGCGTCGTCGTCCGGGCGGACTGCAGTTTACATACAAAAGGCTCCGCGGCATGCAAGTCTCTGCATAATACATGCAAAGTCTCCAATGACCGTCTCAAGAGATTCGTGTGAATCGTCAGGCAACACTTGTGCCGTTTAACGCCTGTTGTTTGTTGCTACATTTGTGCCGTTTAACGCCTGTTGTTTGTTGCTGCCTGCTGGGTGGCGGTAGGGGGGGGGGGGCGGAGACTGTGCAGAGGTGTTCAGTGTTCCCTTAACGGGCAGAGGAAAGATCAGCTTCTTACGAGGAGTTCTGTAGGACAGATAATCTTTTGAGAGGAGAGAGAGAGGGGGGAGGGGAGAGAGAGAGAGAGAGAGAGGGAGAGAGAGAGAGAGAGACAGAGAGACAGAGAGAGAGAGAGAGTGGGAAATATAGAGGGAGAGGGAAAGATATAGCAGTCGTGGCAGATGGCGAGCCGAATTTTCCAGGGAAGAGGAGTACAGATGGATAGTAGACCTACCGGGAGAGAGGAGTCCCAAAGAACAAAGGACTCCTACCATCGTCGTGGGAATCAACAAAGCAGAACACCGGGGGAGCGAAAACTATCATCGTCTGGTGAGCGCGCGGTGAAGCGTTCTCCCGGTCCCGGTAGATGAGAGCCGCTATTTTCAGCTCTGGAAGACCATCTTCTCGAGGCTGGCGCAGCTCGGTAGCCACAGCTCTCGGATCTATTTCACAGCTCCCCGAGCTTAATCGGCTATGGTCGTCCGTGCTGACACCGACCTTAAGAGCGTGCCAGTCAGCGGCGAGGCCCTGGCCTCTCTAGATCCGGCGCCGACTCTGCTCTGAACGATCACGAAGAAAGACGAGCAAATTTGACTCTTGATTAGGCTGCACTTTGTGAGAAGTGACTTACCTAACTAGCAAAAAAAAAAAAAGAGAGAGAGAGAAAAGATCAACTAACACTGGGCGTTAGCATTGTAAATAAAAAAAAACATGTATATGGAGCAAAACTTTAGAAATCACTTCGGTAGCTTTCTCTTATTTCTTCATGTGGTCTCTCATTCACACTTACATATATAGAACTCCAATGCTATATAGCGTCGAATATGATTGTCGTGTTATGTTGGAGCGGAGCCGGGATTTAAACGATTTCCTGGTGAACTCCTCGCTGAAAGGACTCCATCTCCATTGAGCGGCAATCTGCCAGCCGCACACGATCTGGAGAGCATTGAGGTCTGGCTGAAACAATTTTGCCCCATTTCAGTGCTTTTCCTGTATTTAATTACGAGTTATCTTCAGCAGCATTTCCAGATGAATGTTAGGACTCTCGCGGTTGTCATGGTTACCGCAGAACTGCACTACCAAATGAACGCCAATGCGTGTGCTAAGACACGTCACTCGCACTTGTTTCCCATCACGTCATATTTTGACATCATAATTAACGGAGCGCAGTACGTTCTCAGGAGATTGACCGTTTGGCTGTGGCGCAACGCCCGCTATTTCGGGGCGCGGCCCTAGCTCAGCGCGAGATTGGCGGATTATGAATGGAGTCGTCTCGAAGAGCTCGTGCGTGACTGGTGATGCTAGAAAACGAGCCTGATTTTGACGCACGTGCGCTCAGCGAACGCAGAAATATGAATCTGGCTCGATAAACCCTGTTGAAATAAGACGAAGTCGGTCAATACAGGTCAAATGATAGAGCCTTGGATAGACGGAGAAACGAAGGAAAACTGTATTTTCCTTGCGAGTGTCAGATTGAGTTGAGTCTGATAAGTGTGCTGTGACTTGTTTAATGCATCATCAAGATAATGCAATTAATGTATCACCATAACATGTGTGCAGATTTAAAGCAATTTATGCTGCATTCAATTAATTTCCCTTAAATATTATCACATAACATCGGTTTTAATAGCTATTTCACCCCTTTCGACCACCTGGTGCTTTCAAATCCTTTCGCGCCTAGCCCTAATGTTGCATAGTGCAGAACTCATCCCAGCAGGCCACCCATTCAAAGTACCACCGTGTGTTGAAATGATGAATTGGCGCATTAATCATCGTGTCCATATGTAAATATGCATCTGGTTCGCGACTGTGCAACTGGCCCTGGAGGCAGTTGAAATATGGCCCGCTCAGAAATGACCGGGAGTGAATCGGGCGTTAAATTGCAAAGACGAAAGGTGACGGTTTCATCATGGCAAAAGTTAGGATAGGCATTTAATGATAAGTCATGTAAACATTAATATTTATTTATTACGTAATCCAAAAGCTGTGATGTTTAGCGACTCGAGGTTTTCACAGCCCCTCGCTAGGCCAAGGTCTTTTCATAACGCGGACTGCTAGGGGGCTTGGGCTGGTACGACCCTCCCCCAGGAAATTTTGCTCCTATGGCACTTATAAACACACAGGGTAGATATTGAAAAGCTCGTACTTATGAATTTGGTGACTCTAATTACCTAAACATTTAGAGGCTTTAAGGCATAAATGTAAAAATTGCGCTAAAACACGTCAAATGTTTTTTGGCTTGCAATTTTTATAATAGGAAATTGAGTTAATTGAAGGAAGTTCAGCAGAAAGCATATGGTATGGATATATGACGTGCTTTTTCCTCATCAAGGGCCACATCCAGGATGACTGATGCATGGTCATTATTTATATATAGGTAACCACTTACCTACATACCTCTGTTCCACGTCGTGTTCCAAAATGAGCATCAGAAGTGGCATCACAATTTAGAGTGTGAGCCTCGAGCTCTGCGCTCCACTAACACTTTTTGCCACGTCACCGCACATATTATTCATACGTCATTGTTCTAAAGTAGTCTACCCAGACTCGCCCTGCAATTTGTACATCCGCTCCAATGATGGTCAATTAGGCCGACAAGAGCTAGAGGTCCCTACCATGATCTTCCCAGTCATATATGTGCAAGAACATGTAGGTGTCATAGCACATCATGCCCTAAAACACTCCCTAGACCAGACCTGACGTTTGAGTGCATGTCATTATACTTGCCGCGTTCATCTTGTCTGCCTGACTTTTCAGACCGGTAATTCGGTCTTATGCGGCAGTGCCCCGATAAAGTGTCATCATTCAGGCAGTGTTTCTGTTAGCCGGAGCAGGTCGTTCGGACGCAAACATCTCAAGTAGGGACGATGTAAACCTGCTTTATCTTGCCTCCCATAATGGGTATAAAGTTTCTGTGACTGTCTAATTGTCTCATTTACGGCGAGCCGGGGCAAACATACTTGCTTAGCATAAAATACGATTATCTTTGGGCAGGCGCAGATACAAGTAGCGGGCGCCGATATTATCTGAGCGGTATTCAGTGCAGAGGTAGCTCCGGCTCTCTGGAAGACGCGCCATGAGCCAGCAAAAGGTGTTGCACGCTACAATGCAATAATACGAAGCGCCGTTCCGCTGTCCCCATTATGATGTCAATGACCGGTAATTCTGTAACCGTGGTTTGGTGCTACGCTTTTGTGAGCCGCTGCATTTCCCCGATAATAAAGCATTGCGGCACAGTATCGCCAACCTGCCAGGCGGCTGCGGGCGCGGCCGGAGCGGTTCTGAACGGCGGCGCTCGGCTGGGACCAAATCGACTCTTTTGACCGTGGCATTCAGCTCTGGCGCCCAGTCTCCACAGTTTAAACACCCCGGCACCGGTGGCCCTGTGCGCCCACCCCCGGTCGAGGCGGGTTCGGCCCGAATCCCGCCTGTGTGCCCGCTGGAATTCGCCTCGCAGCCCGACTGCTCGCCGGCGTTCCTTCACGCCAGCAGGGCCGGCGGCGCGCGGCGGCCGGCGCTCCCATTGGTCGGCGGCACCCACGTGACCAGGTAGGAAGCGGCAGATGGTTCGGAGCCGGCCGGCCGCCAGTCCGCCTCGGGAGCGCGTGGTGAAGGGAGGGGCGCCGAACCGTGGGGTGTGTGTCGCGACGACCGGCGCGCAGAGCGAACTGGGTCGAACGGCAGCGGTGATTTACAGCGAAGGGTCAGACCAGTGTGAGTCACAGTGAGCGCGGTGCCGTACGACATACCGAACTTTGGAGCCCAGCTGCTTATGGTTACCTTTCCAAGTAAGTTTCACATTTTTTTTTTCGTGCAGATTTTCATCACCATGTCCCTGCTGAAATGCATGAAAATTTCTATTTATGAGATCACTGACTTCCCTGAAGGCTGGCTTTCTGGAAAGTATGGCCCCCGAGTTTCGATCGATCGTTTGGACGTTGCGTGAGGAGTCAATGTGTCGGTGGCGTGATCTCTTCCCAAGTCGCTGAGCCGGCATTGCTGCCCTGAAGAGGCCACTTTCTGACCAATCCGCCGCGCCACGGCCAGCTCACGTACTCCCCACTCAGCTGCCATAAATCAAATCAAAACTCGCTAGAAACTTCACACCCATGTCATCATTCAACGTCTTCAATTCCTGTCACTCCAGTTCCTTACACGTCTTTTGCAGGCGGGCCAACGCCCGCAGAAGCGTTTAGCTACACTTCCACGGAAATTTCTTCCTCTGTTTCTGCAATTTACATGCAAGCGAGTGCAGTTATGGCACTTACGCCACGGCACCGTTGCCGCCACAAGTGGCCAATTTGACGGGAGACCAGTGTGGTTCGGTGGCCAGGAAACTGACACGACTTTGTGATGTCAGGGCCAGGAGAAACCGCTCAGCAGTGGTTAACATACCCAGTAAGAGCGGATCCATTGATGCATGATCGGTCGGTCACGCCGCAGTATGACACCGTGCCGCCGTGTGTCATATCCAAGTCAAATTGAGTTAGAGGCGACGGGCGTCATCTCCAACGCCAGCAGTTGAAAGACTGACAGGCAGACAGCAGTTATACTAGCGAACAGACCAGTAGAAAAGTCAGCGGCTTGGCCAACAGACCAGCCATCTGGAGGAAAACTATCAGTTTCAATCAGAATGTGCATACAATCCGAATATAATGACGATCGTGAACAGACCAGAAGTTCGTTCAAAAAATCAAACTGGCCAGCAGATAGGCCAGCTTGCGAGCAGACAGGCCAGCACACGGCTCAGCAGCTCAGCCAGCAGCCCATCAGGCACCTCCAGAGTTGTCGGGAGGCTGCGGAGTTGGGCCCGGGCTGGTTTTTAGCAGAGTCTGACCGGCGTAAGATGCCATCAGCAGGTGTCCCTGAACTGGGAACCACTGCTGTGCGGGCGTCAAACGCTGGACGCTACAAACAGGAGACCGTACTGGGTTGTGCCACGGCTGACGCTGGCTGCGTTAGGGTGTTTGATGAAGGTCGAATGGTGGTGTAATTTGGGACTGATTTCCAACGAAAGTATGCGAATGCTGATGACCAGTTGCTGTGAGCGGTTGCTGATATTCATTATTCAGTGCTGTGACTGCCTCATATCGCCTGGGGAGTGGTTAGCAGTATCCTTACTAAACGGTGGGCCTAGCTGCTGCTGCTGTTGCGGACAAACAGTCCTCTCCCTCTCCTCCGCTCTCCCCACTCACCCTCCCCTCCGCCCGTCCCCACGGCCGCCCAAAAGCCGCCCCCCGCCGCCCGGTCCTTTCAGTCGGTGTGAGGGGGCCGGCCGACCATCGCGGCGCCATGGTATCTGACACCGGCCCGGCCCGCCGACCGGCTGGGACGGCCGGCTGGGGTCGGGACGGGGCCGGAGCGACGCATGGGGGAGCGGGGAGGACCCACGAGGGACGAGCGGCCGAGTTTACCAGCCCTCTCCGGCGCGGCCAGTGAAGCGGGGTCGTGTTAGCAGGCGCTGACACACAGCCTTTGATCGGCTCCGCGCCAGGTGGGGATCGGTCGGATCGCGGGATAGGGTAACCCGAGCTAGAGAAGGGTGATACGAGCCGAAATTGACAGGAGGCGAGACGAGACGAGAAAACGAGACGAGATATTGGGCTGGTTAGGCAGGATGAGCCTATAGTGATAAGAGGACAACCGAAAAGACAACAATGTTGGTAAGCGCGACGAGCTGAAGACATTGACGATTGATGAAGATGGCCTAATTTATTTGTTTCCCTCTAAAAAGGATATAGTCTGTCGGATTAGATATAACTAACACTTGGAAACAGCTTAGCGCCTTAGTAAGCAAATGTCTCGCCTTGGTAAAACTGATGACCTCTGTATATTTGCGAGTTTCTGTGGACAAAGTTTCTTGACAACTGTAATCCTTGGACCCTTATTACTTCAGAATTGATGAGCTTCTAGAGGACAGAAGTGCGAGAAGCTTTTGCATTTCAGAGGAATTTTAAGCATAAATCCCGATCACGAAATGATCTACATGCGTCACGTGTATATTTCTTGCTAGCAAGTGAAACTGGCCGTCACCACGCACGATTCAAACGTTTGATCTCTTTCTTTACGCAAAAATAAACCATTGATCTATCGATTGTAAAAGTCGTCAGTAACATCCTTTCATGTGGGTATCCACTTAGGAACTTTGGCACAACTTCAACTCACCAAACCGGTCGTTAGATTCCTTCTTTCAACTGCCGTTTAGAGTTCCCGTAACCAATAAATCACACTCAATTGCTCGACTGTCGACGGCCTAACTAGCATTCTGTGTCATCGTCCGTGGCCAACCTGCAATTGCCCGGGGGACAGGTCGTCGAGCCGGCCGATCGACACGCGCGGCCCCGGTTCTGGTCTATCGGTTCGTCGCTCCGCCGTCAGGCAGTTCTGACGAGGTCGTGGCGCGCACCGCTAGGGCCTTCCTTCCCTGGTGCTCTATCGAACCGACCGTGTGCGGAACCCCGCAGAAATCAAACACTCCGATAGCGGCCAAGTCTGAAGCAGCTGAAAACTTTCCGGCTCGCCTCATGGGTTATGGGGCCGCCGGGCTATAAAGTGCCCCCTGACGCGTGCCCCACTATGTCAGCGCCGGATCCATTACTGTATTAAACAGAGCCATAGCTGGCCTGTTGTTGAAGTATTCATGGCTGGCGTATTGATCAAACTTGTGTGGGTCAGATGTGCTGTATTGGCTTGGACCGTTTCAACGTGACAAAGGGTCAAGAGCCACGGAGATAAGAGCTGAAGCAACAGCAAAGCCAATAGATCTAGTATTTATGCTAGCTCAGAAGGGACATAGGTATTAATTTTCATTATGCAGTGTTAGCTCTGCTTCTTGGACATCACTCCATAGATCCACCAGCGCTTGGCACCCTGACCAACTGGAAGCAACCAGGACCGTGATACGAGTCTGGAAGACCCAGAATCATGTTCTCATTTCACGAGGCAGCAGCGGGCCCACCTACTGGTCACCACACCAACATCTGGTCACCGGCGGACGGTTGTTCCTAGCACCCCGGGCGGGCCGCTCCGCCGCGGGCGGGAGGCCGGGCGGCGGACAGACAGACGGGCAGACGGGTGGGCGGGGAGCGCGCATGGCCGCCCGATCCCCGGACCCAGATACCCACCCGGGTCTGTAGTGTCCGGCGACCACTGTCTCCCAGCAGTGCGGACAGCGCGTCATTGTCTAATTGGATGGCGTCAGCAGCACGTTTGCAGAGCGGCGGCCAGCGGTGTGGCTCACGAGCGGCCTGTAATAGCGTCACGAGCGACTCTGAGCGGGCGCTCCCAGCCGGGGGATGTGTCTCCCCGCCGCTTGCACCCCGACCCTGCCTGGCCGAGGCCACCCCAAACCCGCCTCGAGCCGGCAGCGAGCTCCGATCGGAATGTGATTTGCATGTGTCTGAAGCTTGTGCGGCGCGGTGTTGAGATTGGCACGCAAAGGACGGTAATCGCTGGTTTGTACCGGCATAGGAGAGTGGCCGCCGTCGTGGAGGTGGTGAATATTCGATGTTTAACGCCGCGAACTCGGTGTTTGTACCACAGCAACTGGGAGGCAGGGTGCAGTAGCACACATTCAGTTACAGTGCACGTTTCAGCACGCAGAAATGTTAACCAAAATCACATCATGCAAAATCTGCTCTGCAAGGAGCAAACAGACTGCCTTTCCACTTACCCAGTGCTGCAGCAGGATTCCCTCAGCACCAGCAGCAAGACACCTTCAGCAGAGCAGCAGCAGCGGTGGACCTCGCCGAGCCCCGGGGGCTGGCCTTACCGGGCAGGTCGGCGCGGCCGCGAGCCGGTCGCGAGTTATGGGTGGCTGGCGAGCCCGGCGCGGCGGGGTCGTTCATCTCACCAGCTCTGCTGCCCTCTGATCAGCCCGGCCGCCGACGGCATATCAATGCGCCCGAGGCTACGCCGCGCCCACCCCTGACCTTTCTGACCTGAGAGGCAGCGCGACATGGTCATGGATGCTGGAGGGAGCTTGCTACGCTGTGGTGGTATGCTGCTAAACTCTTTGGCATTAATGACATTGCAGTTAACATTTTGGGGTGCTGCAAACTACTCGCATTTATCGATCAGGAATTTCCAGCAAGGAATATCACGTTGCTGGATAATACCTCTGCACATTTAGTGATAACCTTCAACCATTTCGCGACCACTCCATGGCTTCCACGCCCTGCCCCGGCAGCGTGCGCGTTGAGGGCTTCGGTATCCCATATCCCATCCGGCCGGCCGCGCCCGGGGCCGGGTTTTTGCGGTGGGCTCTCCCCCGCAGTCCATCTGTCTCCACCGGCGCTGTTTACCCAGCTAGGTAGCCGGCGGCGACTCCTCCCTCGCGCCCAGCCATGAATAAGCAATGATTCGTAATGTCGGCCCGCGGACGGGGTCAATCTCGGCGAGAATTCGTCGACGGCCACCGCCGCGAGCGACGAAGCGCGAGGTGCGAGGGAAGGCGCTGACGGTGTGGGTGGGGCAGGGCGAGTCGCCGGGCGGGTCCGAGAAGTGTTGATCCGCCCAGCAGCCGCTGGAGCATCGACGAGAGACGAAGTTTGCGTGGGAAATTCAACCCGAACGCGCGCTGCCACCCAATCAGACGAAAAATCCCCTGATGAAAATTTCACAGAGTAAGCCGCTTATGCGGCGGCAATTTGCGATGGGCGGATGGTTTTCGCCTCGTCGATATTGGGAAACTGCTATCGGCTGAATAGAATTTGGCTGCCGAGATTGCGCTGATCCGAGCCAAGCTTGCGTGTGCGGTTCGACGTAGCGCCGAGCAGCCGGGCGGAGAATAGAATTTCCTCGCCAGTCGTTCGCTGAAGAAGACGCATTTTATTTTCTTGGGACGTGTTGTTGGCTTCGCGCGACTGAATCATACGCGGCGGCTCGCTTTACGGTGGCTGTAAACGTCGCCGAGAAGGTTTTATGTGTATCATTGCCCGCCACGCTGGCCGTGCCGATGTCTTAATGTCGCGCCCAAGGCTGGCTTCCATGGAAGACCTAATGGGTCCATAAACAGCGGTGCGTCGTGGGCTCCATACAGTCGGACGGAGACACGTCCGGTCCCAATCTCCGTGCCGGCCACTGGCGCTTTTACAGCCCCCAATTCGATTGGGGTGCACCGCCGCACTGGGGCGCGCCGCGTGTCGAGCCTGCCGAGGAGGGCGGGACCCTCCGTAACACACGTCCCATTCTCGGTCCCAACCACTCCCAGCCTGTCCCCGCCGCTAGTGTCTCTCCCTGTCAGGCTTCCCTGTCTTGGCTCCTGTCTCTTCGGATGTGTCTAATTTCACGCTGGCTGCCGGCGACCCCAGGAAAACAGCGATCCTCCCCGTCCCTCCCTCTCCCGCTCTGGCCACCGAACCACGCCGTATCGTCCCCGGATAACGGCCCAAAGAGAGTCTGCGTGTCCTCGTGGTCACGATCCCGCCCCTTCCGCGTTGAGCCGTGCGTTGCGGTTAGGTTTCTTCTAAACACGCAGGAGCTGTTGTCCCACCTGTCTCGCCATGTCCCGGTGTCGGTCTCTCTGGGCCTTGTGCGTGTCCTGCGGTCTGAACTGGCGCCCCGTGGCGGCTCGCATCGGTCATCTACCCAGAACGGAAGCCGATGTTTCTTTTTCGCCGTCCCCCGTGCGTCGTGCGCGCGGGAGGGGTTCGGTGGACGCCGGGCGGCGACTGCGGTCGAGTGGTGGTCGGCCAGCGGTCAGCGCGTGTCATGCGGTCATCGCAGCGCGACGGACGACCCCGCTGTAAGTGGTCGGACAGCGGTTCCATCCGGGGCGGTTGATGGATCGTGGAAGGACACGTGGGGCTGAGGAAAGTTGGAAGGGAGGACAGTGGACAGAACGGGACCGCTAGACTGGAAATTCATTAGAGAGGCGGGCTCTTCCGCTCCGTTTGTGAAGTGGTCTATTCTAGTGACCCACGTGTGCTGGCCAGCGCCTGCTTGGAACCCGTCGGCCGGGTTCCGTTTACAGAAAACTGACGTTGATAAATCCCTCGTGTTATCCAGCGGCTGACCTCTCATGAACGGCTCGCCTGGATGACATTTCATGACTCTGGAAGCAGCTCACAGCTCTCTCAACACCTTTGCTCTTTAGAGTCGCACCGCTCCCCTGCAGGTTTTTCAGATCACGCCTGGTCTCACGGCTCACGGTTTCGGTCCGCACATCCGGCGCGCTCCCGTCGGTTCTCTGTGAGTCGGCTCTCCGTGAGTCGGTTCTCCGTGAGTTGACTCTCCGCGAGTCGGCCGCGGTACGGCTATCGGTCGGCGATCAGTGCCCAGACGTTTCCCTGTTCTGCACCAGACGGGTTTTGTCACCAGAGAGCCGACCGGCCCCCGGCCGGCCTTGGAAACATTCCTCGTCCAGCGAGCCGACCGGTGGCCGGACGCGCTGATGAATTGCCAGTCGCTCTCGAGTTCAACCGTCGCGCGGTCACGCTCGTAGTTTTCACAAAGACAAACCTGGCTACAAAGTCAAACGCTCGGCCCGGGAAGTGAGTGACTGGACCGAGGATGGATCGAGCGCCAGCTGAGTGACCGAAATGACCGCATGAACCGGATCTCCGAGAGCTGAGAGTTATTACAGCTCTCTGTCGCGCTGCTCGACAGCTCGTTAGCCGGACTGGGGTCGTGTCATTGCTCTGTGGTTTGGGGAGGAATTCAGGTGATCACCGATACAGTCACGATCTCTGCGAACGGGACGGCCGACGGGACGGCCGACCGCGCGTCTGGTGAGACGGTGTGGTGGAGTGAGCCGACGAGGCGCCGTGGCTGGTGTCCATTGTTTGCTCCATTCACAGCGACCACATCCGTTCTGCTGTCTTCATTCCGGAACGTAACTCCCTCCACCAGCGCGCCTCGGTTTCCGAGTCGAGCTCACTCCCGTCCAACTTCATCTGGCCACGGCCGGCAACTCTTTTTCATTTCCTCTCCGGCAACAAAAACTTCTGAGGCGGACGCGTCGAAAACGTCGATCGGCCCGACGAAGAGTCATCGCGCGGCTTTGATGGCGCCGCGGTAGGGCCGATTGTCCATTGTGCCTACAACAAGCGGTCGGTCGCTTGGCGGCCGCCGCTGCACGGTCGGTCATTGATTTCTGTATCATGTGCCCGGTCGGGCGGGTAATCCCACCGCCATTATGGGGCCAACGGGGCCAAAATTGCAGCCCGCCCGTCAGAGGCGATGGATGGAGGGTGCCGACGCGCCGGGCCTGGGCTCGCGCCAGCGACTGGTGCGCACTGTCAGGGGAAAATGCCGGTCCGTATCGCCTTCCAACGTGTGTTTAGCGTTCACCCGTACCGATTGTGGTAGCAATCTTACGCGCGCTTGCACACGAATAGATCGGCAATTTGGAGCACGAATGGCTCCGACAAACAAGAGTGCTGACGACAAAAACGGCATTCATACTCGATATAGGATGCATCGATTACCACCTGTGTACTTGCGCTAATCGTCTGAGCGGTCAGCTGGCTGAAAACTGCCGCCGTATCGCCCCCACACGTGAGCCAAGAAGGGCGTTGGTAACACGGCGGGGGCTGCCGACTGTGGTGGCAGTGGCGGTGGTGGCGGTGGCGCCAGGACCCACTGCCGCCGTCGCGGGGTGTTTGCCCGACCCCAGTGCGGCGGCCGCCATCGCCTCCGCTCCCGAATGTCTGGACAAACAGGACCTGTCACGGTGCGATCAGCGCTCACCGACGCTCTCACGCCCCGCTGCGGCGCGGTGGCGGACCCGCCGAGCCGGACACCACCGGCCGTGATTGCTGATTGCGATCGACGTGGCGGCGAGCCGGCATCCGCAGCCACTGTTCCTAACGAGCTGCGCCGACCGCGCCCTGCGCCGCCCCCCTCCCGTCCTGGGGGAGGGTGATCGTGACGAGGCTCCGTCTGTCTCGGACACGCTGACACCGGATCCTGACCGGCATCGATTCGGGTCGAGCCGTGTCGGCGACCGCGCGGACCCGAGGGGACCCTCCCAACGCCGGTGGTGGACGGCCTCGCTGCGGTAGGCAGCGCTGGCGGCGGGTGGCCGCCTGGTAGGACGCCGGCCTGAGCTGGTATGCAAGAAGGCGACACCTGGCTTGCATGCCGTCATGGTGTGCCGGTGGAGTGTCCGATTTCCGCCGCAGCAGGTCAGCGGTGCACCCGCACAGTGCACCGTCTCGAGGCTACCTGTTCTCACTACGTAACTTGATGCCCCGGGTGTGCACCACGCGGCAGTCCTGGCGTTATTAACTCGTTGCTAGCGTGCACAAGACACTTGGGGCAGGCTTGAACGTGCTCTTGCTTTGCTTCAGTTTTATTTACATCCAGGTGATTAGACTCCGGATAGCATGACTAACGCATGTGGCTGATGCTGAACTGAATGTGTATTCCGATTTCTGCTGCTGCACGGATGCTTGCTGAGGTTGCCAATGGAGCGTCTAACCGTCTAACATCCTCGGTGCCCTGGCTATAATCGGTTTGAAAAGCTGATCTGCAGGAGCGGGGCGCGTGAGGTGCATCCCACATACCGTTCAACCCTACCACGCCGGCTGGCGCACGGCATGCACCGAGAACGTGCGTGCGATCGCGCCCCCCAGTCCGTCAAACGGCCGGCGATATGCACAGGCCACAATGGGGTGCCCATATCGACCATCTATATTGGCCGGCGATCCGGCTGATGGATCGGCCCGGGAGTAGGGAACGCGTAACAAGTGGAGCTGTTGTTCGAAGTGCAGGTGCGGAGACGCGTGCGCGAGCTGCGGGACTGGTGGAGGGCGCTAGTGGGAGGTGGTTGATCTGATTTAATGACGCTGGTTGTGCTGCTGCGTGCGTGTTGGCAGCTGCTTTTCCTCATAAGTGTGCCATTACTCATCGAGTAAAAGGACAGCTTGCATGCCGACTGTGGGTGCTCATAATGACTGTGTTTTGTCATAGTTAGCTGATATGTTATTATGCCGATCGGTTGTACTGAACCACTTTTATTTCAATCACAACCTGTCGGATTGTTAAGATCCCATGTATCAGCATTATTTCCCAAATAAATTCAGCAGTGTTTCTGTCTACAGACGCATGTAGGGTCACCATAACTATGATCAGACTTTATTATTGTCGAAGGAACTGCAGCAAATACCGCATTTGTTGACACCATCTGTTTGCAAAAACTTTGCGAACTGTTTTTGGCAGGTCGGCGTGTTTTCGCTGGGCCTTGTTTATTCTGCCGACCGCAATTTTCAGAATACTGGGCCTTGTATTTCAAACGCCGATGATCTGGCCAACAATCGGGAAAAGTTTTGAACTCTAGCTTCAACACCTACAGAGTTTAAGACTGAAAGTGAAATGATAAATAAATTATTTCATGAAATTAGGAAGTCGGTTTTACTAGTTCGCGCAGATTATATCAAAGTCATCTTGGAAACCAGTGCCCAGTAGGTACCTACCATCTTGACCATGTTTTTCTTTCTTTCTTTTGTCTGTTTTCCAATTACTTTCATGCAGACCATTAGTGAAAAAAAGTCGTTGTCTCCCGCACCCTCATCACAGAAACATAGAGAATCTGGGATTTGCCTGATCTCTTGTGATCCCCCTATTTCCAGTCCAGCATATTTCCGTGTTTTCTGTGTCCCCGCGGCCAATAAGGCCGCGTGCTTTCTCTGTCCGGTTTAGGGCCACTCTGTCCCGGCCCGTTATCTGTTGTTTGTGCCGACTTCTGCGCGTGACACGGGGACGTGCCTCTCCACTAATACGCCGTTTCCATACATTTGCTGGACCTGTTACGACATTGAATTACATTAAGCGTCACTTAGGCGGTGGTTCGGGACCGAATCTGACTGTTCCATTTTTGTAACTGCCTCCTGAGTGGGGATTTGAAGGCGGAATTTGCCCCGCGGGCCGCCTGCCTGACTGGAAAAGCCGATCGACTCAGCTTTGAGTAGCGCTTACACCTGGACGTTTAATACGACGGAGCGCGATGGCCACATCGCCGGGCCACCTGCTTTTGAGTCCGCTTACTTTTCCCATTTCATTATACCGGGCCGACTCCTGAAAATGATTGAATAATGTATCATTCCGTGCCGACGGCTGGGTTGTTATGATATCCGACGCACGCGAGGTCGTCAGGACCTGTAAAGCAGAGCCTCGGTCTTCGGCCCGGTCCAAATAGAAGCCCGCTCTTTCCCTGGCTGTCAGATCGACCGCACAGCTCGACAGCCGACACCGGGTCCGTGAAGCGTCAGTGAACAAATAAACAAGCACGCTCACTCGGCCATGAAGGCCGTTATTAATCGTCGGGCTGCCGTAGTGATAAACCTTGACATCAACCACTAGGCCAGCGCAGCAGCATCGATCAACGGTGTTTGGGACGGTGTTTCAAACAACAGTAGCATCGCGCAAGGAGAAGCGTCAGGTAAAGAAGCGAAACGTGTCACATGGATTGCGACGAAGTGAGCGAAGTGGAAAAGAAAAAGGGCGATGGGTGGAGGTGGGCTGAGAGAAAAAGGCACAGGAGAGGAGCTATATTGTTTACAAAAACAGCGGCCCGCGAGCGGCCGCACCAGCGGGTGGGACAGCCGCGTCTCGCAGCAAGATGGATCCGCTGTTTTGCTTTGTTGCCGGTCTGCTTATTGAAACACGACATTACCTGTCTGTCGCGCGGCACCCCAACCAGGTACACAACTCGTACATACCGCTTCTCCCTCCAACGTCTGCCCTCCACTTGTTCCACCGCCTGTTCTCTGACTCCTCTGACTACCTGCCCTGACCTGACCGCGCCCTGGTGACGTCTCACACCGCCAAGAGTCCTTAGGAGTGTCCTGTGCTCACCAGAGACGGTGCACGGCGGCGCGATCGGCCCGTGATCGGCACGGAACGCACACACGCCACACGGACCGAGAGTGCCAGAGAATACGACGAGGAATAAATTACCTCCACAGCAGCGGATCGCGGTATCTATGCAGATGGAGTGTGCTGAGATGCGGGGAGGCGAGGTAGGATGCCCGCTTTTTGACCGCGCAGCCTGCACACAAGGTCGGGGCCACCCAGGTGAGGGTGATCGGTCACGCAGACCGGGTTTTTAGAGGGCTCGGGAGGTGCTGCTGTGCCGATTCCGGGTCCACGGCCCCATCAGTCTTTAGCTCAATGTTCGTGTCTCTTGGCTGTGATCTGTGTCCTTGTGATGCTGAAGAGTGTGCTTCTTTGATGTCCTCTGATTCTTTTTTACGTGACTGTCGCTGTTGACTCACCCAAAGACATGCGAATTTCGATAGACTCCCTCTATCACCATCTGACTATCACCACCGATAGACTCTATCACCGACACCATCTGACTTCCCGCGACCTGCATGCGAAACGCATGTCCCAGCTCCAACGTATTTATGTCTTCCATCAACATTTTCTGGACGAGTTAAAGGAATCTCGCTTCGCTTTTGACGGTTGGCTGGGACGGAAATGGACCACCTAATTAATTTCCAGGCCTGATCGGCGCGCCTTCGACGCCTGAGTGCTGTGCCACGGCTTGGCAAATCAAGCATCCCGAGGCTTTTATCTCGACGGTGCCAGCCGAGTGCTGTTGTTCTGGCTGACGGAGCGTCGCTAAAAATCCCGCCTCGGGCGTCTTCGGATGGAGGAAAGATGCCGACGACGACGGTTATGTCAGCGTTGATGTGCTGCGTCGGTTCTTGGTAGCAAAAGGTTGGAGTGTGTGATCGCAGCCTCCCGGGCGTAGCTTGTGAGATCCTAAAATGTGACGGTGCTGACCTTAGCGGAGACACAAGTTCCGTGTTCTGTTCTTAGCCTGGGTAGTGGGCAGTAGTCTGAAAAAAACTTCTTACGCGATTGGCCTAACTGGAAAACCGTGTATCGTGTAAATGCGTCTTTTGTCAAAAGTAACCGTCAAAATATACCGAATACTTTGTGACGTAAACAATGCTTTATTTTGGTTTTAACTGCAACAGGATCCTAAACGTGACGCAACAATGAAATTGCTTTGACGTTCTTAGCGACTTTTGAACCTTTTAGATTGACGGCCGTTCCCCCACGGGTTTTAGCGTTTTGTAGCTGTTGTGCGATATGTGCCCGCATTCGGGTGACTTCTCAACATTTCTTTGGCAGCTTAGTAGCTGAAGCACGCCACATAAGGCCTAGTTTGTGGTTGTGTGTTTCTTTGTTCCATACTTTACCAGTACTCTCACAAAGAGATTCACTCTCAGTTGAGGGGTGCAGATTGAAATCCTTCCTTCACGATTATGATTTGCCATAGCCTCGAACCGCGGATGGGGTCCTGTTATTGCAGTAGCCGTTTATGTTCGTTGAGCGAATGTCCGGCGGCCAACTGATACGCCGGACACGAGCCGATGTGACGACATATTGGCTCATTCGCTTCGTTCAGCGAATGTCCGCCAGGAGCGCGGCATATCGGCCTGTTCACTAAGCTACCGCTGACAGCGTGGGTACGCACGTTATCGAGGCTGTGTATATTCAGCCTGTGTTTGGGCTTCTCCCGGCTGCTGTTCACGTTTTATTTGTCCAAGAGCTTAGTGGCCGCAACGCTGATCCCCTTATACGATAAATGGCGTGCTCCATTTGGGAAACGTTATCAGCTGTTTTGCATGTGTCCACGCCTGGGAAGTGGCCCTTGGAATTGGCTGTCCCGCTCTACACAAAGGGTGGTAATATTCTGCCGTTTTAGGTTTGTTTGTGGTAGAGATTACGCGGGCTCAGAAATACAGAGTGGTGACATGCTGACATGTTCTCAGGCTAAGTGACGTCAAGTATGTATTTAATCTCCCCAAATCTTGCCATCACGTTCGTGCCGGAGACAGGATATACCAACGGGCCACCTCGCACCGTTTTGCAACACCATGAACAAGCTGCAGCACACAGAGAGCGACATTTTCCTCGGAATCCCGTCTCACAGATGGCGGAATAAGCCGGAATTTGAAGTTCCTCCGCGTGTCAGCTGTCTATCCGGCTGTCATTGTTCCTTTATTCTTGAGGTCTCGGTCTCATGATCGCAGTTACACCTGGATGACACTGTGTACCAGAACATTATAAACACTCATTTCGTACGTTGGGGCGTAACATCTAGGTATTGTTTGGCTGTTTTTATATAACCCGCAAAAGTTGCATTTATACTGAATGTTTTTAAATAAGAGTGTCAAGAAATAGTTCTCACAGTCGAGGCGCTAGGTTCCGTTGGAAGCGCTCACCAGTCATACATAGCAATTTCCCATGCAATTTCTCACAATTGCTAACTTGTAGCACTCATCCTCCTGACTCTTAACTATTGCCGTGCAAGACTTATAACTCGTGACGCTCGTTCACGGAAACCTCACGAAAGCTGCACGCACACACGAAAGCTGGAGGGCATCCTGTACCTATACCGTACCGGTACCACCACCCAAACGTCGCTCATTTTCCGGTGGTCCTGACACCGGCGATGGCTTGGTCGGTCGGAATGCGCCCCTCCAGACCGGGTGTCACTCAACGAGCTCGGTCGACGACTCGCATCGCCACGCCGGAAACCATGAAACAGAGGGACCTTTGTGGGCCTTGTGAAGAGGGGTGTCATAGTGGTGCCTCTCAGGCATGGGGTCGAGGTGGTTGGTGCAGGGTGGGTATCGAGGTGGGTGCTGACTTGGTGTCAGTTTGTTGCTTGATAGGCACTGGCTTGTGCCGGTTTGGTGCCTGCTTGGTGCCTGTGTGGTGCCGGCCTGTTACCAGCTTGGCACCTGGTGCTGGGTGTGTGATGGGTGTTGCTAAAGAAGAAGTCGGCCTCGCTCAAGATGGTTATCATTCTAGGTGAGAAGCGAGTACATGCTCTTGGGCGGGTACCCCCGGCTTTCGTGCAGGGCGAGCGACAGGCTGGTGGGCGAGCCTGTTTTTAGTTTGGGCGGGTTCGAAGGGCAGATTTCAGACCGTTTGTCATTCACAAGTCGGAAGCCGGGATCGCCAGAGGGTGACAAGCCGGGTGCGCGAGGCAGAGGTGGACGTCGGACTGCGAGGGCGTGCTGATTGAGACGCGTCTTGCCGCCGACATTAAAAACAGGTCACCGGTTTTGCAGTCGGAATGTCGGCTCCCGGCGTGTGTCTGACGTTGGGCTGCTGCAGCCGGTCATTGCCAGTGACGTCGGGCAGGGGCGGCGATGAGCTGGGTGGGGCGGGGGCGGCGAGGAGCTGGGTGGGGGTACCTGCAGCGGGGAGGGACTGGGCAGCCGGTGGGGTGACATGTCACGGAAGGACCGCGCCACAGATGAGAAGGACGTCACGATATGGCGTGTCAGGTGACACGACACGATACGACACGATCCGACGTGACACGACACGATACAACGCACACTATCGGACTTCACATAGGTCAGCGCGGTAAAAACATCGCCAGTCCTGCACAACACCTCGCGTCCATCAAATCCGATTTTCTTCGTCGTGTCGACCGATTCCCTCACGCACGTCCTCACACGTACTGTTTACCCCTCCCTTCTCTTCCCTCCCTCCCTCCTCTTCCCTCCCTCCCTCCATTCCCCTCCCACACATACCAGCCGGCTCCTGCCAGGAGCGACGGGCTTTCGTCGCCTGTTTTGCCGCCGGCCGTCTTCGCCTGGTGCGGTGGTGGCGACGACAGCTTCCTCACCCCCTGTTTACCACCCGTCCGCGCTGATCTGCATCTTTCGCCAAGTTCCGTCCGCCAACTGTCACTGGTCGCCGATTAGGGGCGAAAGTTCCGGACGATGGGCAGACTGGGGAGGTTTGGTAGGGGGGGGGGGGGGTGACAGGGAGGGTGCCCAGACGGTAGGGCTAATGTAGTTGGTGCGAAGTTGAGGGCAGGTTACGGATGTTTCGTCTTCATGATCAGTGCTTACTACAATGAACCCCTAGCCGTTAGAATGGGAGGCAGAGTCTTGATGTGGGCTCAAAACCTTAGGTAATGGTGGGCAGGAGGGAGAGGTCGGGACCCGTCGTCTAGCCGGGTGGACGACTGTCGATCGGGCGCCGATTCCATCTGGGACCGTGCCGGGCCGCGGGGCGGTCGTCTGTCTACCTCGACCGGCGCTGACTTGACAGAACCTATCGTCCAGCCATCTGGAGCTAAGGTTACAGCTCCGGTCCGGCCGCCGCGCCGGTCCGCCGCTACTTCATCACGGTACGCTTTAAAATGGCAGAGCCAAACCCCCGTCCGCCTTTGTGGCCGTCATAAGGGCGATATCTCATCTGATCGGCGGCCGAAATCGCCCGTCCCGACCGGACCGGTATTAGCGGCGGCGATACGGTCGATATTTACCTGCCGAGTAGTGGCGAGATGCGCCTTACGGCCGGCCGGGCAGGTAGAGGCCGGCGCGACGGAGGAGCGCAGCCTTCCGCTGCAAGCAGCCGAGAAAGGACCGGCGTGAACAGAACACCGGATAAAGGAGCACCATTATCGGCCCATTTGCGCTAAACAGCCGACGCATAAAGGTGCCGACGACCGTTCAGCTCACTTTGTCCGCGGCTGTCCCAAAACGGCCCGGGTACGCCCTGTGTCCGGTCCGCCCGGCGCGCGGCCCAGCGCCGCCGGTCTCTCCGGCTCGCCGACACCGCCGCCGGGCCCCCGTCCAATTCGGGCGGCACCTCCGTCGTCCGAGGTGGTCGTTCCGCCCGGGGCGGCGGCGCTGGCGCGGCGGAAATCGGCCCTCGCCGCGTCACCGGGGCGTGAAGAGACTCGGGCCGCGGCCGGCGCGCTCCATCGCCGCCCCATCGGAGGCCATCGTGCCGCCATGGGACGGCCGTGCAGCGCTCATCGTCTCTCCAGCGCCGGGATGAAACTGCCTCCGACGTTCGTTCGCCTCACGCTCTCCATCTTCCTCTGAAGTTCGTCGGTGACGCAGGAGGAGATGATGACACGTCAGTGACGTGATGACGGGCCGCCATCTGCCCAATGACGTTACGTCAGAGGTCTGGCCAGGTATGACGTGGAGTTCAATGATACCTAATGACCGACGTTTGTGGAGCGGGGACGTGATCAGACGACAGACGGGGTGGTATCGCTCTATCAAACCGGAGTCACTGGCGGGCCACCGTCAGAGGGACTCGTTTGGGAGCGCCCGAGTGACAGGTCGCCACCGAAGACGGGCCGGAGACAGCTGGCGGATGTCAGGACGGCCGAGCTGTCAGCGGAGACCAATGCAAGTCTGCTGGGCAAAGGACCCGTCAGTCGACTGCCACAGACCGGCACAGTCGATTCAAACGACTAGCCGCAATCTGATCTGGATAGTACTGTCCTGTTTTTATCCTTCCTTCGTCGTGCTTTCTTCCTGCTGCATGTTTTCGTGTTGAAGTCAGCGTTTCGTTGACTCATTTAGTCAGTATTTCCTTCGTTTTCCTTGTCTGTTTTACGCCCCTATCATGCGCATTGCACAAGATCCAACACGTTCTTTTCACACGTCTGTGTGGATCGTCTCACTGTACCACGGCCCGGACTGATCCTGTCCCAGTGGCCAAACAGGCGCTCCGCTCCGGCAAGGTCCGAGGGTGGCGCGGGGCAGGACCGGCGCCCACCGGCCGCCGCCGCCGGCCACCCGCTGTCGCTGTTTGTGTGCGCTCCATCCATTGAGCTCGGCCAGTGCAGTGATCCGACCCGCCGAGCGCCGCTTACCTGCCGCGGCCGGCTGCCGACCGGCTCAGCCTGTTTACGTTGTGGCGTAGGTATCGCAGCCGCCGCACACTGGGCCGATCGCCAGGTCTAGCACGACATGGGCAAAAAAATCGAACTTTGTGGATGTGCAATGAAACCTATACCAATTTGTTCAAAAATGATCATACTACATTGCTGTGGTCTTTGTTTTCCAACACAATTGCTATTTCATGGCGAAAACTCAGCTTAAACACGAACTTCGGAATCGTTTGGACCGAACTCGTCCCCCGCACTCTTCGACAACGTATCTTTGATCCACGAAAACAATCACAATTTGAGGAGGAATTCCACATTTATATACATCAAACGATAGCTCCGGGTCTGCAGAACACACATAACCACATGAAAATGGCGAACTCTTACTTGGTTATGATGTATTGGCACCGCAAAGATTTAAAGACGAAAATATAATTTCACATAATTCATGTCACACACAAATAGACTTTAAAAAAAAGTACCGCGGAGTACCGCTTCGCTACATGTCAATAATTCATTGCACTACAAGATCCAACAGTCATTTTTTGCGACTTTTTGCGACTTTGGATGTAGCAGCCAAACATCAACCCGCGCCGGACCGGTGCTCGGCGTCAAACGCGCCGGGCCGGGAGATGTTGATTGAACAGTCCCCTTCTAACTCGGCTCTTGGGCCACGTAGCGACACGTAGTAAGTGGCATTCGAAAGAGCGCCCGAAATTCCAGATGGAGTAATTAGTCATTTCTAGGTCAGGTCAAAGGTCACGTCACCAGAGGTCATCAAAGGTAAAATGTTGCATATATCAACATTTCTCGAAAACCGGTCCTTACCTCGGGGACCAATAGAGCTACATCGTCGCGGGAAAGCGCATTCAATTGCTCTTTTAGCGGTCTTTCTGAAATAAGCCCTCACATTTGCCTTAACCCTCGCCCCTAGTGGTGTTTTTCCAGCCGCGAACGTATAGAAGGGGTCCGTTGGACCCCCCCCCCGCCGTTTCGCCCCTGATCGAGCTAGAGCTTCGCGGAAAAGACGAGCATGTTGCCCGTGACAAGAGGAAGCTGATGATACCTAATTGTAAGGTCCTAGGCCATCGGTTGACCTTCCAGGTCAGGTCAATGACCCAAAAATCGGGAAAATCGGGACCTGTTAGAACGTCGTAAAGGGTGGCTGCTATGTTTTTTTTTTTGGGTGCTGATCACGAATATAATGTTATTTACGATCATAGATGATGTCTTCATACATTTAGGCCAGGTCGGGTCAGGTCAGGTCAGGTCAACCAGTAAGGGTTTTGCCGGGTATTTGCAGTAGGTGGCAACCGCCTCCGACAGCTTTGTAACATGTTACGAAGGCACCAAAGCTACATAGTAAATGTTCAAATGGTTGCTAGATTCGAATTCAGCTCCAAAAACTAGCCTAGAAACATGTAAAACTGGAAAAAGTGAACCAAGGTCATTAAAGGTCAATGACCTTACCTGACCTTCTGGTGACCTTGACACTCACCCTAATGCATGGGAGCAACATAATATTTCATGTTTGAGCGCTTTAAACCAAGAAAAGACTGCAAACCCGCGGCTAATGCGAGCCGACATACGCTGAATCGCGATTCCGGTCAAACATGGTCTCAAAAGAAGGTCACAGGTCAAAGATCATTAAGGTCAGGGTCATGAAATTTTCAGGTTAACTGTAAAAGTAGTTATCGCGAGGGTACTGAAAGTTTCGTTGCAATCGGCCGCTTTTTACGTGAATTACTCGCGAAAACCGAGGGTTCCGTTCGAAGATTCAGGCCCCGTCGCGCTAGAATGGCATATCGGCCCACTGTGCGCCGGTTGGCGTGCCTCCCCTGTGCCTACCGTGCGCCTCCCCTGCGTCTCCTGGGCGCCTCCCGCGAGTCTCGGGTGAGCCTCCGGTGCGTCTCCCGTGCCTCTCGGGTGAGCCTCCGGTGCAGCTCCTGTGAGCCTCCTGTGCGTCTGGGGATGCTGGAGAGGTGTTGGGTAACGCCACTAGGGCCCTGTGATGGGCGTGAGTTTGTAGCTTCTTGTTTGCGTGATTCGCTGGCAGACATGTGGGTCGTGCCGGCTTGGTGCGTCGTGCATTGTAATTGTTTGATAGTTCCTTTGTGCATACGGCTGCCTGTAGCGTGCCGGAGCTGGTCACTGGTATTCGTTGTTCCATCCCGACGTTCCCTGCGGCTCATTATGGCTCTCTGTGGCTCATTGTGGGCCACAGAGATCGGAGCTAAGCCGCCGCCATGGCCCAGCGGCCTTTATGTATCGGACGGTCCTCTGGGGCGCGGACTGCCACCGCCGGCAGAGATTTACGGGCCGGGCCGCGCGAGGAATGCGCCGGAGACCGAGCGGTCGGGGGCGGCGCAGGACGGAGGGCGGCGGCGGAGGGCGGGCAGGGCACCTGGGCACCGCCAAACCGTGACGGCCGCCTGCGACCCGCTCCGCACCGTCCACCTCGCCGAATTCCAAACATGCTTACGGCAGGATTAATCCGTTCGGGCCGAGGCGGTGGCCGCGGAATGTCACGTCCTCAAAGCACCCGGGGACTGTGTACTGCGGGAGTTCTCAGTGGTCGTCGACACCGCACTGGGGCGGCAAGGATTGACTGCGAACATGGTATCACCGGGCGAACCTGCAGCAATAATTGCCTCCAACAATGGGCCTGATGAGCTCTCGGTGTCGCCGAATGGTCGCCGTTCTGGTGAAAACAATTACACCTAATGATGCGGTCGATGCGGGCCGGATTCCGGGCCCGTATTGACTCAAGACGATGCATTTTATGCGGGCGGACCGGCAGCGCACGTGCCGCCTTGCTAGCACAATGGCGCACTAATTCACCACTTTTCGCAGTTGACTGAAAGCTTTTTAGGCGCACAAACATCGTTTGCGACGCCCCGCGTCGAGCTCACGCCGTCGGAAAATAAATAAACGTCGTCGGCGTCAACGCCGCGTCGCAGGCGTCACCCGGCGGAGAGTGGGTGGTCCCGTCGGCGACGACGATAGCAGCGTGTCGCGATCGACGGGCTGGTCCGCGCGTCACCGTGGTCCCATCGCCAGCGTAGTTGCCATGAATATCATCTTGTTTAGTTTCGATGAGTATTTTAGGTACGGTCAGGTTTAGTGCTATTGAGAACACATGCAGCAGGATAACAAATGATTTAGCGCGACTAAATACTTCGGTTGTGCAGATAACAAATGATTTAGCGCAGCTAAATACGTCGGTTGTGCAGATCGTCGAATTGGCCCACTGGGGACCGCACTCGCAGTGTCTGCCCACCACCAGCGACCCACAGTGGCCGCCGCAGCTGCGACGGCGGCGACTGTGGATCAGCGATGTTTGCCCGCTGGTTTGCGCAGCCGGCACAGGTCACACGGCCTCCGAGACACTGTTGACCGAGCTAAACTGACCCCGCCATCCGCCGCTGCCGCTGTTGTGCATGTTGACCCAACCCAGTTCGGTCAGTTGCACTGGCAGCTTAGCGTATCCGGTTTTGTTGCTTGCCAAAGCGTAGCTTAGACCCATGAAGGACCGGTGAAGTGTTTTTTTTTACCAAAATTTTTACATGCGGCTCTTTAGTTTCACATGATCAGGTAAGCTGACAGCTAAACGATTTGTGAAAAGATGCGGCGATCATCTGACCCTTTACCTTTTTTGCCATCTCATACTTTCCTCCATCTTCTTTGCTCCTCCTCTTCTCTCTTCCCGTCTCCCCTCCCCACCGTCGCTCAGTCTTCCCACCCTCCGGAGCAGTTTTTGCGCTGCCGCTGGCGTCTCGTCCAGGATCCATTACCACCGGTTGTGTCCTGTTTATGTATTTACCAAAAGCCGGTATCTATCACAACAGCAGTGCTGGTGTCAGTCGCGCCACCCGCCGCCGTGGCGTGGTGTGATGCGGCGAGACGTGGTGTGGCGCTCGGCGCCGCCTCTCGCCGCCGATTGTGCGCTGCGCCACAACAAACATGGTCCGCTGGGCCGGCGCGAGCACCAACATGTGCACAATGTGAACGAAGTGACCTGGGCGCGGAGGCATGAGGGCATGGCTCAAGAGTGGGTTTGAGTGTCGACTAGGACAGAGCAGATCCACACTCTGAACAACTGGCGAGGTTTTGAGAGATCGTTGCTGCGACGGCAGCCGTCGTGACTCACTATGCTATCTGCCGGCGCTAGTTTTTGGCGAGCAGAGTTGCTGAACTTTTGTAGCGAGGCTGCCGAACCAAGAGATATAGATGCGGAAAGGCGTAGGTGGAGCTGTTTTGAGTGGGAAGTTTTAAACGGCTCGCTTGCTATTTGTGCTCAAAGTTTTGATGTCCTGCATCTTCTTTGAAATACTGTGCCATAATATATAATAGCAGAGACGCCAGAATGCATAACCTTAGTAGAAGTCTGTAGGTAACCTGTGATCAGCTTTCTGACCTGAACCTTTCTCTTCACCAGGTGACTATGTGTGGTGACCAGCGGTGACCTGTGGTGACCTTCGGTGACCTGCGCTGACAGACATGGCGCTGTCGTCAGCCGCACTGCTGGCGCTCCTGGCGCTGCTGGCAGGACCGGCGCTGGCAGAGGAAGGTAAGTTCCAGAACTTCTGCCGTTACCCGAAGGCCAGTGCTGGCTCGAGACAGCGCTGCTTCAGAGGGCTGCAGATTGAGAATAGTGCTGGTTCAGACTAGCCGTAACCAGGACAGACCAGCGCTCTGTCTTAGACCAGCGCTGGGCTCCTGTCAGCCGGCGCGCTGCGGTGGGTCCATCTGTAGCCATCGGGAGCACATCTGGGCCGAGTTGGTCGACCCGTCGAATGCAAATGGCGCTGTCCAGCCCCAGTTTCGGCCTGTCCGGCTAATGGCCTAATGAAAGGCGCTCCAGTATCGGAGGCAGACTGGCAGTCAGTCAGGGACGGCTCCAGGGGGCTCCAGGGACCACCGCGCCGGCCAGGAGGGGGAGGCGGCACGTGGGGCAGCTACGGCGAGTCTCAAGCGAAAAGTGTAGCCTCAGTTATGAAACTCGTGTAAAAAAATAAGTTATGAATCCGTAATTCTGTTTCTTTTTCCGTTGAAGGAGTGTATGACCTTCATAGAGGACTTATTAAATCAGCGTGATCGGCTGCATGCGGTTTTTTAAAATTCGTCAGTTATTTCTAGGTAGCTTGTTGATGCAATGCCCCTTTAGTTTGATGGATAGTACGTTACTATTTTTGGTTCGTTGATGACTTCTTTGTGGGCTAAACGATGCCGTAATTAAACGGAATTTTTCATAGCTGAAACATCACAGGGCATATTCAATCAAAACATCTGGCGACGGCTCCATGCAAAGGCGATGGAAGACAACTTAATGAATGGGATATGAATCACCGTTTATCTTAGGCCCATATTTATGGCACAGGGAACGTTAATCCACCAATAATGTTTGGAGTTACAAGATAACAGTGTCATATTGTGAAGTTGATTTATCTTCTCTGGATGGAATGTCACATTCGATAATGCTGAGTGCGGTGGAGTACATTATTTATTCTCTCCCGTCAGTGGTGTCTATGTTTATGTCTGCCACTGAGCTAATTCTACCAGGGATATTCTGCCACCACCGTCGCTGCCGCGGCTACCACCGCCGCCATTACCGCCGCTGCCGCTACCTTTACCGCCGTCACCGCAGCCACTTCTGCTGACGGGACCGGGATGGACGATGATGGACTCGGTCCGAATGCCGTGGGCGCAGCGTACGGCGGCGGCCGGCCTCATCACGCGCTCACACGCGTCTGTGGTGCGCTGGTAGCCCGCCCTCCGCCGTCGACGCACAGAAAAACTGCAGGAATGAGCCCCTCGCCGTGCGAAGACGCCTCGCCGGTCCTTTTGGTGTGGGATGTCGCGCGGCGCGGCGCCGGTCTCCCCACCGCAGAGGGCGTTTTTGCGGGCAGATCCGGCGTGTGAGACTCGGCGGGCAATTGGGCAGTGCTCGGAGGCGTCGCCAAATTTAGCAGAAATGTCACTGAAGTGGCAATAAACGCCGCATCGGGGCGGGTGGCGGCAAAAACGAGCGACGTGCCGAGACGGGGCGGCCCGCCGCGCCACAGGGGAGGGGGTCTGACAGCGCGGAGGGCCCGGAGGTCACGACAGACGGCGGTCACGACGGTCGAATTAGGGTCCTCGCGATCCGCCAGTGACGCCTCCCGAGCTGGCGGCGGTGCCGGCCCTCATGTCGCGCGGCCTCGTCGGCACAAAGACGGGGAGCGGCGACCGGTCGACGATCAAGGTCAGCCTCGGTCACACTTTGTTTACGGGTCGGTGACGGGCCCTGCCGCCGCCGCCGGTCGGGCTCCGGTTAATTGGCCTCCTAATGACGTCCATCGGCGGTTCGAGCCCGGCCACCGGCGGGGAAGGAGGCTGTTTTTGTACCGCTCAGCCGCTCACCTGGCCTGGTGTGGAGAGGCTCACTGATCGAGAGGCTCGCTCGAAGCTTACCCAATACCCATGGCCTGCGTCCGAATGCTGCCATAGCGTCGCCATCACCGCTCCCATGGGCGCATTCCGCACGGATTAAATCTCCTTACGTTTGATATTTCTGCATTTGAGGTACTAATGTAGCCTTCACACAACAATAGAAAACTCAATATCAATTATAATAATGCATTGATCGTACTCAGTGACCCCAGCCTTATCTGCATCTTAAGTAGCCATTCCCGAAAAGGTTAGACGTCGGCCAGTGCCGTTGGCGCACACGGTGTCAGCGCGCGCTGGCGGCTGCGGCTCCGGTGGTCCGGGCTACACTGCGGGACCGCGGCGGGCGATGTCCGGCCTTGTTCGGCCGTGTCTGTGCGGCCATTGTCGCAACTCATCCGCGCCGCCGCGGACGTAATCCTGCCATTTCGGGCGGACATTGCTGTGACGATGATACCGGTCTCCATCACTTGGCCAAGCTGGCGGTCTGAAACGTAGGGTAACGCTGAGGGTGTGGGGGGGGGGGAGGGGGCGAGCGAGACCCGACCTTTTCGTCCACCAACGCCGCGACGCCGACGAGGCGACAAGGTGATGACCACGTCTGGTTTTCAGCGGAGCACGGGCCATGAAGTTTAATCTTCGGACAACGAAGGTGCCGGGGCGGGCTTTGGCGGCCTATCCGCTCGGCGATGAGGCTTTACATTAGTTGGTTCAACGCGACCCTTCTAGCGGCGTAGGACCGATGTGAGGAGAGGGGCGGAGTCGGACTCCCTGCCAGTCGGACCCGGCTCTGTTTGTTTGTCTGTTCGGGCCGCCCACCTGCCCGTCTGTCTGACTGAGACTGGGCACCGGCTGCTCGAGTGACGTCCGCCGGCCCAGGCGCCGTGGCGAGACGGCCCGCGGCGAGCTCGCGTGTCGGCCTGTCGTGGCGCCGCGGCGTATTGGCAGGCCGCGTGTCTCATTTCCGGCCCGGTCTCGTGTCGGAAAGTGGCCGACTGTCCTCCCGGCCTCATTACGGACAGCGTGTCCGCGTGTCCGGACTCCTAGGCGGGTGTGTTCTTTGTGTCCGACTCAGAGTGTTGGACTGACGAACATGCTTCTGGGTCGACCATCCGGTATGTTCAAACATCAGCCGAGCATGGTCGGCACAGTCTGACAGAGGACTCACGTGCTTCCGACACGAGGCAGACTCCACTGAGCAGCTGTGAGCCGGCTGTCGCCTTTGGTCGTCCACCGTCGCTCCTCCGCTGCTCTCACGCCCTCGCGGCAGCGGCGGAGGTCTGCGGGAAGCCCTGACCGCACCCCGGGCGGCGCACCCGAGCAGCCGGACCAGGGAGTGGCCTCGGAACCGTGACGCGGCCGGAGCTGCAGCGACAGCGGCCGCCGAGCGTAGCTGCACGGCCAGATTGAGAACCCATTATGGGCGCGACGAGCACAGCCTACAGGGTGACTGAGCGACGAACATGGACTACAGGGTGACTGAGCGAATAACACAGACTACAGGCGATCAAACGATGATACTAGGAGACGCCGCGTCGGCAGTTCTGCGACTCTGACGGATGTTTCGCAACGCATACTTGGAGGAAATCTTGCCGCGCTATGCTGCGCTTTACTGAATCATACTGCTCCATGTTGCACTTTACTTGCGCCATACCCTGACCACTCCGTGCTACCGCATGTCCTGCCTCGCCATACACCTCGAGACTCTGTACCAGGTGCTGCTGCACCACTCGAGGATCTGGGTCACCGGTTAGCGTGTCGGCGTGGTGCGGAGAGGCGGGCTAATGCGGCCGGCCACTCCCTGGCCCACTGCACCCGGCTGGAGTTCACTCCATCCTCGCAGATAAAAAGCGTGTCCCGGCCGCTGTGGTCAGCGTCAGGAGGTGTGCGCTTCAAGTAGCACATGTCGTCTGAGTAGGTCACTGTCGCTTCTGACAGTGTTGCTCGATGGGGTAACGTTTGATTCGACCTTGTGTCAGCTATTTACGATGTCGCCGGTGTATTACACAAGCGACATGTGCAGGTGGGAGACGGGAGTGCAAATAGCGCGGACATTTTCCATGGCTGCCCAGTCAACTTGGGAGTCATCAATGGAGACTCTGTATAGTGGAACATAATTTTATTTCAGCAGCTGGGTGAACTCTCCTAGAAATGCTGCTGTATTTTCTAACGCATTTTTCTCTCATTTCACCTTCTGACCTCTCGTTCTCTTAGAGCTCTCCAACTCTTTGCCAACACCTCCCACCCCTACCTTTCCTCTGCACTCCCTTTCCTCCCTCCTCCGTGGCTCACCATTCTCCCGATGTCTGCATCCGCTCTGGTGGTCGACATTTATCGGCGAGTTTCGGAGAGCGACGACCCTGGATGTCGGCGGCGACAGTTAGTGTCTGCGGTCTGCCGCCAACCCTGCTGCCGCTGCCCGACGGGCCATCCGATAGCGTATTAATTACTAAGACCCAACCGTCCTCGGTTGGACCTGGGCTCCACTGCGGATGAAGTTTGGAAAGGAAAAGAGGTGATTGACCTTTCTGGGGAGTATGATGCGTGAACGAAGTAAATTTGGTGTTTATGGCTCCAAATTAATTTTTGTTATTCACTATTTCTCTCACTTACTGATCTGTAAAACTGTATAACCCACCGCTCGATGCCTAAGAAAGTGTTATGTTATAGCACCACCTGGCAAGTGCCATCTCTTACGGACGTCGTTAGGGAGCCCCATTTGAATATTATACCACCGGGAGCAGGGGGCACTGTTACGCAAGGACGCATTGCATAGCTCAGCTGGGTGCCACTAACGCCGTAGACGCGACATGGGTCAAGGCGGAGGGTGGCCAGGCGTCAGGTTAACCCTGAAGAATGTCGTGTCGTGGGTAAGCCGAGGAGGCGGATGTCACCTGCAGATGTGCTGGGTGGCTCGACAGAGAGACAACCCGGACGTGTGGTATCCAGGCGGCCGTGTGGTGGCCAGGAGCGTGACCTGTTGCCTCCTGGCCTGACCTCGGGACAAGGAAGCGCCAGCGGAGGCGTGACCCACGTCGATGAGTCGTTTTCCCTCAGCACGCACCGGACGGAAATGGTCGCGACTGGCGGGACACTTTGGCCCGCCTTTTTGGTGACAGCAGGCACGACAGTGCTCCTGGGGTCACTAAGGGTCAACGTGACCGTTACGGCAATCGACCGACGCCCTGCCGGCCGACTGACCGACGCCCTTCTAATTGGTCAATATCGGTAAATGCGGCCGTCGTCCGGCGACTGATGAATGCGCCACGTTATTGCGGATCGCTTAATTAAACGTTGACGGTGAGCTGTCTTGCCACGATCTCTGAATGGGATCTGGGGATCGTGGCTTCACGATCAACGACGGACGAAGAGGGTCATGCGAATGAAACGGCGTCGTTCATCACACGTCAGTCGACCCCCGAGTCTTCCTGATGAGACTAGAGGCGCTGGATTTCTGTCTCGCCCGCCGACTGTCCGAACTTCTAAAGCAGATCTGAAGCGCTCGTCACCCAGAGTACCAAGTACCGAAGACGTCAATAGAGCTGGTGCGGTGCCCCGGACTCGCGGGGCGGATGACCAGGCCTGGGCGTCCCGGGAGAATACTCATCGGCTTCTAATCTGATCTGTCGTGCAGATGAGGCCAACACGCGCCGCGGGCTCCAATGCGCATGGACGCGCCACGGTGACGGCAGTAATAGAAATCATCCACGCTGGGTGCCAGCCGGGCGAGGGAGGCTGCGCTGCCCGCATACTGATGTGAAGGGCCGTGCGATGCGCGAAGGGCGGCGCGGGATGACATGGGCTGAACGTGTCTGGGCTGGGGTGGGGCGCAGATGGTCACAGGCTGGAGGCACGGCTCGGCGTCCGGCACTTGGTCCGGTGGCCGGAGATTGAAGGCGCCGCGTGACCGCGTAACGAGGCATGCGGCGTGATTTAGAACTCCGTGACTCGACGTGACGACCCATGATCAGAGGCAGCGTGACGTGGGCGTCACCCTCACTGTCCGTGCTCGACGACCGCCGACGTCACCGGCGCCAGGGCTGCCTGCCACCCTGGCCTTCCCCTCCCCTCTCCCCGGCACAGATAACAGATCGGCCATCTCCCCCGACGACGCGCACGCCTCTGTGTAGCTGTCGGGCCGACACAGACGCGCCCCCGCCCCCCGGCCCGCCTCCGCCGGAGCTGCCGTCGGCTTCGGCGCCCCGGCTCCTTTGATGTTGCACCGAGCAAAACACGTGTGCAAATGGGCCCGCCTGTTTACTGGCGCCTGTTCTGGCGACGGAGCGAGCCGATGTCAGTCTGTGATCGGGCCGATGTCGGCCCGATGTCGGACCGATATCGGGTCCGAGGTGGAGGGCCAGGGACCGTCACGGACAATGCCGAACGGTCAGCCGCCGACAGCGGGCGTCAGCGGCGCTGAGATCAGCACGAGCAGCGTCAGCCCAGCGGTCAGCGTCGGTGCCGTGCGCGGTCACGCTCTGATCAATTTAAGATGACCGCTTGCATGTCGGAATCACACGGGTTTCATGCAGCTGGACGACTAAAAGAATGGGTGCTAATTGAAATACACATGTAGTTTTAGGTTTTAGGCGAGTTTTTGCTGCTTGGTATGCTAATTGTATCGCGATAGAGGGCACGCGACTGTCACGCGGTATGCCTCTGGTGATGGTATCGACTCGCCGGAAGCTGTTTTAGCAAATACTGCCGCTGCTGCCGCTCTGCACGTGCTAGCCTGGGTGGCGTTAGGCGGTCTACAGCCAGTGGTCAGTGGTCGACAGTCGACAGTAGGCGGTCGACAGTAGGCGGTCGGTGGTCGGCGGTCGGTGGCCGGCCGACGGGTCGCTTCGCCGGTAGGATTACGCGGTAAGCCGCCCGCATCGGCCGGCCAGACGATCGGAAGCCGAGATCCAACTGAGCTGATGGCCTTTGGAGCCGCCGAAAGGAAATGCCGGACTTATGGGGTCGAAGGCATGGGTGAAAGATTTGCGGTCGAGCCTCTCTCTCAGCGGCGCTCACTGATACTCGTATCTCTTCCCAAAGCTTTCGTCAAGTCATCTTTGCAGTAACTATGCGTTGCACTTTGAATTTTGCACTTTTCAACATTTCTCTTCTTGCTGACCGCCGTTTGATAGTCCGTTTGACTACGACAAGGCTGGGCATATTTTGTCCACTTCATGTTCTTTCCTCTCGTCTCCTCTCATCTCCTCTCCGTCTCGTCTCCGTCTCCGGTCTCCGGGGTGTCGTCACGGCTGGCGTCTCAGAGGAGGCCGGGGCTGCCGACCTCATCCTCGCGCCACAATGGCCCCGGCTGCGCCACAATAGCCGGCTTCTCCGCCGGCCATTGCGAGCGGCCGCCACAAACGAGTCCGTGTCACGCACAGCCACACGCACAGCTACACCTCACGCAGATGCAGCGACTCTGTGCTGTCCAAGCCTCTGGCACTGTCGCTGCTGTATCTTGGCCTCGGTAAAGATGCTGTAGGACAATGAGGAGAACATCGCAATCGTCTGCTGGTGTGTGCCATCCTAGGGCAGAAATGACCTCGGAAGGCCCGGGAGTGGGTGCAGTGGAGTGATTTCTAACTGGATTTTGTGGCGTCTCGGGCGGATCTGAGGCGGATTGGACGGTGATCCCTGGTGGGTCTGCTGGTTTGATATAAATCGGGAATACCTAAGTATGATATATTTTCAGGTTGATAGCGGCGCTGTGTTCTGATGAATCGCCGCTAAGACAATCCTTCCATAGAATAGTTGCAAGGTGACACGTAAAATTTGTAACGCATTTTACGACTCACTAGTGATGAGGCTACAATTTATTTTCACCCTTGGATGTTTCTTGTAAACGAGCGGTTGAGTTGGTAAATCGTTTTGAGCAGCTTTTCATCACGTTCAAGTGGCGGACCTGGCGCCGCTGTTCCCTTGCGCCAAGCACGTGCTCACCCTGCGTCCTCCACGCCGGGGGCAGGTGGAAGGCGTTTGTCTCCACAGAGACGCGTGTTGTCTGCGAGCGTAATCCTCGCCGGTCTGGTGCGGACAGGCACGGCGCGGCTTAGCGCGACCACGGGATGACGCGCGCGTGCCGTCTGCGCGGAGAGCAGGGCTAGTTTACGGGGATTTGTGCGGCCGGTCCCCTCTGGCTGTCACACACAAGTGTTCCGGCGGGTCTGGCTTCAGTCATGTCGGTCTGTCCGCGGGGCAGCTGTCAACTGTCCAGCTGTCAGCGGGCGTCCAGCTGTCGTCATGAAATTGTTACTCTCGAACCGTTCCCCTCGGTGCCTGGCCCATCCCCTCCACACCCTATCCCCGCTCTGCCGGAGGTGTCCTGGCCGCAGCATCACGTAATTTCTCGGCCGTTCGGCGGCCGTTCCGTACTCCGAGGACGATGACTCTTACGATCGCAGCGAGCGACTCACGAGCTGCCCTCACAGTCCCGTGGGAACGCGACCGTCCCGACCGCCAGTAATGACGCGATGACGCGCCCAGCTCCGATGCAACTGATGAGAAAAAGTCCACCAGTCAGACAGCCTGGCCGATTCTGCAATATTCGTGTGCAGAGTTTCCTTGATGGTCGAACCGACTGCTGAGCGATGGTGTTGTGAGTCATTGCTCGAGCGTAGGTATGTATGACGTCTTGAGGTGATGTATTTCCGGTTCATTGATGCCCGCATCGTGGTGTGCTGCTGCTCTGATGGTGGTTTTTCCCAGCCGACAGGGTCGAAAGCATCGTGATGGACGTCTTTCATTTTAGATGCTTGCTATGACTGGATGACTAGGTATGTTGCTGGGTGAGAATTGCAAACCGTCCCGTTAGTTAGAGATTCTGATGTGCTCTTACGCGGTCTCACGGTCTCGCTGCATTGTCCGTCTCGTCTCGCCGTCCTCGTAATCATGGCCATCTCTCCATTTCTCTTCTCGGTCGGTCCGGCGGCGTCGGACACCAGTCTGGCGTCCATTACAGCCCACCCAGACCACTGTCCGCTCGTCGCTGGTCGCCTCCCGTTCGTCTTCTCTGACCATTTTTCACGACCGACCACGGCGCGGTGAATAAAACTCCATCCATCACCGCGCGCCACCGCCACCGCCGGCCGGAACATAGTCGACAACGACGATCCGGAACCGTCGATCCGTCATCGCCGACCGCGACGACGGCCGACGCCCATTGTTGGCAATTTGGGCTAGGTAATTCGGCCCGGCGCGAGCGATCGCCGTGAGCGATGGCCGCGCGTGACGTCACGTCACGTCGGCCCCGACGGAGCGTCGTCGGCAGCGACGGAGAGCGTCGGGATCGACGCCGGTGGTGTCCCGCGGGGCGGCGGGCCGGCGGTGGCCGGTCGTTTGGGTGATTGGTGCGGACGCGGCAGGTCCGCCGTATCACCGGCCGGCCTACTGCCGTCGTTAGGGGCCGTCTCCCCGGAGACGACCTGGCGGGCCCGACGGGCCACAGATGGACTCGGAACGAGAGTGATGGTGGGTCGGAGCCCTGGGGGTGGACGGGGGCTGGTGGCGCAGAAGGAATGGAGACGGGATGGAGAAAGGTGATGTGGAGGATATCGGGACTGGTCTTATGCATTGTGGCTACGGGATGCTGACAATCGCGGGCGATGCTTGTTCTAAAATAATACGATGATAATCTGAGTAGTTTTATGCCTGCCAGGGAATGTAGCACCTATTTTAAGTGCCATTTCTAGCTAAGCATCCGCCTTCGAAAAATGACCGCGGCAATAACCCATAAAAATAACGTATAAGTCCTTCTCCGAAGAGATCTGGATGACTGACAGCTACCAGATTACCACTCCTCACATCCACCTTACCCGGCGGAGTCCGCGGGCGACCGCGCAGCGGAACTGTCGGCTCAGCGCGGATCTCTGACTCGGGAGGGAGCTCTCACCGCTCCCCACGGCGACCCGGGCCACTGACCCCGGCTGGACCGTCTCGGTGCGCCGTGATCCACTGATGCCGTGCTGGGCCTACATGCGAGTGGCCCTTTGCTGCCGTCACCTGGTCCGGTGCCTTCCTAGAGCGCTGTGGCGACGGCAGCAGCGGCGGCGGCGGTGGCTTTGTCCTCTCGGTTGGCTGATGCGCGCATGGTTTTACACGGCCACTGTCCACGGTGGCATGCGGATTGTCCGCTTCTTGCCCGCATTTTTCCGGTCTGCCCAGGCAGGCAGCCGGTGACTGCGCTAGCAGGTTCCAGGGAACTTGCACATGAATCACCCGTGCTCATGACGAACTTATCTCGCCTGGTATTCACTCATTTTGTCCATAGTTTGCTCACGACTCACGAGCTAGTCACGGCTGTCTCACGATCCGCTCATATCGGACTCACGAATTGCAAATGTGCTTCTCACGGCTATCCCATTTCAGTCTATCGTCGGCTCATGAAATTCCCTCCAGGCATCCGTATCACCTTGCTCGGTTATTAACCTTCCGGCGTCTCCGTACTATATTGCACAGTTATGGGTGGCGACAGGACACCCATTAATTTCCCTGGGGATGTGACAACGGATGTCGAGAAGCGTAGGCGACGCCTTGACCTTGACGGGCAGCGGCGTGGGTCTCGGTGCTCCCGGCTGTGACAGTGTGCTCCTTGGTGTGCTCTGAACTTCAGTGGTGAGCACTGAGCAGTGTCCTTTAGACACTGGACAGTGAACAGTGCTCTGGGGAAGAGGCGACCCGCAGCGGCCCTTCACACCAGCGACAAAGTTGGAGACATCCGATAGTCCAATCGTCGCACGGCCAACTCTGAAACTCTCCAGATGTGGGTCCGGCGCTCTTCTGTGAAGTGGCACAGATATCCTCGAGCTCGACAGGATGTCTGCGCCCGCATATCCGTTTCCGATCTTCACAGTTGTTTGAAGAAAGTTGAGTTGAATTTTATTCTAGCTTATCCGATTCCACCAGTCCGTTTGCTGAATTTTACTGTTTGTTCTTCTAAACTCTCTCTCGCACTGCCAGAACTCAACTTTTTTATGTATTATCCCTTCAGTTCCCAATTCCCATGATTTCTCCCATTCTTCACACGATTCTCCTTTCCATCCGCCCAGACCGATCAACGTCTGTAGCCCCACCCTTACCGTTATCTCCAGAAGCTGCCTGTCGGCCTCACAAGGAGTGAGAGCTATATCCGAGTTTGGGCGTGTTTGTCTGGCCTTCAGTCTGCGCGCTGGTCTCTGGGTAGACAGACACAGGCGTCAGTCAGGTAGGTAGACGCGCTGTCAGACAGCCTGACATGCGCCAGGAAGGCTGACACAGGCGTTAGACAGCTGCGTGCGCCTTCATGTTTCATCATGACGCCACACTGAGTCGAACCGGATCGTGTCAAATCGAATTCGATGGGATGGTGGCTGCTGATCCACTTACCACTGCCTTCCTTTACCGCCTACTCATCCCTCCTGACCCGACCAAGCGCCTCGCTGCAACGTCCGGGTAAACAGGCTTGGCGTCTGCAGCGTGGGTGCAAGGTGTTTATTGTTGATCGTCTGATAATGCGCTCATCAATAGTATGGGCGGTCTTTGTTTATTAGTTTGAACACTAACGGCCGAGCGCCGCATGAGCTGTTGTTATTAGTCCGTTCGTCTTGGAGCGCTGTTCATCATCGTCAATCTCGAGCGGACAGCTATCTGTAATCAGCCGTCCGACGCGGTGCGGCCTGTGTCTGATGTGACGCCCCTGGCTCGGAGAATTGCCGCGGACAGTTCGGGGCGTCACAGTCCGCTGCAGGACATCACAGCGCGCCATGGAGTGACGGTGACGACATCACCAGACTGGAACCTTGACTGAGGAAGTGCGCTCAAAGGGACCGAGCTTGTTGACCGTGTCGGTGTACTGTGATGGTCAGTGCTGCTGCACGGGTCTGGAAGGGGTGCTTCTCTGACAGACGGGCGGGAGATTGACACCACAAGGCCGCCGCCGGGAAGACGGACGGGTCAGGGGCGCCACCGTGTCGGCTGCGAGGTGGGCCACTGACGTGACCGCGGGTGGCGCCTCCGGGCCTGTGTTGTTTCTTCTGTCAGTCAGGGATGGCAGGAGCAACACACCGCGCGGCTGCTGCTCCGTCGGCGAGACACTCCCGGCGTCCGCTTCCAGTTTTCCTGGAAATGTGAGAATGTCATGATGTGACGTTTCCCAGACCCTGCGTTGTTGCTGAAAAAAGGAAGCGTATGCATGATGAAATTGCCGCTCAATGTCTTGATCTTAAGATCACACGCGGGCGCACAGGGTTGTCGGTTTTGTCCCGCTGGTGACCGCACGATGACGCTGGCGAGCGGCCAGCGCCGCTGTCACCGTCCCTGGCGTCATCGGCGCCGTCCACCGCCGCTACCGCCTCCGGTGCTGCAACCCCGGCCGGCTGTCAGAAAGTGGTCACGAATTCTGCATATCATTCCATCAAGATAGCGGCCGGCGGCTCATAATGACCCCCAGCTAAAACACGGGTCAGACGCGATAAGGAGACGGGCTGTCGGTCCCCAGTTGCTGACGTGGCACCCGGCGCCCGGCCTGTCCGCCAACAGGTGATTGCTGCAAGAAAGGCGGCGGCACGGCGCCCATTGTTGGACAATTACCGGCCGGGCAATATCTCTGCTCTCCACTCCCATGTGCAATGCGGCGCGTGCAGCGTGTTGTCGAGAGCCCCCGCGGAGGGGAAAGTGGAGCCGACGAGGCACCATTGTGGCTGGTCGGCCCGTCACTGAGCCAACACAGCGAACCTAAACTGTGCGTCCGTTTGCTCTAAACTCTGCGTCCGCTTACCACAAACGAGACGTCCGCAGACTGTAAACTCCCATTTTTTATCGTCGATCTGTGATTGCCGCGGCGGGCCCCTGTGCCGGGCGCGGCGCTATCTCACCGTCCGAGCACGTATAGCGCCCGCTCCGGTCGGCGCAGACCGACACTAAATCCTGTTTACCGAATTTCCCCCGGGCGCCCTGCGTCGGAGTCTCGCCGAGTCGCTCTGGGGTGCTGTCGACTCGGTCTCGGAAAACGCGTCCGAGCTGCCGCCCGGCGACTCGAGCTGGCTTTGTGAGGCGGCTTGGAGCGGGTGCCTGAGCTGCGGCTCGCCACTTGGTGACAGTTGGCGCAGCTCTACGGGCAGCTGCGGACGGCTCAGACACCCTGCGACGACAGATGGGCTTTCAGAGTCGCCCGAGATGATCGCGGTATGACTTGTCAGTCTGTTGCACTGTTGGAGTCACCGGCCTGGCGATGAGTGCGCCCAGAGACTGTGGTCACTTCCCCGGGCAGAGGCGAGCTCGGCAAACCACTTCCCCGGGCAGAGCGAGCTTGGCAAACCACTTCCCCGGGCAGAGGAGAGCTCGGCTAATCACTTCCCCATCCTGTGTCATCCCCCCTCGCCCCGGGCTTTGCCCGGAGCTGTCGTGTACACCACGAAGCTAACTGCAGCGCTGAGCCGCCACGTATAGAGCCAGTGAGCTTTTCCAGCTTAGCGACTGTTGCTCTTTGTTCGTTGTCAGAACATTGTCGGTGGCGGGAGCGCTGCAAGCCACAGTGCATGGTATTACCTGGCTGGCAGGCCGGGATCAAGTGTAGCATAAACCGCTCTGGCGGGTGTTTAGTATGCCCGTGGTTTCCCGGCTGTATCCTGCTTCGGCTTTCAAGGCATGCGCTCGGCGAGAGGCCACGATTCTGGGAGGAAATGACCTCTTGAGAGTTTTAAACTTCTCGCGATAGAGACAAATGTACAATTATTTCTCTTCATCAGATGAAGTGGAGCTCGCCGGCCAGGTTATAAAGCGCATCGAAAGGGCACTGGCTGGCGCGGAACTCAAACGGCTCTAATGCCTCTTTAATTGTGTAACGGCGCCTAGATTAGAGGCAAGATTAATAAACGAATTAGAGTGGCCATTAGTGTGATTTACGGACTCAAGTGGCCAGTGTTATTGGGACGGTATTAAAATGACGCTAGGGGACGTGTTGTGCTCCCTACCCTTTCTCCGACAATATGGCTCCCGTCTGGTCGCGCCCCGAATAAAGACGCGTGCACTGGGCGCCATTGGAATTCAATTAGTGCCATTATCACCTCGGCCATTCGATGCCGGCCTCTTCTAAAGGGACGCTGCCACGGCTACATCACACGCACTGGCGCTAGTTATTAGGGGAGAGAATTTATCGCCGCTGAAAAATGCAGATAAATGGCCATAAATCGTCGCCTTCATCACAACTGCTGACGGCAGAGGAGTCGCCCGACGGCAGTATATTACCACGGACTCGGTCACTCGGGCCTGATCAGTGCTGCTCTGAGGCCGCGGGAGCTGTTCGGGCACGTCAGATGTCAGGTCACCTGTCCAGAGGGTCGATCGACGGGCTCACACCGAGGACTCGCCGGTCGGTGACCGCTTGGATTGGAAGTCGGGAGAGACGGAAGAGAGGGATGCTGGATGCTGGACCAGGTGGTAGAATAGGGAGGTGGAATTGCTGACGGCTAGTTACTTTGCGAACGGTTGTATCGTAAACGCTTACATTGTTGATTGCTTACTATAACTTGACGCCACCTTGTGTGGCGTTTCTTCTGATAAAGGATAAGGGGCATGCATTGTCTGGCGCATTGTCAGATCACCCTCAGCGGCTAGATGAAAACACGCCATGGGTCGCGACCCTTAGCTACGTCCGCGTCCGACCAGACTCCCAGCTCTCTCATCGCCCCCTAATTGAGACATCGCAAAAACTGACTGGCGCTGAGCGGCGGCGCAAAAATCCACCACAGCGTCAGCGCGGTCGGCCGGCCAAAAACTCTGACTCTCCGCCCTCCTCCCCAGTCCGGTGGTCACAGCCGGTCCGGTCGGACCGACCAATAGGCCGACAAAGTGTGATAATGTGCCCGGTCGAGCATAAAAACGGACAACACCAGACGCCTAATTCGTGGCTGTAGGGGCCAATTTTTCCGTGGGGTCTGACGCTTGATAAGGAAATGATCGGCTCGTGAGAGACAGAAGGGTTCATTAGGCGGGGTTTGGCGGCGCTGTGGCGACGAGGCAGGGAGCTCGGGGCTCGGAATCGGCCGATCGGTGTCTAGGCACGTAGCTGTGACACTGCTGTTCGATAAAAAACTCCCCTGAGCCTGCCTCTAGGCTCCCGACATTTGGATCGGCGCGATCGGCGGCCCGCCTAGGAGCTTTGCATTCCGCGAGGCGCGTCGAATTTCAAAGCTCGAGCTTTGCCGGGGCTTGGCGTAAATCTGCGCGACGTGTTGTTTTGAATAAGCCTTGTCGATACGGAGGCGAATCGTCGACCATGGTGTTCCGGGCGAATATCTTGGGAGCCGGGAGCAGACGAGAACGTGCCAAGCAACGCAACGTCCTTCTCACAGCAGCTGGCGCCGGGCGCGTGTTTGTTTGCTCTGTGCACGCGCACTTTGCATAATCGTTCGGACGTTTTGACTTGAGCGAGGCGGCAACGGCCGCGTCGTTGCGAAAGATCCCGTGTTCGATTATGTCCGGGGCTGTCTTTTCAAAGTCTTAGTGGATTTCTGACACGTTCATATTGACAGAAGTGATGTGTGCTACATTATGTTATCAGACGGGCGTACTTCGTAATCGTTGCAGCAACGATTTTGCATGCTGGTGTGGTGTTTGAAGTGCATGCCAATTAGACCTGCCAAATTTTGCCCGTGAAAATAGTTCGCCAGAGTGCGGTGCAAACTGGCATCAACATGCTGAATCAGTGAATCAGCTTTTCATTTTTATGGCCGCTATTTTTTATGGGAGCTGTTAAGCAAACATAGTCGTTATGAAATGCCAAGAAAGACTCGGCAGGCGACGCGTTAAAGATGCGCTTGCACACTAATTTCTAGCGTACCTACCTTATGTTGTATAGGCTATAGGCATATTATCTTTGATATCGCCTAGCCTTATCCACATCCACTCATTGCAGCCTCCAGAGATGGAAGGCAAGGAAAAGAGGAAAAGGGAAGATATTTCAAAGTTTGTTGCTTCAGTGCTCTTTCCTCTCATACGATTCCAATATCTTTCATCGTGTGGGACTGGCCAGATGCTATTCGGTGTTGAAACTTCTTCTTGAAAAGTTATTTAACCACGACACCTCTTCTAAATTCTCACACGTCTCGTAATTTCTTTTGTCTCGGCCGTAAACTTTTGTCGCAGACTTGGCCAACGTTGACCAGGCATGAAACTGGTTCGTCTCGCGGCATTTCTCCGTCGAGCTCCTCACACCTCGCGGGTCACAATTCGGATGGGAGGCGGCACGGTCCCCGACTCATGTTTTTCATGCTAGGCGTCAGAATGGCTTCAAACGAATCGCTCCGGGCGACCAGGCGTGATATTGGCTGGGCGCGTGTGTTCGACGTCGGGCGGACGATGCTGACGGACAGCAGGGGCGGGATTCCTCACCTATCAGCGGCTCGGAAAAACAGCCGATCGTCCGCTGATACGTCGCCGTCTGACGAGTGGAAAACAAATGTCCAATCGATGAGCAGCTACCTTGTATCGATCGTAGGCGTGTCTATTTGTACCCGCGGCCACCGTTTGTGTTCAGTAAAAGGCGAATCGGGTAAAAAGGGAGGCCCGCGAGTGGTCCAACTGACGATACAATCAACGCGATGAATAATACTCAGCTAATGCGCCGATTCTAATTCCGTGGCTCTCGGGAGAGAGCATTTGTCAGGATTTGTCCGACACTAACAGACAATTTAAGAGCTCAATTAATTAGATAAGCAGAATGCTGGCGATAAGAATTCCGTCCGACTACTACATACGAGCTCCCGCTTTTGGCGAGCCACCAGCCTGACTTACTGAGACGTCCAAACAACGTCACCAGCACGTCACTCAGCTCAGCTCCGGGACATGCGGGAGCTCTGCTTCACTGGTCAGAGACGAGGGCATTTCGTCAGTGAGAGACGTCCACCCCTTTGGACCAGGTGCCGGAGACACAGCCAGCCGCAGACATCGTGCTAAATTCGTCGACATGAATATTCTGGATGGACACTTCATCACGGCCTCTCCACTGTGCGACATCTGCTGTCCAGTAATTACAGAAGCTCGTTTTAATTTCCATCTTTCCTTTCGGCCTGAATGAGCTGAGATGTGGCTTTGAGTCTATGTGCGAGTGAGTGTCTGTGTGTGTGTGTGTCTGAGTGTGTGTACGGACCGGTGAACACTTCTACTCGGAGGCGGCGGGTGGCGATGGGGGTGGCAGGGCGGTGGCGGCAGAGCTAGAACAAATGGCCCATAAACCAGGCCCCGGGAGATGAGACGCTCGGAATAAAACGCACACGCCGGATCGCCGTTGATTGCCGCACAGTTTGGCGTCCGGGCCGGCGGCTGCCGTACTCGAGTCGGCCGCCTCCCAAATCTGATCTGGCAGTGGCTGGGACAGCCGCTGCAGACGCTGGAAAATCCGCGCAGGACTCCCTCTGAGAGGTCCTTGAGGCCGGTCAGGGGTGGGTTTGCCGGAGCGACCGATGGCCATTGCGCCAGGGGAGCGCTGCAATGTTACTGTTGTTGCCAGGCTGTGTGATCGGGCGGGCCTGCCCTCGCATTCGACCTTGGTCGTGTGAGGTGTGCCGCCAAGGAACGTCGGCTGGCGAGGGCGTGGGAACGTGCACCACCACCACAACCGCCGCCGCCGCCGCTGCCGGGGCCGACCTCACTGCGTGCCTGGCGACGAGGCCTGTGTCCACCGCCTTGCACCATTGTTTAAAGATCCGCCGCCCTCTTTCTTCCCACGCGACCAACGTGCGCCGGAAGCGCCGCCGCTGCGTCACGCTTGCCCCGGATGCGCCACTTAGCCCACCAGCGCCTCGCAGCCGTTACCGCGGACACCGCCTTTAGTGCCGGACTATTTTCGTGTTGTTTCTGACATGTTGGCCGTGCGCCTTGTCGCGTCTCATTGTGGCCGATTTGAGCCGCGAAGTCGTGACGGAAGTGACGCACGGGAGACGGGTCCAGCGACCTCGCGAGGCCCGTCTTGCCGCTCCCACGTAATTCGAATTCGTTACTGTGGACGGTAATAGTTATCTATGGTAAGAAATGCTTCCGCCTACGTAGCGCTGTGGAGGTGATGTGGTTGCATATTTGAGTCATTGGTACTGTGAATGCAGAAGTTGGTCATTTCCTAGACTTACCGGCTCGTTTTCTTTGTTTTTAGTTCCGCAGTGATGGTCCTTAAAAATGAAGTGATGTATGCTTGCAGAACGCAGACCACCTTAGCTGTTGAGCACTAATTCCACGGAAAATTAATTTTACGATTTCCTCGCTACTGAGCAGCGCATTAATTTCGGTGACAGCTTAGTTGGTACTAATGGTTCCGGACTGGTGCGTGCAGTCAAGAAAGGGTGCCCGTCCATGTATTTTCATTTCAATGGCGGCGGCGGCGCGAGGCTCGCTCCGTCTGTTTATTTATTTACACGTGTCACTTACGGCGGCCTGATATTTGTGGCCTGTTTATATCATCAAACAGACGTGATTCGCGCACGGCACGGCTCGATTATGGGGCCCGGTCGGAAATTTAGTGGCGCGCCCTCGCCCCGCTCCAAGGCTGCCCGGCCGTAAACTCAGACTCTGGGTCGCCGAGGGCAGAGCGCGGAGTGGCGGGCAGAGGGGCGGAGGAGGCCGACGCAGCTCGCGCCGCCGAGGTGTGCTCCGCGGTGGAGGGAGTCGGCCGCCGGGTCCCGTTAGCTCTGCCGACCGGACCCTCGGGCGGAGCGAGATGAAAAATCGACCACAACTATGCACTCAACGCCGGAGAACGGAAACTGGCGAATTCGTGCACGGTAGTTTAGGGTGCTGGAGCTGAAGTTTCTGGCGTGCCGAACATTAGCTTCCGGGAGATATGACTTTCGGAATGTTAATTTTACAGAAATATCTGCAGGCTATTAGGGAATGACCAAGTTCTGATGGATTTAGAAGCATGCACTGCTAACATTTGTGTAGCGTTTCATCCGACATGCAACCAGGATGTTCTCATGCTCTCTCAGAGAATGAAGGCGCGGAATTGACTACGGAATATGTTGAGCTTACGGCACCGCTCCTCACGGGATATACATACACTGGCCGCCAGTAGATGAGATGGTCCATTCAGGCTCTCCATGTCCTTTCAGCAGTGGCTGCTGTAATTAAAACTATAAATCCCTGCAGTATCGCCCTGTTCGTGCCGTTTCTGCGTCACTCAGCCCCCGTGCGTGTGTCACCATCACGCACCTCCACACTCCCTCCCCCTGCGTCCGCTGAATGGCATCGCCCCAGAGTAATAGCCATCTGGCACTGGTAGCGCCGACTGAGCAATAAAAGTTGAGTAAGAAATTCATTAGCCCCTGCGCGGGCCGGCCCGACTGTTGTATGCACGGCACGGGGTCTGTGTCGCCGGGGCTCCAAAGAGGCCGCCTGCACGGCCGGCCGGCGCACCCACGACTCTCACTGCCGGGCTGCCCGAGTCCACTGCCGCTGCCGCCGGGCCGCCTGCATGCCAACTCCCACGCCTTTGTTCTGTTCGCGGAAAGCGATGGCTATCGCTGCTGAGGCCGGTCGCGCCGTCGCCTATAGCTGCCGTTCAGCGAACAGTGGCACTGATCGGCCGTTCTCTGAGGTGTCGCCCGCCGCGGCTGGGCGATGGCGGTGATGACGCTCCAGCGATGGCGGCGATGACGGGCTGGCGGCGGCGGCTGTGTCGGCGGCCGCCCGTCACCTGCCTCCCATGGTTTCATAACAGCGCGGCTCGCGCCGGGAGCGGCGGCGCTCCGATCGGGGATCGGTACCGCGTGTTTCTATAGTGGCCGGGGATAGCGCGTGGTCGCCAGCCTTGGACGCGTCTGGCCCGCACTGATACCATCGGGACGAGAGAAAGGGTGGGCTGATAATGGGGTGAGCGCTGCGACTGGCAGCCGCCGCGGCCGCGCACCGATAGTGCCGCATTGTGACGCCGCTCAGCCTCCCACCTGGCCAAACAGTGACGGACAGGGAGGTCGGCGGCGCGACCAGCCCCGACACAACCCGCAACAAAGCCGTCCCCTCCTCTGACTCAAAGTTGAGCTGTAGATAAACTCAGCGGCAGTTAAATCCACAGCGACAACGTATCACTATTTCCTCCCCTTGCTGTGAAGTCGTAAACGAAACCGCCGCAACCCCGGCGTTCTCTCGGCCCCACCGCATCTCTGCATGGACTCGGCTTGTCGAGCGCGCGGCCCGACCTCCACGGGCTCCACGGCGGCCCGTAAGGTCGATTTGCTGTCCGCTCAGCACACGACCGTGACCCGTCTGGTCAGAGCGCGGAGAGCGAGCGGGCTGCACGGAGATGTTACGGCACAGCCTGGCGGGAGAGGAGCGCTGAGGCCGGCAGGGGACGACGACTCTATTGTGCCGCGCGGCGGGGATGCAGGCAGAGGTGGGCATTGGGTAGTTACGGGCCTCGGGCATGCAGGATACGTGGGAATGCCGTGAATATATAAATTCATTTTGTTGCTGAAGGAATATTTGAAATAAATTTATAAGATAGGCCACAGCGTTGACGACATTGAGTTAAACACGTGCCGAGAAAGTACAGAGACACCGTACAAATCAAAAAGATAATACGTGAACGGTCTGAGAAGCATTTGAGATGATGGAATGTGGCACTGTGGCTGGCAGGATCGGCTACTCTTACCAACACGGACCAAGCCGTCCGCAACCGTCCGTGGTTGTGAAACACGGCTCGAGTTTGTATTCAGCGTGCTGACTACCGATCTGACTCACAGCGAACCGATCGCCGCCCCAGGCAGCTGCGAGCACAGGGGTGCAAACTGCGCCAGGCGCGACCGAAACAGTCACCCATTCGAGCGCCGCGCCGGCGATAAAGTTACACCGCTGCACGGCCCTCGCAGCGACGGCAGCAGCCGAGAGCAAGACGATCGCCTTTGACCGCTTGGATGGCGCCGCCCAGCTTTGGGTAACGGCGATTGGCCGGGCTTTGAGAGCCCAATGTGTGATGCGATTCCGTTTATGGCAGAGCGTGACATCATGGTTTGGATTGGTCACGTTTGAGCGCGTGGGTTACTGCAGACGGTCGGACGGCGCCCGAGCCGGCTCGAATTGTGTCACGGTGCGAGGGTTATGGGGCTGCGGGGTTTATGGTGACCGAGGTGGGTCGCACAGACTGTCAATACAGCCAGCGATGACTGGTCTGCGGGAACATAAACCAGACGTGAGTGTGTGCTTGAGAATGAGCTGGCTTTGGGTGTGATTCTCGGGTCGTTAACACTGATTGACCTGTGGTTTGTGTTTGTTTCAGTGGTACTTTTGGACACGACGAGAGAAGTGGAGCTGAATTGGACCAAGTATCCGTTCGGACCGCAATCAAAAACGCCAGGAGTGAGTACAATTTATCTACATTCACTTCACTACACAGTTTCTACCGACTATTCACAATGAAGTGTTTGATCGGTGTGATGAAATTACATCTGATGCAATATTGCACGTTTGAACGGAACTTTCTAAGATCTAACATTTAATCTTCCCACACATAATCAACGTTGAATTTCCTTTTGTCTCGCTCTACTTGGGGCCATTCAGGAGAAATTGAATATCGCCGTCTTATCGGAAATATAGTTATCTTTCCGGTGACTGGTGTTCTGGAGCAGACCGGAGAGCCGAGCCAGGCAGCCGGAGCCTGTCCGGTCTCCCCCCCCCCCCCCCCCAGTTCCGCCGTGCAGACCTCTGTTCGTCTCACTCTCGCGCGCTGTAAGCCGTGGCCACCTCATCTCCAACCCGGTGTGTGTTATTTGCTCTCCGCCGGCTGTATTTCCACGATTCCCCGGCTAAGTGCACCCTCTATCTTCTTCATCGCGGCGCTGGTGTCTGCCGGTCGGCCCTTCGTCGGCGCCTGCTCGCCGGCCGCTATCGGACCCGGCTCTCCTCCGGGCTGTCTCATAAACTTTATATACCACCGTATAACTCATTCTTAGCGGCGTTATTACCCGTCGACTGTGTATACCTTAATTGGAATGTACGCGGGCCCGTAGCGGACTGGTCCGAGCGGCGCCGCGGCGCTGACTTCTTCTTCATCAGAGGGCCCCGCGATGGCGGCCGGCCGCGGGCGAGGCGGGAACGGCTCCGGAGCAGGCACATGGGGAGATGGAACGGAGAGCGGAGGCCGAAACAAAGGGCGGGGTGGAGAAGGGGAGCCGGCTGAGGCGGGAGAGGTGAAGGGAGCTCGCTCTGTCTGTCTGCCAGACGCGGAACGCCCCGATCTGCTCCGATTTAAACGCCCCCGTCAATTAGTCGGAGCACATTAATCATTGCTCTGGCCCGCTAATTGTCAATTGCAGAGCGCTGCTGCAGCCTGCCCGGTGCAGGGCGGACGGTCTGCGCGGCGAGCGGCCCGGTGCGCTATGTTTGTCTACGGTCGCGCCTCGGTGCGCCGCGTTTGTCTGGTGCCGCGCCGGGGCGCCGTTAGCGCCGCGGGGCGCCGCCGCCGCCGCTGCCGCCGTCTCGTCTCTCATTTGGGCCGTAAATCTCGGTGCCGTATCATCATTTGCGACTAATGCCGGGGAATATAAACTAATACGGCACGGCTCAAGTGCAGGCGAGGTGCCGGCGGCTGGTGACGGACCGCCGCTGCGCGGTGGTGGGGGTTGCGACAGGGGCCTTCGTTACCGACGGTCCGCCAAGAGTGGCGGTGAATGGCTTCCCTGGAGAACGCCGCGAGCGTTCTCCTACTGGCCTGGGGCAGTGGCAGTCTCATGGGTGATGATGTGGCCAGACAACGAGCGAGAATGCCGACGATATAGCGGTGTCTGGCCAACCGCGCGAATAGTGCATCTCTGGCTGTGGCTGAAGAGATTGTATGTAAGTGGGAAATATTGATCATGGCGGTGGTTTTGGAACTGGGGAAGAAAAGGCCGAGCCTGATATCCATTTCCGTCAGCCGTGCTGGCGGGTCAAAGATCAGATGTGGACGGACATTTTCCTGTTTGGTCCCGTGTCTGTTCCACTCGTTTCCGGCTCGTAGTCGGTCAACCGAGGCATGCCTAAGGAGTCCCCAGGACACGCCGCTCCCCGTGGCCCCAGCGCTCTTCCTATTTGGACCGGCGAGGCCGCGCGGCACGGCCGATCTCGGTGTGACGTCACTGGCTCTCTGATGACGTCACTGGCGCGGCCATGGCGTCTGATGCGGCGCGATGGAGCGAGCCGGCCGGACCAGTCGAGTGGCCGGTATTTGTCCGAGCGACGCGCCGTGAGCGCTATGTCGGCCGACACGCTATGTTCGCGGGTCTCCGGGCGGCTCACCGACCCTGTTTGGGCGCTGTTTCCCTGCGGTCCTGGAATTCCTCATGCATGTCGCTGTCCGGGTGGGATTAATGATCACTAACGAACCTCTTGACGCAATGTCACACTCACCACCGTGGTATCGTCCCACATGTAGCACTACTTTTTGTGTATATCGCCTTATCCGGAGTATCTACAACGCTACTTTTGCTTTCTCTCTTTTCATTCATGTGTGTAACTACAAGCCATTGTCTTGTGCTGTCAGTCGTCACTCGTTGGCTACTCTCACTCTCCTTTCTCGCTCGGGGCGGTAGTCTGACACCTTCGCACCTCTCCGCTGCTACAGCAGGGCGTGTCTAGTGTTTAATGCTGCGAGCCGGCAAGAGGTGAACGTAAAGCGACGGGCTGAAACGACGCTCTATTCTTCCCTGTAAATGAGGTTACGCCAGCGAACAAATTTAGTTCGAGTTTCTTAACTAAGGCGCAACTTTTGTACGGTGATGGAGTCGCTCACTCAGCCCAACTTCCAGCGATTCTGGTCTTATGGTTTGTTTGTTTGGGGAGCCCCTAGTCTCCGCACTGTTGCTAAGACAAACAAAACCCTCCTCTGCCTTTTGAGCTCGATCGGTTCGAAGGCTCAGCTGGTGCTCCAGCTCGTGGTCTGCACGCGTGCACGCACGTGCGGCGCCTTGAGAGCTTTGTGCGTGGGCACGCGTGCACCGGCGTCTCGGCGGTGCGTGCCGCTCCACAGAGGTCCGACCCCACGTGCCCGAGGGCTGCTGGCCGGCCGATGGACCCACTAGGCAGGCCGTTGGACAGGCATTGGACCTACTTGACCCAGCGTGCCCAATCGACGCCGCTTCAACCGGCCCCGCTACCGAATGAGTGCGAATCAAAGAGCGGCAGCCGGGCGGTAATTATCGTTATTGGCGGTCGGCCCGGCTGATTGCCTACGTCATATCGTCGTTATTGATAACTGCCTCCGGGCGACGCGCTATTGTTGGAGTTCATAAATGGAGGCCGGATCGCGGACGGGGGTCGGCCGCTCACGGCACCGGATGGCCACCCTCTGTGACGTCATTGTTACGTCACACTGTGCCGGTGGACCGAAAAGCGCCGTGGACCCGTTCGTGAGCTGTCGACTCAACACTACAGTGTCGATATTTGCATTCGCTCTGATATTTCACGACGCAATCAATCAGGCTTTGCGAGCCGGTTAATAGCCCGGTGTATGCTTGTTGAACGGCTGCTGAACCGGGCCGTCGCGCCCCTTTGATCTGTGAATCAACACTAATCAGCCCAGTTCGGTCGAGCCAACACGACCGACCAATGCTGATTGGGTAGGCGAGAGGGTGGAATCCTGCCCAGACACGGGCACGAAATGCGGCCAGGCGCCTTAAGATCTCCAGTGGCGTGCACAGACTCTGCACAGGCGCCGGGTGCTAAGAGAGCGTCCATCAGTATCCCGGCAAAAACCAATGGTTACCGTGCAGAAAAACGGCTGCACTCTGCGGCGCACAGGCGACCAAAAAGCCGTGGCCCACATTCCTTTCAGGCATGTCCGGAAACGGGAGCGTAAACGGGAGGCAGGCTGACACCGAGTCTGAGTCGAGTGACACCGTGGGACTGGCAGCGACTCTGAGTCAGACTGACACCGACTCAAAGCCAGACAGGTACTGACAGTGACTCAGAGACTTTAGACTGACATTACTGAGACAGAGTTACAACTTACATCAGCCCAGATTTCAAACTAAAAAACACCACATGACCCAGACCATGGGAAGAATTGACGGGACCCACACGCGGGGCTCAGACTGATCACGAGCGACTCTGACTACTGACTGTCTCACCGTACCTTCCCTGACGGACGTCGGACGTCGGACGTCGGACGTCGGACGTCGCCCGGGCCCGGCGGCGGTGGGCGGCGGACGCGCCGAGTGCGGGGCGGAGTGGGAGTGCTGGGGCCATAAATCTGACCACCGTGCCGCCGCCACCGCCCGCCACCGCCCGCCGCGTGCACTCGGCACTAATTAGTGAGAACAAGCAGCGCGCCGGCGTCGCCACCGAGCGACCGTCATTATTCGCGCGCGAATTAAGGCGCGCGCCAGCTCGCGCGGGTGGGTCCGCCGGTTCGCACGTCATAGTCCCGCCCTGCAGATGGCACCGGGCTGCTGTCGACCGACGCCTAATTGTGCAGACTGGTTACCGTGTGCCCCCTCCTTGCACGCCTGCACTCCTGTGGGGCTGGGGGAGTCCTGAGACGACCTTGCCACCACCTGGTGCCGACAGCCTGAGAATGAGCTCAGAGCGCGCTCATGAACGGTCTCCATGTCGAATTGATGGTCGTTGAGGCTGGGACTTGGCTCGAGAAATGACAGATCTATTTAACCTCGTTACTCAACACCTGTTTATCTGGGCTTATCCGAAAGTGCAAAAAGTGGCAAAGAAATGCACTTGTTTGGTCCTTGGTCTTTTTTATATGTACAATCTGTCGTCAAGCTGGTGGCTTCAATGGCAGGAGAAGGTCGCAGCCGAACGAGATGAGACGAGGTCTGATGAGCCGAGGACAGCGCAGGGCTTCATTGGCGACGGCGCGCAACGAGGCCACAGAAATGCGCGAGCAATTTGTTCACTCTCTGGTCCCCCATTTTCTCATTTACACCCTTTTTATCGGGCGGCGGCGGGTTCGTTTGGACAGACAGCTCCTCTGTGGGTCTCTAGGGAAGACGAGGTCACTGGACTGGAGCCGACGGTCTTCTGAGGCTCCCCGTCCACATCTTGGCACTCCAAATGGCCAGCTGTTGGAACAAATGAAACTGGAGGCTGGGGACGTGCGCCGCTGTTGGCTGGGGACGTGCGGCTCCGGCTCATTTGATGCCGGCAGCCAGAGAACCTAGCGTAAGGGTGCGTTGTCTAGAGAGATGGGAAGGCGAGGGAAGACAGGATGACATCTTAGTTCAAATGGAATGATCATCAGTCTTCGTGAGATTCGTAGGCTCTCACTAAGAACAAAAACTGTTGGTTGTTATCATTGGCAGCCACTGCCCGGTCCAACTGTTTTTAACTTTTTTTAGAAGAATGGATGAAATGAAAGCTCTCAGTGGCAGGCCAACTGTGTTTGGTTTTTCAACTGTCTCATCATCTCTTTTTCCGATCACTCCACCTTTGAGCTGTGCTGGCTGCGTCCGCGGGTCCTCCTGCCGCTGACCTCCCTCGCTGGACTGTGCTGCTCGCCGGCGCGGCGGCCGCGGATCGCGAGGTGATCGGTCGCGCGGAAGGAGGCCAGGCTGGTGCCCGCCGCCGGCCGGAGGTCAGAGGTCAGTCTTTGTGTCTCCGCTGAGCGCCGCCGTCATCAGGGTCAACGTCGCCGCAATCGGCACGACCGAGGTCGCCTCCGGCGCGGAGGATGACTCTGACGACTGGAGAAATGAGAGACTGGAGTCACATCGCTGCGAGTGACCCGATGATGATCGCGTGTCACTGCCGGCGGCCTGCGGGTATCAGCGATGTGCCACTGTCCTGGGCGGTCGGCGAAGGGTGACCACGCACGGTCATCATCAAAGCGGGCTCCTGACCTCTGGTCATCACCACCGGCCCCCGCGGCGGCGCAGAACCGCCAGTCACCTCCGGCCAGTGCTGCCGCCAGGTGCCCGCAGAAATTCGCGCACTAAATTGGCCTCCTTCTGGCACGCAGAAGTGCAGAATCACGGCAGCGGCGACGCCTCGCAAGCCTGGTGCTGTGACCGTTCTCCGTCCCACCAACCGCGCCGGGTACACTGCTCCACACAGCCAGAGCAGAGTCTCGTGTTAATCGGGCCGTCAGGGGTCCGCCATGACTGGGCGGCTGATTTTATTAACGAATAACAAATCGCCGTCGCCTGGCCGACGCGGGCCGAGCCGGGCTGGGCTGAACCGGGCCAGGCCGATCTATGGTTTATGACTCTCCGCGGGCGGGCGACCGGGCCCGTCCGACGGAGCCATTCCATTCTGTGATTAGACGTCTGATTGGAGGGTATCACTGCGGATGGAGGGCGACGCAGCGGCGGTGGTGGACCAAAGTCGGGCTGAGGGAACGGCAACAACCAGCTACGAGCACACAGAGGTTTCTGCCTCACATATGCTGGAGAGCACGACTGTCACCTGGGAGAGTCGATAATCTGAACTCACGCAGTTAACTTTTGGAAGCGGAAAGAGCACTGATTCAGTTGCCGGCCAGCACTGTAAAATGCCTGCAGTTGCACCAGCACGGCGCTCGGACCAGCGCAGCGAGCATTGGGCGCCGCTCCGAGCCGTCACCACCAACCGGTTCCCCGGCTGCTCGCCCGCAGAATCATCAGCGCTCATGACTGGCGCATTCCGGGCTGGCTGCAGCTGCCGACGACGCTGGCCCGCCGTCGACCTGTCACGAACCCCAGGCCGGTGACCGCTGCTGCCCCGGCCAATCAGCGCGGTCACCGTCGGGACGTGGCTGGCCCTATTGCTTCGCGGAGTTATACAGTGATATCGTTTTACTGTGCATCTCGTATTACCTTAGTGTGTTCACTGTTTACTCAAAGCCTTTTTGTCAAAACATTCGTTTTGACAGACAAAAAAATGTCTTAGATGGAAGACGGCTGATTTCGGAAACCAACTCAAAGTTGGGTGCTCTTTGCAGCAGCCAGCTAACCGTATCGGTCCGGGCACCTTCCTGCTCCGCCGCGGCGCTCCTCGCCTGGCGTGCTTTGTCCGGGGTGAGACGGCCGCTCCTGACGTGAAAACCACTCAGGTGTGAAACAGCTGGCGACCTTGGCCACGCACCAGCTGCTCCTCACACGATCGTGCTTTCAAGTCGTGAATTCCATGATTCGGCAAATTAGATCTAATTCTGTATGCATACCACCGTCCTGTCGTGGTCGCACCCCGGCCGCGGTCGGCAATTTTAGCAAGCGCTCGATAGAAGTGCAATCGCTGTTCATTTCGCTGTTCCTGCAATGCGTGGCGGTGAGGTGATTCAGGTATGAATCGTCACTCAAATGCCTGGGCTCAGCTCAGTAAGCGCTAAAGCAGTCCACGACGTCTGATTACGGTCTTCAGTGGCATTGGTAGTGTGTGACGATCGAAGTACGTCGATCAACCACGGGGGCGAGCTGGATGAATGACGCGCCGAGCCGTACGCTCCATCGACGAATGAGCCGATATGGAACGCTTTATCGACGTGCCTCGTTTAGCACGTTGATGGCGATCACGTAACATACCTGGAACGTCATCGGTGACAGATTCACAACATCGCACTGTATGACGTCACATAGTTGTTTGATGACGTCACTCAGCAGTGCTGCGACAGCGTGGTTGTCGCTTGTGGATCGGCACATTTGCCTTGCATTTTCCTCTTCATATTTTCGCCGCATCTTTGCTTGTTTTTGCATATATGTATTTTCCTGTTTTCTTCCTGCCTTTTTCTCAACTTAGTTTCATCGATCCCCACCTCGGCTCTAGCTCTTCTTTCCCCTACCGCTGTAGCGCATTTGCCGGCAGCTCACCATTGTCTTGCCGTTGTCTCCCCGTTGTCTCACCGTTGTCTCTCCGTTGTCTCTCCGTTGTCTCTCCTCTGCCTCACCGCCTGTCCGGCCGCTCCCCGAGACGCGCCTCCGCCCGACTCCGACCGGCTCAGCTCCGGCTAACGGGAGCCCGATTAGTCGGGCAACAAGGGCGGATCAAACGTGAGCGGATCAGAGACCAGGCGTCCCACGGGCGTCCGTGGGCGTCCCACGGGCGTCCCGGGGCGTCCGTGGGCGTCTGGGCGCCTCCGACTCGCGCCGAGGCGTCGTCTGAAGTTTCTGTGCAACAAGGCAGACACAAAGGTCGTGCACCGCGTGGGAGGAAGGGATTGGAACAGGCTGATGTTCGACTGTTGGGTGTTCTTGCTGGGATGTCGTGCAGCGGTGAGGTGAAAACAAGCTCTTGATTCATGTTTGATTTGGTTTAAGTTGAGATTTGATGCCTGAATGTAGAGGAGGGTGGACAGTTTGAACACGGTGAGTTCCCTGCTGTTGGTGGCTGTGGTACTGAATAGTGGACAGTGTCGACTTGGCAGCGAGCTTCACAGTGGTTCAGCCGCGGCGGACCGGACGGCTCACCGGACGGTGGACCGGACGGCGGACCGGCTCCGGAGCACCGCCCGCGGCCGGGCGGCCTCCGCGCGGGCGGGGCTCACGGTGCCGGCTCGGCGCCATTGCCGCTAATGGACATGCTAATCTAATTAGACATCATAAGGCCTGCGGCGGCCGCTTCTCAGCCGGCGGACCGCAGCGACCGGCCGCTGAGAGCGCACCGAGCCGCCGCCGTGAGAACCGTGTGCAGCCGATGGGTGCCGAGCACGGCACTGGCGGTCCGCCCCCGCCCCCGCCCCCGCCCCCGCCCCCGCCCCCGCCCCCGCCCCCGCCCCCGCCCCCGCCCCCGCCCCCGCCCGCCAGCATCGCGCCCGACCGCCCGGTGTCCGCCCGAGAGGTCCCTCCGTCACCGGTCTCCCGGCGAGGGCGGCTAAGGTCGTCGCCTCGTCTCCGGTGACCCGGTATTCTGTTCGACCTTTGGCCAAAGTCGCTCTCATGACCTCTGGCTACCGGTGAAGAGACATTTCATTGACGTCATTGCAGACATTTTGCCAGGGTTCGGATAGCGCCCACATGACTGTGTTAGCAGGAAACATTTCTTACGTCCTGTTCAGAGTACAGACAAAGTAACGTTGACTTTACACATTGTGGGACTTGTGGGCGTCAAGGAAAGAAACTCGCTTCAGCCTTCGCTTCAGCCTTCGTTTGAACCCTTTCTGATGCGAATGCTGAACAACTACGCAGCGCTCCCCTTTGAGAGTGTCAGGTGCACCGCACAACTCCCCTCTATCCGGGATCCCTCTCTGCCATGCCTTGACAGATAAGCAGCCAATTACTGCTAATTGGAAGGGTTCCGATTGGAGCGGCGTGGGTGCTGACTGGAGCGGTACGGCCCTCGGTGAACAGACCCAGCCCCGGCCGCCCACCCGAGAGCATCATCAGCCGGCGCCAGAGCCCGAATTAGCTTAATTGGGTATAATTCCCGGCGCCTTTTCACTACAGGGAATGTTTTCGGCACTCCTGCGGTGGACTGGCCTTGTCTGCTCTCGGCAGCGCTACGGGCGGTCCGAGGCGGCTTCGAGGGCCTCCAAAGTCTTTCCGTGTGAGACTAGGGTGGATACAGCGCGGTCCGAGCCTGCTGGGTGACCTGGGAGGCTCCAGGCGCTCCGAGCTTCCTCCCCCAGTGACTGGACGGCCGGTTCTGCACGCGAGGCGCGGTGTGCCGTCAAGTTGGCCGCTGAATTGGCTCCTGGGGCGGCCACTCTCGCCGCTGTTTGACAGTTGCTGATGGTGTTGCCACTGAGCCGCTGTTTCAACTGTTTCCTTTGGGCGTACTTTCAGTCGGGCTTAATTCGTGAGCGCTGGAAGCCGATGCGTCGGCTGACAGCTCCATTTGTTTGGGGTGCTTTACGGGGCGGAGCATCGATGGATCCGAGGCCGTTACTTGGTGTTGCAGCGGGGAGGCATGGCAGCTCAATGGTGCGCGCACTGACTGCCGACTGTGTTTGCTAGGGCCGATGTGTGCGGGCACAGGGGGGAGTGCCGCCGTGGCCACCGCCGCCGCCGCCGCCGCCTCCCTGCCGTCGATACCTCCCGCTGCCCGCGAGCAGCCGTATTTTACGCCGTCGGCCGCCTCGTGGCGTTTTTATTAGGCACCGCTGGCGGCGCTGTCGCGCGGCCTGGGGCGCGACCGACTGGCGTGACACGTGCCCCGTCTTCCGCCGTTTGGACGCACCCCTTTCCGCTCTACTGCCTTCGCTGCCGCCGCCGCCGCCGCCGCCGCGAAGACCGGCGATTGGCCTGAATTAGGCGACCGCTCGGCGCGTTTTAGATGCACGGCGATACAGCTTACATCATCATTACCGGCCTGAGGTGGCGGCCGTGCCGGCAGGAAATGTTGCCGTAAAGGCAGCGGCGCCGTCTTCTGCATATAGGATGCGCTAATGTCCGTCGGTTGGTGTGAGGATATTCGATGCGACGACGGCGAGCGCCAAATAGCTGCGACCGACGACGCGACGGAACGGGACTCGGACTGGCTGCGCGATCAGCGCCGTTTGTTCAATACGGCCGATGGATTCGATCTATGCCTGTCAGTATAAGCGGCACACAAAGCCCCATTAACGCCAGATTATACAAACAATAAGTGTGCGAGGAGCTCTTGTGCGTGATGAATGCACCACAAACAGGATGAAAAATCGCTGGCCGCTGTCAGACGGAAAAGGTCGGCGGAGCTGGGCACTGTTGTTGCACGCTTAGACTCTTGTTGTTGCCATTTACGCGAAAACATGCGCCGTTTTTGCTGGCTCCACTCGAGAGGACGGAGGACGCGCGCTGGGTGGGAGTGGAGGGGCGGCGTGCGGAACACGTCAGAGGGGCGCTTCTGAAGAGCACCCGCACAAAAACAATCGCGTGAGCCGATTGCAAACCGAGGTGCATTGTGATGCCGGTAGGTGTGCTGGATACCGGTGGTTTTTATGGGAGGCACCGGTACATTTTGGCGTCTCGTGACGCTCTGACTAATGCTATTCTTGGTGCTCAGTGTCCGATACAGTATCCGGTGGGGTCAGTGTGTGTCATCAGCTCGAAGAGCTGCTATTTGTCGATCTCCTGTCAGACGTACGTCGGACGTCCGATGCTCGCCGGCCGACGGGTCGTGAGTAGCCCGACCACCGACGCAAAAACGCTGCTTGTTTGTTCTGGGGCGCGCCCGGGGGAATTTGTTAGCGTTGACTGGCGTGTAGAGGGCGGCGTCCGGTCGGCTGGCTGCCCACATAGCCCGCTGACCGCCTCTCGAGCACGCCTTATTGCCAGAGACGAGCGGCCGAGAGCCTGGTCCGGTCAGAGGAGGGACGGAGGAGGGAGAGAGAGGGAGAGGGATGGAGAGGAGAGGCACAACGGTCCGGCCCAATAGCCTCGGGTTCGGAGCGTGAATGGCATGGTCGAATGCAAAGGTAATAAGCCGAATGCTCGCTAGATTAGCTTTTTGTAAGCGGGTCGGTGCAGATTCGAGGGCAGTATAAATAGTTTCGGGCATTGTGTCGGTAGTTTATGCCGCAGTCAATGTCAATTACCGAGCGTGTTACAGTCATTGGGGCATCATCTGTTCGTCTCTGGGGTGAGCCTTCGGGTACGGCCAGAGGCCTTTGAACTGCTCGTCGTTCACCCAGAATGCCGAGTGTCGTTTCGAATGCATGTCATATGCGGGCCTCAGAGTGTTTCTGGAGAAGTTTGCGTGCGTCCTTTGTGACAGTTCGAAATTCGGACTAATGCGTTTTGACTCTAAGAAGCAAAGTTTAACTCCGTGAGTGACAAAACTGAACCCATGCCTTTGATGTAGGAGTCATCTTATAGCTGTTGCAATTTGGGGCGACATTTACGCGCGATGCAGTCCAGGGACTCACTGAAATGCGGCCCCTTTACGGCGCGTCTGATTTACTGCTCGTGGTGTGGAAGCGGTCGGCGATTCTTCTGCGAAGTGGCTGTTGGGCCGTCGGCCGGCGCGGAGCTTCACACGGCTTCCCGCAGAGCTCTGGCTGGCTGGAGGTGAGGTGCGTCCCTCACTGGTGGTGGCTGCACGCTCGGCCGACCGCCATAAACTGCGCTCCATGACCTTCTAATTAGGTGGCTGCCCGGCGCTCTGCGGCGGCAGCGCGCTGCACGGGATCTGAGTTCTCACTCCCACGGAGCCGTGGCCGGACAGACACCAGAGGGGGCTAGAGGCGAGCTTTGAGCCAACCTGGGGGTCTAAAGCCACCTGTATCAGTTAGTGTGCCGTGCAGGAAGTGTAAACACAATCAGCCGTCCGGCGGGACAGCCACCCGCGGACAAACGCCGATGTTGTTCAATGAGAGCGGAGATTGGTGAGTTTGTCTTGCTCTAGAAGCTGCGGGCAGACCAATAATGACCGCCCATCTGAGACACCGCCCGGGGGCGCACACAACGGCAGGGACGACGGCGACCACTAATGAAAACGAAACGTTTTGTTTTCGACGGTCTCTCCCTCCGGGCTCCCCGACCGCCGCTACCGACTGAGATCTAGACCGACGGGGAGGGAGGGAGGGGGTCAGAGGGGAGTCGGCGAGGGGGATGTCATGATTCATCTGGCCGGGCGCCTGCCTCTCCGTTCACGCAGTCCAACAACAATCGTACCCTTTCACAGTCGATCGGTGGACGCGTTCAATTTCCAGCACGTGTCGTATTCTTGTTTATGCATCCGCTGTGACGCGCTTTTGTACGAGTTCCGCTGGAGGGGAGCCTGTCGAGGGATTGGCCCGGTGTTTGGCCGGCTGGCAGCGGCTGCGCAGCGCGGCTGGCTTAGCGGGCGCAGCCGGCTGGAGCCATCCGTCTGCTGCCCTCTGAAGCGGCCCTAATGCGATCTGGCCGGCCGCGCCGCGGTGGTAGTGCCGCGCGGCCCAGAGAGCGGCTGTTTTGTCGCCGAGTGCGGGTCCCAGCTAGCCTGGCGGCCTCTGCGCTAGGTGTTGTATTGTTGACTGGCGATGGACCTCTGAACCTGTCCCCTTCCTTTTGGTTGGCCAGGTGGTACTGCTTCCGCTCTCCCGATCGGCTGCCTGTTTACGGACCAGCACCGTTCACCAGCTAATGAAGAAAATCGCAGGTATTTACCTCGCCCCTGGACGGTAATATGAATATGAATAATGCGGCGACCGGCGAGGGTTGTTTGCCTTAGATTCGGCCGGCGGCAGGGCCGGCGAGGCTGGCCATCCATCCTCGAGCCGGTCCTGTATGATGGCTCTGCGGTTTGGTGTTAGTGTTTTGTGCGCCGGCTTTGACATGCAGTCTCCAGACATTGCGGCACAGTGTCCCGGTTGGAGGCTGGTGGCTGAACGGAGACTGCAATAGCAGCCAAAGCGATAGCACCACGCAATTTCGGATCGACTTGTTTTCATTTCCAGGTGAAGTTTATAAATATTTATGAGGTTTTAAATCAGCCGCGATGTCTGGTGTTTGTCTTCTGCTCGCTGAGAAAACAGTGGCGAACGAAGACTTTTGCTGAATTGTTACAGAAACTTGGCCGAAGAAGTGCTGCAATTGTCTCGGGAAGTTTGGCGCGCTGAGCATTAAATTCGCGGGACTGCAAATCAGCGGCGCCGGCAGTTATTACGTCGGCGCGGTCCCTTTATTTTTGCTGACTCCCTCGGTTCATTAAGTTTATCTTGTCCTGGCTGTGAATAAATCGGCGTCCTTTATGTTCATTACCGCCCCACGCAGACGGCCAGGAAAATCAAAGCTGGCCGTTGACCCTCAGCTGCGGGACTCGCGCCTAGCGTTTGCCTCCGGGGAGGGTAGTGGCTGCGGTGCCGGCTTAAGGGCGAGCACCGGGGAGCGCGGCAGGGGGCGATTGGACGGCCAGCCGAGCCAGCCGGCCGCCACACTGACTTGGCTTCTGTGTTCTGCCTGTAATCCCATTGTGAACTGCAAACGGTCGGAGGTGGCGGTGGCGCTGGCTATCCAGGCGAGTATTAGCTCGTTGTGGCTGGGTCTTCGGGACGCCTCTGATGCCTCTGTGATGGTTTGTGACATTCGGTGACGCCCTGTGACTCCCCATGATACCTGTGATATCACGTCGTTTTCCGTGTGTCGTCCTGTGCGGTCGCCGCCCGTATGCGGCGCACGTTTCTCCGTTTCCCATACGACGGTCGCGGTCAGGGCGGACCCGGTCACAAATTAGGCCCGTCGTCGCCCGCCTTTTGTGTATTCACTGGAGGCCAGGTGCGTCTGATCACTGTCATCTGACGACGGAAATTTGCCCTCGGCCCCGACCTAAACGCGCCAAATTATGGCGCGCCTGATGACGGGTGGTCGCCGGCCGGTTTTCTCCACTTGGGGCGTTCCGGCTCAGTCGTCATATCCATGGAGGTCAGGCCAAGAGACACTGGATCTCAGGGCACACCCTGGTTAGCATATGGCTTATATATGCCGCGACTTGGCCGAACTATCAGTTACTGAGGTGAATTTTCAATTGGCTCAGTTTCCTGTGGCATATTTCTAGTACACTTATGTCTTCGAGATCTGATTCACATTGTCGGTCTGAAATAGTTTATTTCCTTTGTGTTCTTACATAACCGTCCTTATAGCTGAACGAAATTCGATTCCACTCTGCACTTCCCAGACCCAAATGCAGGTCGGCGTTTGACAGTATCCAGCCGTCTGAGACCTCTGTGAACCTCGTCTGACCTCTGCAGATCTCCCCGTGACGTCACTGGCTCCGGTGGACCTCCTCTGAGTAGCCGCAGATGATCCGGTCGCTGGACGGTGGCTGTGGGAGCGGCCGCCTCCGTCTGACAAATATGACCGATGACCGCGGCTCAAAGGACCCGCCGCCGCCGCCGGCCGCCACCATTGTGTCTTCCCCTCCCCCTCCCTCCGTCCCTCCCTCCATCGCCACCAGCGTATACCGGCCAACTGACGCGGGGTGAACCAGGGGATGGAGAAAAACAGATGGCATTGACCGTGGTCGAGGCATAGGTTGATGTGTACCATGTGACCCGTGAGCTCACTTTCGAGAAAAATCAATGCTGCTTATCATCCTGAATTAGATTCACCATGCTCAATATCGTATGGAGGTTCTCCTTCAGCAATCCACTTGAAGCCTGAAAGGGTTGTTCGGGCCGCCTGAAACGAAGACACCGGACACCGGCCTTTGCGGACCGTACGACCTTGAACCGGGCCCTGCCGTCGCTTCTCATTTGGTCCCAGTACAGGACCTTGATACACTCCCAGTGCGCGGAGCGGAGGATCCCGGTCAATTAACTCGGTGCGGCCGCGATCGGATGCGTTCGGTCGTCTGCCATTAGTGGCAGGTGGGGTAGGTCGGTCGGGTCACCGTCCGCCAACGCTGGGTCAGTGCGCGGGGAACGGCTGACGGACGCGGCTGGTGGAGCGGCCGGCCACGGCGGATGGCCGGCGTCGGCCGGATATTGAAGGGTTCCAGGGGACGCTCAGTGTTATTAGGACGCCGGTGGACGTTAGAGACGCTCGAGATGCGCGATACAGGCAAAAGTCTCCGAGACGAGAGAGAAAGTCTGATGCAGAGCGGTAGCTGAGGGCACCGGCTAGTTCAAAGCGGAGTTCAGAGAGCGCAGAGGACGCTTGAGGTGCTCATTATTTTTGCGAGAAGAAATATGAAGGAGTAATCATGTCTTTGTGTGCGCTGCTTTATATTTTATTTTGCCAAGGATTACCTCACTCAGCATAAAAACACAAAAATGAATGCTATTCCCAACAGGTAACCCAATTCTCGGCTGGTGTTGAGCGATCACGTCCCGTATTGTCAGATACTTTCATCATCTCTTCTCCCGCGGATCAGCATACCGGTTCTCAAGCAGCTGTCTTATTCCCTCCACCACCGAATTCTGTTCGACTCGGGTCAATCCCAACTCCGGCGTCATCGATGTTCGACCGGCCTTGATAGCCCTCGAGCGGGTGTGCCCAACTCTCCCCATATTTGATTCATCATCACCGCCTCTGCCGACGGCCATTCTCGAGCAGGTTTACACACTGATACAAAATGCGTCTCATTAGGTGGGTGCGCTCCAGTTGTTCCAATTTGGCCCGCCTGAGTTGGACGAATCGGCCGGCGGAGCAGTGCGGTTTGTGTTTCTAATTGTTCGGAAAATCTGCGCTGTGGTGCGCAGCGGTCGATGGCTGAGATCTGTACAGAGGCGATGGAGCGAATGGCGAGAATGGCCCAAAGCAGCGCCACTTTAGCCGCAACAGCAGCGGTTCTGAGCGGTAGAGTCTTACTGAGCGTTACTGCCACAGCTTGCTTAGGTGCAGTGATGACCTCATGGGTGCAGAGTTTTTGTCATGCACTGCTTTGGTTTGCGTTGGTCAAACGTCAGGCTCAGTAACAAGGTTTGACAGGAAGTAATGTTGTGGTGTGCCAATAATCTTCAGAACCGACATGTGGGTACTCAACGCAATAAAAGTTCTTTGATTGGCTATTATTGGTTTTAATCGGAACCAATCGTGATCGGTTAGCTTACCAATATCAGTCGTGATCAAACCATTAATATAGGTAGTGCAAGTTATGCAGCGAACACAATGAGAATGTCTGCTATAATTTGATATAATTGGTTGTTAGATTTCATCCACGTAAAAAGCAAGCCAGTCCGTGGAACTTCCACGTCTTATCTCTTCAGTGGAGCTTTCCCACCAGTACCGTAGTTCAATGAACCTCTGCAGTCCTCTCATCGGACATTCGAGACATAAAAATCACACCCCGTGACTGAGACAACACGAGGCTGTATAATTTTATGTTTTATCGTCAACACTGACCCTGCTCTGCTTGTCGTCATGCAGTGATCTTATCTTTTGGTGGCGGCCATGCTAACACCATTCTTTCAATCGCAGTCGTAGGCCGTGCTCTGGTCGTATTCTGGTCGTGCTTTGGTCGTATTCCGGCCGTGCTCCGTTTTTGGTCGTTCCGGTCTTCACATCACAGCCGCTCCCACACCCGGGTGTCCGAGAACCGGTTCCTGCACATTTGTTCGCCTTTTTCTATGTTCTGTCGAAGCCTCAGAACAACAGAGGCGGACCGGCAGTGTGCCGGTGCACTTTGCCAGCTTCCCAACAGGCCTGTTTAATATCACTGACGCTCACAATGGGCCCAGTTGGCCTCAGAGAGCGTATTTGTCGGCGGCTGTGGCAGGAGCCCCTTTGAAAAACGCTATGCTGCTGATTAGGAACGAGCTTGGGGTTTCTGATTACTTTCTTTCTTCTGTGCCACCCATTTTTTCCACTTCCCCGTTCTGGATCAAAAGATTCCGCGGCGTATTCAAATTGTCGCCGCTGAAGTGTCGGTGGATTAGAGTTCCCGGGACTTTAATTCTACTTTATTCGACTTTGAGGCAGACTCAGAGTGACGCGTGGGCTTGCCTAATCAACTAGGATTTCCTGCCTTCCTTTCTAGCTTCACGAGGTTGATTATTTGCTCCAAAGATTAATGCAATATTTTGCTGATATTTCTCTCTTAGTAAACTAATCCCTCCATGTTTGTCTCAGATAAAAAAGAAAAACAATGTGTGGTCGACGAATTGCTATTTTTAACGTTACCAGCATGGCAACGTTGAGTAAAACCTGTCCCTTTCGTTGTTACTCATACCATCGCCTTTCTCTCGTTACTATCCACCTAAAATCATGCCGGCCCGGGGAGTAGCTTCCTGAAGCTTACTCTCAGCTCGGTGGGACGGCCCTTCTCAGCTCCATCAAGCCGGACTCGGGCTCGAGCCGGACCCATGCTCGGCCGCCATACCTCCCAGCAGTTTCTCTGCAGCTGCGAGCCTCCGCCGGCCGGACCTGCAGCGGCGGGCCGAGCGGCGCCGGTCGCCGTCCGATGACCCCCGATTACCGTCGGCATAACTTACCCCGTTATGTCATGTTGCTGGCGCCGCCATTGGCGTGATAGCGCTGCAGCTAAGTGGAGTAATGCCGACTGTAATCAAAATAGGGACGGCGCTCCCGCCGGCATGGACCAGCTGCCCTCACGGAAAAAGCGATAGAAACTTCGTTTCGGAAGATTCGTTAGTTTGTTCCATGGCAAGTGATATATGAAAGTTGACTGATTACGAAGGTATTTGGGACTGAAGTACTGGTTCAACAAGATGTTTGGCTCTAGTTAGGTGCGATGTGTTTTGTAAGCGGAATTGCAAGTCAAATATTTGGTCAGCGTGTCAAGTTTTGCTCTTGTTTCCTGAACACTGAAGTGCGCTGGATATAATGGGCTTGAGTTGTTGTGTACAATGGAAAGACCGTTGGCACTGATTTAGCCTCGGGATATCGATTGTTGAATAATTCTCACCCTTCGCCAAAATGAGAGCTTATGCGGAATCAGCAAAGGCATACTCAAGCGAATTGAGAATCCATAACTGAGCCGTCTGTTGTTCATTCTGATCACCTATTAGTGAATAAGCAACAGCATGCCATCCGCCTTTTAGGGCGCAAATTAAAACGGTTCTTCGTCTCCGCCTCCACTGGGTCAGGTTTCATGGCATCCGCTCACGGTATGAACCGTAAACACCGACCGGCGGTGTTATAAAACACAAACACCCGGCGAAGGTGTGCCGGTCAGACTGTTCCGGTCGTCTGGAAAGGAGCGACCCGATCCACTCGATCGGAGGCAATCGTCTCGAGCTGAACGGCTGGCACGGAACGCCGGCAGCGCACTCGACGGTGTAATTGTCGCCCCCACGCGAACGAGCAAAAACGGACCGACCGGCGACTATCTACCGAATCGATGGGGACGTCGATGAACGCCAGGGTCGTTACAATTACGGCGGAGGAAACGCGAGATCCCACAAATGGAGACCGGTCTTTCAGTACTGGTTGGAGCAGTGCTGCCTTCTTCGAGGAGTTTGTGTCGGTATATATGTTGCATCAATCGGGCCATGACTTTGGGTTGTAACTGTATACGCTAATGGGTGACATGATTTAGTTATTTTGTGGCAGTGTCTTTTGTCAGTATTTACTGCTCATTAAGGCCTGACCCCGCTACATCCAATATGTAAGTCATGATCCCTCTTTTCCGCCCTCTCACATTTGTCGGTTATATTATTTACATGACGCCATGGGCCGTCTCCCTTTCAATTTCCGCGGCTCTCTGCCAATTAGCGGTGGAGTGTGTTGGTCTAGCGCTTCGTGCACAAAGCAGAGGGCACAGCGGCGAGCCTGAACAAACAACGCAAATAGATAGCCCCCTCTGCGGCCGACGCGCCGCGGGCAAATATCGCCGCTCCTTGGCGGCCATATTACCACGTGCTGTGTATGGGTAGTGCCGGGTCGGTCAGGCTGGTGAGGAGAGGAGAGGAGAGGAGAGGGTGCTTGGTCGGCGGTGGGTCGGCTGGTCAGTGTATTGGTGGGGGTCTATGTAGGCTCAGCAAAATAATGGTGAATTGTCTAAACATCTTGACCACTTTTTTTGGTTGTAATCAGGCAAATGGAAGGTAGGTATGTATTTTATTCGAAGAACACTGGAAAAGGTAAATGTTGCCTTTACTGATAGTAAATATCGATATTCCTCGCATTGCAGCAGATCGCTGTATAAGTTCTCATCCCGGCACCTGCGTGGCGGTGGCCGTTGGTTCGTCTGCGAGGAATGTTGTTTGTCCCAATACCCGGATGGCGTCGGACGCTAGGAGCGACCTTTCCCCTGGGCCGGTCACCACGGCACCCCGGCCTCCGGAGCCTAGGCGCGACCTGCCAACCAACATGACACCGCCAACGGACGCCGCCGCATTGTATGCAAAGCGGAGCCGTCAACAGGGGAGTTTTTGTGTCACATGACCTCGCGCCGCATGCGACAAGACTGACGCCGTTTTGTCACGTGACCTTTTCGAGACGCGCCGACCGGGTCACGTGATTGTCAGCGGTGGGTGATGTGTGGTGCTGGTTGTGGGTCACGTGGTTTTGCTCGCTATGATGTGATGGCCGAGCTGACAGGTCACGTGCTCGATGGTCGATGATACCGGCTATGCCGTTCTGAATCTGGAGTTCCGACGAAATACAAAAGAGACTATTCTGCCATACTGGAGATGGATTGGATTGGCTTTAAAGTTGACTGCTCGACGCGGAACTATTTTCATAACCGCGCCGAGAGGCTAATCGGGCATTCAGAAGTGGTGGCTGCCGGGATTCGGAAGACGGAGGGCTCGTGCAGTTCGGTAAATCTTCATTAGCACCCCCCCCCCCGCGACCGAACCGCTGACCCGGAGGCTGAACGCGGACACCGCTGTGACCTGGTGACCCGGAGACCCAGCTGGCAGCGCTGATTTGCCCGCTCATCAAGGGGCAGGTCATGCGACGATGCTACTCAGCGACTCAGCAGCGGCAGAGTCTGAGCCTTCCGCCCACCGCTGCGCCTCTTCCACCGCAAGGGGCGTGCACAGGATTATTTAATGTCGTAATTGACGCTTGTTCAGCCCGCCCGACTCGCCAGTATTAATAGTTGGATATTTCGAGGGCCGCGAGACGTATTCCTGCATTTTAATAGCGCGTAACAAGATACACGCTCGTGAGAGACACGTCGTTCATCTTGATCCGCCCTGTGACGGGTGTTGCGCGTGATGACGTCACCGTGCTAGTGTGACGTCACACCTGTGCAGTGTGCAGTGTGCACTGTGCAGGCTGCGTGCGGCAGAGGAGCGGCGTTCGCGGCGCGTGGGCTGCGAATTCGGCGCACGTAGCTGTGACGAACGGTGCGTATCAAGCCTGTGTAGGTGCATTGTCCGGGGCTGTGGGTGCGGCCAGCTCGCCTCAGCAATGGCTCGATAATTGTGAGTTATGTAGACAGAGCTGACCTCTGTGACCCACGCCGCCAGAGGGGTTTTTCACCATTTTATTGCGGCGTCGTTTGTTCTGATAAACGCGCTCTGCGGGCTGTGTTAGAGACGGCGATGCGCGTGACGACTAGCGCGTCTCCCGGCGCCGTAGTACACGGTCTCATTTCTCGGGGCTCAGTTTGTCCGAGGACCGGGACGAGCTCCGCTGTCCCGGGCGTCGGGAAGATAGGCTAGCCCGGTCGTAAACGGCACGCCAACAACTCACTGCCAGATAAACTCCCAACCGGGACTGCGCCGCCGCTGGATGCATCGCACTCGCGGGAAGTTTGCGGTGACTGTCTGACGTAGCGAAACTGCTAGCACGGTTTATGGGACAATGTATTACAGCGATCGGCCGTCGCCTCGGCTTTTTATTGTCTAGATATATTTTATTTACTTTATTTTCACATAGTGGTATCGCAGACCCTACGTCACTTTGTATCAACAATAGACGCTCCAAGTTTTCAACCATGTTTGAACATTTCGTCGTAATCTGTTTTGTGTTTCACCCGTTGTGGCGGCAGCAACGTTGAAACTTGCTATCGTCTCCAATCGCTTCGCACAAAATCTGATTTTCTCCGAAGAATGAAGTCTACCGCTTTGGCCCGCGGCCGTAGGGCGGGGCTGAATCGATTCGAACGTCCCCCAATCGCTGAGTGTCGTGTGCCGTTGGAAAGCCAAAATCGATGCGACGCGCAAATTGCTCGTTATGAAATCACTAATTGCTCGGGAGGGGGCGGAAGCCCCTGAGCGCGGCGCCCCCTCCTGTGGCACGCGGTGCCTGCGGTCTGCTCTGTGTGACAGCCTGTGGTCGCCGTGATCGCGAACACGCGCACGAGGACCCCCAGGATCGATCACGGTCCCAATCAAAGCGTCGTTACTGGTCCGCACCGGGCCGACGGCGGGCGCCGAGCACACACACACACGTGCACGGCTCTTGGCACCAAGCGGCCTATTCTTGCGACACGTGCGGCTTGTCTGTCCCCTGAGACGGCCGCGGGGCTGGGTCGGGTCGGGTGCGGAGCTGAGCAGTCGAGCCGTCGACAGCAGGCGGCTCGTTATGGGACGTCGGAGCACCTCGGGACGCTCTGCGCCTGGTCGAGGCGGTCTCTGCGGACAGGACGGCCTGGAGCCGTCAGCGGCGCCCCTCCCCAGGCCTGGCGCGCGGCCCGCTCGGCACAGTCCCCCGGGCTTTTAGCCGAATAAAAGGGCCCATGCATTGGAATAGGATTACGCATCCGTTTGTCGGTGCCAGATAGGGCTGTTGGTGCGCGGACGGCGGCGCCGCCGCAGCGGCAGATTGCTGACGGGGTCTGCTGCCGTCAGTGGGGGCGTGTGTGTGTGTGAGTCACACGTGGAGGGAAGTTTGGGGGACGAGAGGGGGTGTCGCGAGGGTGACACTGCACCGCGGGGACGGCAGAACGATGGCTCCCGGACGGGCGGCTTGTCGCTCGTTAGCCGGGGACAATTTAACGCGGTCTCCTCCGCGACAGATAAATTACCCTCGGCCTGATATTGAGAGGGGCCGGCCCCGCCCATAACTCTGATTAGGGCGCGATATTGTTGGGCTCTGACAGCCGCCCCGCGGCGATGTGCACGACGGGGGGGGGGGTGAAGGCATAGCTGACCGACTGTGCACGGAGATGGGGATCGCGCTGAATGGGTCCGCGGATAGAGCGCGGCCTGGACCCAATCCATTCATTAGGGCTTTGATAAAATACAGTGCGGAGCTCCGTCGTCCCCCGGCCAGTGGGTTTTATCTGATGGAGTGTGTCAGTTGACTGATGGTTTACTTGGTCCGAGCTGTATCCTCCCCCGCTCGGTCGAATAGCGCTATTTTAGGGGAGGAAGTGAGGGCCACAAGGGTCATTTTGCAACGATTGGTGGACGGAAAGCTGGTACAATGAACCATGTTACGGTATTCTGAGCTCTTCTGGCCTGTCGATAAACCTTCTGAAAGTTCTTTGACGGAGCGTAAGCCTTATTAGAAAGAGCCATTACCAAGATACCTCATTATACGGATAACATCTATGATTGTCCTTGAATAATTAGAAACATTTCCTGGCTTTAGTCGGATCAAATAGCCTGATTATCGATCCTCCGTTCGTTAGGCATATTTGTGCTACCGAAACTAATGCCCTCAAAGATATACAGATACATGGCATGGAACTATCCCCGGCCGAAGCCAAACATTTACAGTAGACCCCTCGTGAATCTATTCGAATGGCTTTGCGGCAATAAACTTTGAATATGAAGCAAAAGTTAGCTACAATCTTCCTGATTTCCAGGGATTAACTATCCTACCGTGCTACAAAATTCCTTTTATTTGCGAAACGTGTCCCATAACCTCAATCACAGGAGGACTTACATCCACTTATCATTTCTAACTATCTCCGTCGGATTTTACTGCGGCATTAAAGTGCATTTGGCACCGATGGCAGACCTCTGGGTCCTTCAAATTGCTGATGGGGACGCGCGTAGTGTTCGCATCCACCTTGACCTATGGTGGGTCACACAGGACTCCTAATACATCAAACTGCAACGTTTATAACCAAGGAAAGGTCTCATGGTGGCGTTATTCACTCGCCAATGAAAATATGTGATCTTAGCCAAAAGTTTTTGACGTAAAACGTGCGTTGATATAAACATACACAATCAATCACAGTCAAGCTGATCAGAAGCGGTGTTTGCTACCACATGTATGCTTACCGTTGCACTGAATTTTTACTAGACAGCTGCCACTCAGCTCACATCAAAACCAGGCACACGTTGTCTGGGCGTTATGGCTAGTCGTTTGGCAACATTTTGTTTGGCCGTCAAATGGTCCCAGTTTTTACCCGGCTGCAAAACATCCGTTCCCCTTGCCAGATGCTAAGCATGTCCAGACATTAAAGTGGCTTGATTTGGCGGCCGAGTCGAATCACGTTCGATGCTTGTGTGCGCTGCTCAAAATACGCGTAACGATGTGGGCATGATCGGCCGTTAATCATAAGCGTGATCGGCCTTGTCGACTGCGTGCTTACATATTGCGCTAATTAAACCACTCTACCGACCCGACCTTCAGCAGTTGACCTGTGTGGCTGACCTGTTGTGACCCCGCTAACGACCTGTCACTAATGACAGCCACTAACGAACCCTTTCTGTCATTCACAGTGGGTGGAGGAGAGCTTCACCAACTTCGCCAAGGGCATCAACTGGCGGTCGTACGTGGTGTGCGACGTCGCCCACCAGAACGTCAACAACTGGCTGTGGACGCCGTTCATCGAGCGAGGCGAGGCAGAACGCATCTACATCGAGCTGCGCTTCTCGATGCGCGACTGCTCGCTGTTCCCCGGAACACCGCTCACCTGTAAGGAAACCTTCAGCCTGCTGTACTACGAGTTCGACGCGGCCACGCGCGAACCTCCGCCCTGGGAACCGGAGAGCTACCGGCTGATTGACCGGATCGCTGCCGACCAGGGTCGCTCCACGTCCAGTCAACAGCAGGTCATCAACGTCGAGACGCGCTCCATCCCCGTCACCAAGAAGGGCGTCTACTTCGCGGTGCGCGACCAGGGCGCCTGCATCTCCCTGCTGGCCGTCAAGGTGTACTACCAGACGTGCCCGCAGGTGACGGCCGGCTTCGCGCAGTTCCCGGCCACACCTACCGGACGAGAAGAGACCATGATCAAAACAGCACGGGGCAGCTGCGTCGCCAACGCGGTACGACAACATGACTCGGTGCCCAAGTACATCTGCAAGGGCAATGGAGAGTGGGAGCTGCTCGACGGCGGCTGTCTCTGCAAGCCCGGCTTCGAGTCCGACATGGAACGCCAGCGGTGTCAAGGTCAGTCCCACTGGGGTGGAGCTAGGGTTAGCCTGGGTCTGGGAGGGTCAGCTCAAGCTGGGTAGGGTTTTGGTTTGTTAGGATTCCGCAGGGCCAGTTATACTTTCAAATGCTGGCGCCTATTTCGGCAATACTTGCAGCAAGTATTTTCCTCAAGTTAAAAACGCAATGGCTGTATTTGATTTTGAAGAATGTGTGTGGTTCGTGTGGTGCAAATATGTGCCCTTGCATGCCACATGCGACCTAGACGTGTCCTGTATGAATGAGCTTGTATATGTGGGTACTTGTCCCACAATTATGAGTGGCTCGTTACATGGCATTTCGCTCCGCATTGTTGGAGCTTACCGAACTTGTCTTTCGACCAGGTAACCGACAGATAGATTAGTTACGAGGATGATTCAAATCAGACATTACCCTGTCAAGGTTTTAAGCTCCGGCAAGCCCACAATAGAGCAGCTCTAAGAGTAAATTTATGTCGAGATTGAACGTTCTTATCCTGCAACTTCGCACAAGCCAGTCGTTTTCGAAACACTGTTCGGCTCTTCAACATTCCTAAAGCATTGTAAGCGATATCGTAAAACGATTTTGTGATAGTTGTGGTGTTCGTGTTTGATCTGCTGCGCAACGCAACATGTGCTCCGTGGATGTTTTTGCGATATTAGCGTGTCCTCCGATCAACTCCTCTCCCTGTTTGGCTGTGAAAGGCCGTCAACACCCGGGTTTATCTTCGCCTCCAGCTCTGTGCGAGCCACCGCTTCGTCAAACCCGGGTGGACGACGAGGGTCGTTTGGGAACAAAGGACAGGACGGTGATGATGGGGATGGTGGGTGGGCAAACACTCCGCGCACCCCTTGTACACCGCGGCTCGGCTCACACTGCGCGTGTTATCGGCCGACCACGGCGGGGCCGCCGCGGTTCTGTTTGTTCTTCTCCACCCTTCTCGTTATCGCCCCCCCCCCCTCCCCCTCCCCCTTCCCTGGACCCCACTGGCTCGGTGTCGCGTCGTGTCACGTCGGCCCGCTAATCACGATTCAACGTCCCGTTAATGCTTGATTAGCGTGTCCTCCGATCAACTCCTCTCCCTGTTTGGCTGTGAAAGGCCGTCAACACCCGGGTTTATCTTCGCCTCCAGCTCTGTGCGAGCCACCGCCAAACACCCCAAAGGAACCAAGGGTATGTGTATTCATACTAGATTATGCGCGCGTGTCCCGTTCACAGGGTTCACAGGCGGTACCTGTCAGCACGTGGGTTCCACGGCTCGGGTCCTGTAGGTACTCCGCCACACACGATGGGGGCCGGACCGGACACTGGGCCGCCTGTGGCCACAGCCGCCGGAAACCGCGCCAAGTCGTGCCGACTGAGCGCGTCGGCCGCGCCGTTCTCTTTCGTTGCCACGTACTCGACGGATACAGCGAACTCATGGAACGCCGTCCAGAACAGGGGCTGACGCAGCAGCGCTATAATCAGTGGCGACCCCGACCATCCCCTCCCCCAGACCCCCACCACCCCCATGTTATCGGACCGGATCAGCACGCGGTGCCCGCCCCATCTCTCTCCCCACACCAAACATGCCACCATGACGGGGATGAGCTCCAGCCACGTCATGGATGGCGCGGCGTCACACTGCCGCTCGCGGGGCCACTCCATCATCCACCATTCGTCTCCGTGCCACGCCCCCATCCCCCGACGTGAGCTGTCCGTGTTCATCACAATACAGTGGTCGTACTCGCCCGGTGGCGGGGGGGGGGGGGGAATGCCGTACCACATCGGCAAAAAGTGGCCCACCACCGTAAAACCGCCCGTACATCGGCCGTGATCCGCACCCGGCGGTTCGGTCCGCTAACAGAGTGCGCCGCATCTAGCAGGCGTCTAGTGAACGCCCTCCCCGGCGGGACGTACTTGCTGGCGTGCACGAGGCGTCCCACCACCGACAGCAGTTCCCGCTGTGTGCATTTCTGTCGCCCGAGCAGTGTCTTTAGTAACTCCTGGGTGCCCACTAGCTTGGCGTCTGGCAACGCTAGGGTGTCTAGGGTGTTTCTGTGTCTATCACAACCCGAGAAGCTCCATCCGTGTTGATGGCGGGGCGCGTTTCCGCTCGGCCAGCGGCACGCCCACTTCCGCACAAATGTCTCGCAGTCTCACATACGCTACGTCGGCACTGTCCGATACTCCGCGCCCTACCCCGAAGAAGTCATCTAAATAATTGCGTATATACACGTCCGATGTCTGATCCTGGAACACATAGGCGCAAGCATGTGGCAAAATCATTGAAAACCCATGGACTGCTTCTAGCCTCAATGGCAGACAAACCTGGTAGTATAGTAAACCGTCCCAACAGAACCCCAGTAGCGCCCACTGGCCGGGCCGGACAGGTATAAGTTTGAATGCATTTTTAACATCGGTCTTGAACAGCAAGGTCCCGGCGCCTCCAGCTAGGAGAATCGACCGCACGGCCTCGTCGAATGATGTGTACGTCACACGAAACTCGTCTGGGTCTAACCCGGCGTTGACCCCGACATCTCTCGACTGTGATAGATCTAAAATGAGCCGCACTTCGCCATTAGGTTTATCGCGCGCACTCAACGGGTTCACTATCATGTTCGGCAGCGGTGCAGAGCATGGAACGGTCCCCGTGTCGTACCGTCCGCGACCTCTCGCCGAATGGCTGCCGTCACCCCAGCACGGCGCCGTTCGGCGGACTGATTGTTTTTCGCGAAACGGCCCCGCGCCGCACCGCGGTATCCAATGTCAGCCCCGTGCCGGAACCGCCCAACGACAGTTTCTCTGGCATCGACCATTGTCCACAGCCTGTCGCTTGGCTTCCACCCTTCTGCACTGTCGACGGCGTAGGATCATGCACGAGTCTAATTATGAATACGCCCCCGAAGTCACGCCTAGGATCGCAGTACCACAGCCTGCCGTGCCGGGCTATCTGCTGTTTGCACTTGCCTGACCGGCCCGTCGCGCCGGCGCCGCGGTGTGCGTTATGAGTCACTCGAGGTCGTCTTTCCGCGCGTCCGCCCGCTCGGCCGCACGTTCCCTTATCCATGTCGCCGCACCCCCCCCCCCCCCTTCTCTCTCTCTCTCTCTCTCTCTCTCTCTCTCTCTCTCTCTCTCTCTCTCTCTCTCTCTCTCTCTCTCTCTCTCTCTCTCTCTCTCTCTCTCTCTCTCTCTCTCTCTCTCTCTCTCTCTCTCTCTCTCTCTCTCTCTCTCTCTCTTCCTCTCCCTCCTCTCTCTCTCTCTTCCGCCCTCCAACCTCTCTCTCTCTCTCTCTCTCTCTCTCTCTCTCCTCTCCTCTCCTCTCCTCTCCTCTTTCCTCCCCTCCCCTCCTCTCCGTCCGTCCCAGGCCATTGTCCCTCCCTTGTTCGTCGGTTTGTCGGCGGTGTAGCTTTTATCACCGCGACGGCCGCCCAGGCCGTAAGCAAATAGCACCACTGGGTCCACAGATTCCCCTCATGTCCGGCTTTCGCGTTTGACGCGAGCACTAGTCAGCGAGTTTGCCGCGCTGCGTTTCTGCTGGGCTATACGCGTTGAACTTGGCATGTCTGGCAGGCGCCGCTATTGCGCCAGGTATATATCGATACCATACCGAGGCCGCGATGACATGCACACGCACCGACCAGTTGGCGACATGTTGACCCTGTTAATGTCATCTAGACCGCCTTGCCGACGCCGGGTCTAAGCCAACAGAAATGTGACGCCCACACCACGTGGTCAGAGTATAACCGGATCCAGTCATTCCAGCCGGTGGTCCAACCTACATACACTAACCGTCGCGTTCACTGCCTTGCTGGGGGAGAGCCGGCGCCGGCCGAGACGAGACGAGACGAGTCGGCCGTTTGGGGTGACGTCCTTGAGGCTCGCTTTGGCGGAGCTTAATGACGTCCCATTGGCGACCGAACTGGTCTGATGACCTGGGCATTCCAGCCCAATCAGGAGCCGGACGGCAGGGGGAGGGGGGGGGGGTCCAACTGACCCCTTCCCCACACGCTAGACGCAACAGAACGCCGCACACGGACGAGGGATATGATAGGTGTACGGATCAGGCTCATTCGAAAGCCCGACCCATCAGTATCACAAGCGGCGGCCGCCGCCGCGACGGGACAGTGACGACCTGCAGTTGTGCAGTTACATTCCGACTTAGCGTTGGAAACGGTCTAACATGAGCCTTCTTGCTGATACGTGCCCTGTGGAAAGACCGCAGTCGACACAGCCAGCCGGGAACCACCGCGGCACGTCAGCGTGACACTCACCATATCAATCCGCCTAGCGCTCAAAGCCAGCCGAAATCGGGGCGCCCGGGGCACCCGGCTAGCCGACATACAATGCATCTCTGCACGGCTGCGTGACACTGACTGGGACGGTCTATTCTGCGCACACACCCAGTCTGGAATCCATCACTGCACCGCAGAGTGACACTGACTATTTCGATCTACCCGATGCACATGTCCAGCCAAGTGTATCTCCCTCCCCCCCCCCCCCCACCCCCACCCTCCGTTATGACCGGCCCCTCCCCAGAACCCAGCCGCCGCTGGAGACCGCTCCCAACGCCCCATCTCCCCTCCCTGGGCCTCGGCACGGCCGACCTGTTTGTCTTAGCGCGCAGCTGCGTGCCCTCAAACTCTCCCTCTCTGCTCTCCCACCCTCCGCTATCGTCCCGACCGGTCGTAAGCTCCAATATTTGCTCAGCCGCGACAACACCTCGCTGACGGCGCCTCGTCTTTATCACCTCGGCGTATGCCGTCTAGTGGTGTTAGTTGCAGAAAATGTATGTCCAATGTCCGTCCAATTCCAATGCTTACGCCGATTTCCGTCCAAAATGTTTAAGCTAGCCATTTGTCCAAAGATGTCCGAAACCTACGCAATAGTTTACACTTAACACTGTTATCTTTTTTTATGTATTTTTAGCAGCTTTAATGTGTTAATCATCTCAAAGGCTGATCTTTCTATTCGCCAATCAGTGTTAACCACGATTGCTTTATAGAAATGCTGAGGTGTAGCAATGATTGTCCAAAGTTGCCCAAACCTGCGTCATTGTCCAACCGAATTCCGGATTGGACATTGGACAAAATCGGAAATCCACAGATTCAAGCTACGATTGACACCACTAAATTGCCGTCTCACCCAATGCCGCCGCGCCCCGATGGAGGCCATTAGATACCCGCCCCTCTCCTATACGTGCCCGCCTGTTCTGGATCAGTTCGCACCATTACCTGCCGGGTAGAACTCGCGAGTTACGTCACGTGTCAGGTCATACCCGTCGTCGGGCCAGATATGGCTCGACGGGGACCACAGTTGCCAGGTCCTCCTGTGCACACGGCATGTACTGATCAGGTCTCACCCGTCGGCCGTGGCCATGACACGACGGGGACCACAGTTGCCAGGTCATCCTGTTCACACGGCATGTACGGATCAGGTCACACCCGTCGGCCGTGGCCATGGCCCGACGGGGACCACAGTTGCCAGGTCCTCCTGTGCACACGGCATATACGGATCAGGTCACACCCGTCGGCCGTGGCCATGACACGACGGGGACCACAGAGTGCCAGGTCCTCCTGTGCACACGGCATATACGGATCAGGTCACACCCGTCGGCCGTGGCCATGACACGACGGGGACCACAGTTGCCAGGTCATCCTGTTCACACGGCATGTACGGATCAGGTCACACCCGTCGGCCGTGGCCATGACCCGACGGGGACCACAGTTGCCAGGTCATCCTGTTCACACGGCATGTACGGATCAGGTCACACCCGTCGGCCGTGGCCATGACACGACGGGGACCACAGTTGCCAGGTCCTCCTGTGCACACGGCATATACGGATCAGGTCACACCCGTCGGCCGTGGCCACGGCACGACGGGGACCACAGTGGCCAGGTCATCCTGTTCACACGGCATGTACGGATCAGGTCACACCCGTCGGCCGTGGCCATGACACGACGGGGACCACAGTTGCCAGGTCATCCTGTTCACACGGCATGTACGGATCAGGTCACACCCGTCGGCCGTGGCCATGACACGACGGGGACCACAGTTGCCAGGTCATCCTGTTCACACGGCATGTACGGATCAGGTCACACCCGTCGGCCGTGGCCATGACACGACGGGGACCACATTGCCAGGTCATCCTGTTCACACGGCATGTACGGATCAAGTCACACCCGTCGGCCGTGGCCATGACACGACGGGGACCACAGAGTGCCAGGTCCTCCTGTGCATACGGCATGTACGGATCAGGTCACACCCGTCGGCCGTGGCCATGACACGACGGGGACCACAGTTGCCCGGTCCTCCTGTGCACACGGCATATACGGATCAGGTCACACCCGTCGGCCGTGGCCATGACACGACGGGGACCACAGTTGCCAGGTCATCCTGTTCACACGGCATGTACGAATCAGGTCACACCCGTCGGCCGTGGCCATGACACGACGGGGACCACAGTTGCCAGGTCATCCTGTTCACACGGCATGTACGGATCAGGTCACACCCGTCGGCCGTGGCCATGACACGACGGGGACCACAGTTGCCAGGTCATCCTGTTCACACGGCATGTACGGATCAGGTCACACCCGTCGGCCGTGGCCATGACACGACGGGGACCACAGTTGCCAGGTCATCCTGTTCACACGGCATATACGGATCAGGTCACACCCGTCGGCCGTGGCCATGACACGACGGGGACCACAGTTGCCAGGTCCTCCTGTGCACACGGCATATACGGATCAGGTCACACCCGTCGGCCGTGGCCATGACACGACGGGGACCACAGTTACCAGGTCATCCTGTTCACACGGCATGTACGGATCAGGTCGCACCCGTCGGCCGTGGCCATGACACGACGGGGACCACAGTTGCCAGGTCATCCTGTTCACACGGCATGTACGGATCAGGTCACACCCGTCGGCCGTGGCCATGACACGACGGGGACCACAGTTGCCAGGTCATCCTGTTCACACGGCATGTACGGATCAGGTCACACCCGTCGGCCGTGGCCATGACACGACGGGGACCACAGTTACCAGGTCCTCCTGTGCACACGGCATATACGGATCAGGTCACACCCGTCGGCCGTGGCCATGACACGACGGGGACCACAGATGCTGGCCTCTCTAGGCGCACGGTGTCGTGGTCAGCTAGGTACCCGCCCCTCTCCGTCACGCCCACTACTATAGCGCCCGTCGAACGGTCCCCCCCCCCCCTATCCCGTCTCCTCGTGGCCGTTCTACCTAGATCCTTCCCCCCCCCGCAGCCTATCGCTGCGCCCACCTGCCATCATGCGTCCGTCTCCTGTCGCTCCGTTGATGTTGTCCTGTTATTCCGTACACCAAACCGAGCACTTATATCGCATTCGTCGCGCGCGCCGCGCGAGAAACACTCCGCGCACCCCTTGTACACCGCGGCTCGGCTCACACTGCGCGTGTTATCGGCCGACCACGGCGGGGCCGCCGCGGTTCTGTTTGTTCTTCTCCACCCTTCTCGTTATCGCCCCCCCCCCCCTCCCCCTCCCCCTTCCCTGGACCCCACTGGCTCGGTGTCGCGTCGTGTCACGTCGGCCCGCTAATCACGATTCAACGTCCCGTTAATGCTTGATTGTGCAATACGTTAGCTGGTTTTGGGTGGACAAACCGGTTGGGCAGCCCAGCATCAGACAGCGTCGCCAACTGACCATTCCAGTCAACTGAAAAACTGCATGTCCACCGCCATCGCATGGTCGCATTCGATGCGCAATTCGCTCACAGCCAGATATTGGCTCTACATTCGCCGGCCTAGCATGACCATCCATCGATGGCCCAGTACCAATCGCTTCGCTTTGTTGTGTTGTCGCTTGGCTTCGCGGCGTCATCACTTCGTTTCGGTCCCGGAATCGTGCTGCGCTGAGACGGAAGCGCCGCAATCGACGTGCCATGTGCTGGCTCCGGCGGTCGTGATACAAATTAATTGTGCCGGAGCGCGCGAAATGAAGCGTGATGCGGCACTTTTGTCGACAAAGCGCTGCCAGCCTGGGAACAGGGACAGACTTCGGTCGGACGCTGACCGCGAACGCCGGCCGAACGTTGGCCGGCTAGCGCTGGTCGAGCTTATGTCGGACGTTGAATGGACGGCAGTGGTACGCTGTTGAAACGTTGGACGAACTTTTGGAACGTAGGTCGAAGATTGTTGGAGTAAAGGTAAACCGATGTTCAAACTCTTTCCACGTAATTAGCGGAGCACCCGGGCCCATAGCCACCCATTCATCCATTCGGACAAAATTTCTATCAAAAAAATCTTCCACCTTTGTCCTGTGAAATCAAGCGTAACCAAGTTGGCAAATCGTAGCTCCTTTGCAAGATGCCTCGCTTCCTCAACACCTTTTGCACTAATCTGCGTAGTCGTAGTCGTAGTACTCATGCGCGCCAGAGCACTGCAATCACGGACGTTCACTCTAATACCCGTCTCCGGCCCTGTGGTCTCACTGGCCGAGCCTGCGGTCAGCCGACATGACTCGGGCTGACCCACGAGGACCGTATCGTGACTGATGATCATTAGGCGGAGTCGGTCACGAAGAGGCCGCTTTCCACTTCCGGGCTGGACGAGGGGAGAGACCTGTGTCACGTACTCGCCGTCGTGGTCATCATCGTCGTCGTCGTCATTGTCATCGTCGTTATCGGTATCGTCGGCAACGGCGGCAGGGAAGCGAAGACGGCGGCTGTCTGGTTATCAATGGCAACGGGACTGCGAAGAATGAGCCACCCCACCCTCAGTTGGGGTTCCTGACCTCTCATCTGAAGCGACGGCTGGCGGCCCGTCAGACACACTCACACACAAGCCCCGCCCGGAGCCGGATTATCTCATTTCTCTCAGTCATGGGTAGCAATAACGGGGCGAGTATTAATAATTTCCCGGACCATCCATATCTGGCGGCGGCTGGTGGTGCGTCCAATCGCACCAGCCGGGCTCAGGGGGCGCGCCCGCCGACAGTTAGAGGGCGCGGGGTACAGACGGGGAGAGGGATGAAGAAGAGGGGCGTATGTGAGCCCTCCGCAGAGGGTAGACAACGTGACGCTGTTAGCGATGAAATATCGTGTGTAAAGCTTTATGGTCTACAATGCTACATACTCGTATAACATTTACATTTTTACGAAGTGGAATTAACTGTAGAGCACAGCTAACACAGATGTTGAAAATAATGAAACTCGGTAGCAGTTACCATTCTATCGGATCGTACCTCTTTTATTTAAAGCCATTTACGAATTCACTGCTTGGAATCATCACAGCAGTTTCTCTAATCTCAGGCTGAACTCGCCGGTTCTCTCCCTAACGAGATCTCCCTAGACCCGGCCGGCGCTCGCTGGATGTAATTCATGGCACGACGAGAGGCACATTTGTTCTGCTCTCTGGCTCAGGCCGCCCGCAGTCACATTGTTCAGCAAATCGAACAATAAAATTAACGGGTTGGCCGGCGCGGCGCTGAGCGGCGAGAAGCGGCGCGGTGCGCGGCAAGGAGCGGCGCGGCGCGCGGCGTGCGTCCCCGGTCAGCTTGTCGTGCCTCTGACCAGCGGGATGCTCAAACTGGCGTGAACGGGCCGTCATCACGTGACCCTGGCTGTCGGTCGCGGCCTCGGTCACGTGACTCGCTGAGATAGAAGACGGCACCGTTAGAGCGAGGAAGGAGACGGCCGGAGAAGGCACGGACACGCCGAGAGCCGGGTCGTGACGACCGAATTTATTCCGAGTTTGGGCCGATAACGATCGACCGTGAACGAGGAGGCTGTAAATTGGCCACACAAACTCTCAGGTGGGTCGACCGCTCAAATGGTAGACGGACGTAAAATGGAATCTTTATCAATTTCATCGATTCCCCAAAGTCGTTGACATTCTCTGCCACCTTTATTGCGAAGTTCCCGTTTCTCGAATTCAGATTAACGTTAAAAGTTAAAACCCTCACCGCGACTCCACTATGCCACTAGCTGAGGTCATTACCTCGAACCGATGACGTCACAGCCAGCCGGGGCGGACACGGGCGCGGTTATCATACGGGTGGTCATCCGGCCAACATATAGTGGCCGTTCCTATTAGCATCTCCGGCGGTACCGTTGGCCGTCTGTGTCGGCGGTCGGCAGAGCGGTCTGATGTGTAACCCGACCAGCCAGCACGGCTCGTGTGATGTGCTATTGCGCCGCGGAGAGCGGATGGGAAGCTGAGTTGGGACCGCGCCGTTCAATGCTTTGGGATGGAAGCATGGTCGGTTTAGACGTGCGGTTGTGAGGCGAGCCTGCGACATTGAGCGGTTGAGGATCAGCTTGGACTGACATTACATTGGTGGTGTTCGAAGTGGTCGCTTTCGGGCCTGATCGGATCGGAGCGGACCGTGGTTCTGGCAGGTCAGGTCGGATCCGGGTTAGTGGGGTATGGTAGGGTGGGGTCAGGTCGGTTTCGGGCTTGGTCGGTTTGGGACGAGTCGGGTCAGGTCGGTTCCAAGTCAGCTCAGGTCCGGGCCTGGTCGGGTCGGGTGGGGTCGGGTCAGGTTGGTTCCAAGTCAGGTCGGTTCCAGGTCAGTTCAGGTCCGGTCCGGGTCGGGTCTGTGTGCGCGGCCGGTCCGCCGCCCGGGGCAGGAGCGGACCGGTGCGACGCGCGGTAATGGTCGCTGTAATTGGCGCTCTGGGTCCTGGGTGCGCCGTCCGACGGGTCAGCCGGGTCCCGGCGGACGCACCGAGCGACGCTGCCGGGCCCGGCTGTCCCCATTCCGGCGCCGAAATCGGCCCGAAACGACCCACAGACGGAGACTGGCCCGACCGAGACCCAACCGAGCCCCGACCGAGTCCCGACCGCCATCCGACCGCCATCCAACCGCCTCAATGCCGCATCCACCCACTTGAAATACTGAGCAAAAAAAGCAGGCCTGCGTGCGAGGTGCGATAGATGCTCGCTGGACACGCGAGCGTCGTCCCTAGCCCGGCACGGCTCGGTCCAGTGTGGCCACAGTGAACGGACGCGCTGGCCGCGCTGACTGGCGGTTTGCGCCGCTCGTCGTGTCTCCGGCCGTCGTCTTTGTCCGCCGCTCGACGCCGTGACTCGGCGAGAAGACATAATTTTACACCGCGTTTAGTTAGATGAGATTGGGCCGAGCTGTGATTTCTCGCTAGGAAAGGTAGTCGGTCGGGAGGAGAGAGGGAGGACGCTGGGAGGGGAGGGACGCTCGCAAGGCTGCCGGGTCACCGACGCGCCCTGTTGCGTGCAGCAGAGCTGCGCCGCGATGGAGGACCAGAAACGCGACCTGTAATTGGACAGACGAGAGTGCTCGTCAGGTCGGTCCATTAAGCTTGATGGTCGTGGAACTAGGCGGTGAGCGCAGCGCAGATGATGTTACGACGATGGTTCGCTCGCTCGTGGGTAGGCTGAGTAACCTCGATCGCCCCCTTTGTGCGGCCGGACGTTTTTGGCGTCGGCAGTCGCGGCAGCCGGCGCTCTATTTAGCTAACAGCCGTTAGGCGTCGTGACAACGTATCCAGTGGCGTGGCGTATTACCATAATGGCTGCTCCCTCAGCTAGGTATCTATCCCACTTTAATTAAACGGCCCCATTGTCGCCGGCGCGCCAGTGGGGCAGATCCGGCGCGATCGCCGCGCCAAATCCGCCGCAGCGGGCTCAATATGCCGCGACTGCGCTGCATTCGCCCTCGTCGCGCCGCCGCCGCCGCCGTTGGCCCGCTTCATTAGTGCCAACGGCGTTGTCAAATGACGCAGAACACCAATAAATATGGCCGACGTGACGCCGACGGAGTGATTGTTTCATCGAGCGGCTGCCAGATCGAGCTGTGCTGCCAGATGGTGAGCCGCCGTGGCCCGAACGAATGGAGGCTGACCCTCGCCGTGACCACAACTGCCGCGCCAGAAGTGAAGCATAGCCGGTCCACCGCCGCGAGACAGAATCTCGGAACAAAAACCCGCAGCGAAAAACCTGAAAACAATGGCAACGCAGGCAAAAAGTAAAGGGCAGAAGCTGTCGGAATTATCGCCAAACCATCTCGAGCGGTATCCTTGAGACGCTTTTAGTTCGTCTGACGGTTAGTGGTGTTTGGTGCGGCATGGGTGCGGCCCAACACTGAACGGGGTAGCTAGAACAAAACAGGACGGAACAAAACACAACAGAACTGATGGATAAGTCATGTGCTGGAATGGGGCCAGGGCGTAGGCATAGATAAAATGAAAAGAAGGTGTCTGTCTGACCGATAAGAGAGGGATGGAAAAGGTAGAGCGAAGAGAGAGCAGAGGAGTCGCTGCTGTCTGGGGCAGAGCGTTGGGAGCGTTTGTCGATCGGGTGTCTGTCGGCAGTGGGAGCGATCGGGGCAGGGCCGGTAATTGACGACCTTACCATGGTAATGGTGTGCAGGCCGAGCGAGCGACCACTCACCGGCACGACCGACGACTGCCCCCCCCCCTCCCCCCCCCATGCCGTGCCGCGGGGCGGGGGCGGGGGCGGTGGGAGAGCGGCCGGCCAGGCGGATTCCTCCGCTCCGGTAATGGGCGTGCACGCCGGCCGGCCGGCCACGCTCGGTCAGCCAAGGTCGGTTACAGCGCTGCACCGCTCCTCGCCCGGTGAGGGACCGGACCGCGCCGCGCCGCCGGCCGCCGCAGCGGAAACTCCTCAGTGCACCGAGTCTCAACTGGACCGGGCGATGGCCGATTCCCAAGGCTCCGCGCACCGGCCGCGACTGTCGGCCGGTTTTTGTGCGGCGAGCAGCGGTCGTTTTTGCCGCGGGTCGTCATGTTGATGCCTATTATGCCTGGGTGGCGCATGCCGGTGGGGATAACAATGTGCGCGGTGGGAGGATGGTGCGCGAGCGGTGGACTTACGCTGGACTGGAGCTACGCCCAAGTTGTTCTGACAACAAAGATGCAACACAGAATCGCAGACGGATGTTATAACGGGCTTGAGTCGTGTCATTAGTGAGCGATCATGGGTGGTTTTATTTGTCCACATACCCATGCATTGCCGTCGTTTCGTGTGCCTCCTATTTGTCGTGTTTTCTCCTTGGCCTGTCATTTGTGGAGCAAACGCGGCACTTGCACCCATTACGGTGCGCGGCGAACGCTCGGCAGCACATTCTGCGACATTCGTCGCTGCTGTAATGACGCCTCGGAATGTGGGGTCGGAGGCGCCGGCCCATTTGGACGGCGACGCGTTGAAAGGCGATATAACAGCGTGCCGGGCGAACAGTGCCGGCCCTGTCCATATGTGACAGGTTCCTGTCCCTCGTCTGAAGCCTCGGGGGCTTATCCTTGGCGCACCGTAGTGAACAGACGCGCAACGCGCATTCCAAGGTCCTCGTATATTGTCTTCCCTCGGGGTGTAATACCCCAGAGTCTCCACAGCATACCATGCGGTGAGACGTTACACTTCTTCAATGAGCCCCTTCCCTTTCGTACGCTGAACAGCGGGCAGTGTCCGGTTGTGTCCCAGGGTGCACCGTTTGGCAAGGCAGCGACCCCGACCCGGCGTGGGACCTTCCGGCGTGACGTCATCACCTGGGAATGTGTCCTGTCCACGGTCCACTGTTGCGTAATGTGTGCAAACTGGAGGCCATTGGTGGACTTATTGTGGTGGAACTTTCAACAGAAAGAATATTGGCTTCTTTGTTTTGAGTAGCAATGAGCATTGTTTCGAGATTTGGTTGTTTTTGCGTTGGTGCTTCTATCATTTCGACTGAATAAATGGACATTCGCTGGCTTGCATGAAAGGCGACTTAGCCAAATTGGTCTGAAAGCCGTTCCTCTGAGAAATGAATGGTGTGTCGTGGCTCGTTTTTCCCCTTTATCCTTTGCTCAGGGTCTGCGTGTACCCCGCCTTTGTGCCTGTGTCGTGCCGGCCGGTCGGGCCCGCAGGATGGCGGAAGTGGTCGCTCTGACCGTTACGTCGGTCCCATCTCGGCCGCACCGGTCACTGATTGGTCATCCGCTCTGCTTCACGGCTAGTTCACCGGCGGACCACCCGGCTTGTCGTCGGTGGGACTACCTGCCGCCCCCGCCCCCGCCCCGCCCCGGCCCGCGCCCGCCACCCCCGCCATCGCTCCTGTTTGTTTGCGTCTTCGGGCGAGGACCGACGCGGGCCGCTCGGAAAAAGCCCGGCTCGCTCCATTGGGTGACCAGCGAGGGCGACGGACTCGGAGCGGCTTTGTGCGCTCAGTGGGACTCCGGCGGCGTGGGTCCCGGTCTGCATTGATTTGCCCCGTCTCGTGGGGGACGCGGGCGGCTGTTGGAGGATCTGGTGCCGCTCAGTTTTCATTAGGGTGTCCAGGACTGCTTTCGTTTCCGTCTTCGGAGCAGGTAGTGGCGGAGGAACGCTCGTTTTTCACCTGGTCACACGCTGGCCATACGGACAATTGTTGTGGGAGACTGCGGCCGCTCACAGGACGCTAACACCGGCCGTGCACGCGCAGCTCACCAGCGCGTCGGCTGGTGGTCTCACCCGCTCAGCCAACCAACTCTGCACGCTTCGCAATATCACACGGCTCTTATTGTGAGAAGTGAGCAAGAGCACTGTGCTGAGTTTTTGTTGCAAAAATCGAATTTGTGTTATCCAAGAACGTTCATCTGTTGAATGTTTTTTAGGCGTGTTAACAATGTCAGTTTTCACGTTTCACGTTTTCTTTCATACACAATGCAACGAGCTGTATCTGATGAATTCCACCGGACGTCCCATCTGCCCCTCGTGCGATACCGAGAGGCGTCTCCAGCGGGCCGCTCTCCTGGGTGGTCCCCGCCCTCCCATTCATCAAACCCCGTCAGGTGTCCCCCGGAGGCGGCCCGGTGCGCCGATCTGATGATTCTGTTTGTGCTTGATCGGGCGGCGATGGTAGCAGACTGGTCGGCCTCCGATCCCTTCCGCCGCTGGCTGGTTGAGCGCGGCATTTACTCCCTCTCGTCCCCTCCCATCCTCATACCCCGGTCAGCGCTCTTGCTAGCTCGTTTATTCTCTATCCTTTCCCTCCGTCTCCATCCTTCTCCATCCCTCTCATCAACGGCTCGACTCTCTGTAGCCGTCCAGTGGCCGATCACAGCCTGTTGCTCGGCTGAAATCATCGACCGAGGGCTGCTGAGAGGCTACAAACATGGTGCTCTGGCCTCGATATATCTCCCGCCCGCCGCCCGCCGCCCGCCGCCCGCCGTCCGCCGTTCGCCGCCCGCCGCTGCCCGCCGCCCGCCTCCTGGCTGCCCCGGACTCATCTCGCAGTGGCGCGCAGTGGCGCTCTGCGCTTTTTGTCGCCGCCCGGTGCGTGTAAGTGTCGCGTATATCCGGCCGGTGTTTTCCTGCTGTCTGGCCTCCGAGCTCTATCCTCTTTATCCCGAACCGGGGGAGGCCGGCGGACGCTGTGGCCCGGCTCGCCGCCTCCATAAGGTCCAGTGTCGCCCAGAACCGGACGGCACATGGCCCTAACGGCCCGGCCGCCCGCTGCGCAAGATGGTCGCGATTGCAGACCCTTGTTGTTTATACGCGGCTAAATGCGCGGCTCGGAATTTCGGTCAGACGACGTTGAGGCTGTTTGGGATGGAGATGGAGGCAGCAGCGGCGGCGGCGGCGGTGGTGGGGTGGTCGCGATGGCGGGGGCGGAGGCGGTAGGTGCAGGTGGTACGACGCGGCGGCGGCGGCGGGGGTGGAGGCGGCGCCGGAGCTCTGAATACGAAACTTGCCGTGCGGTGTGCCATAATTCCCCGTCCACCGGATACTGTGGTGGGCGGCGGTGGCCGCACGGCTCACAATCCCAGGGAACCGCGCCAGCGGCGGGCTATGACCGGCTCGGAGTGCCGCCAACAACGCCCCCGGCGGACTCGAGACGAGGCCACTGGCGCCAGTTTAAAGAGACACAGTCGGGGTTTGCAGCGAATCACGGGTAAGAAACTTGCAACGGAGCGGATGATGGAAAAGTAATGAACGAGATATTTCGCAATCTTCCCGAAAACTTTGATGGGTGCAGGGCTAGCCGAAGTGGCATCAAATGACTTCAAATGATCCCGAATGAATCTGCCGATCATTGGTTGGCCACGATCCCGATCGAGAGTTCGCCTTCTGCTTTCTGCGATCCCATTATTCTCACCAACGGACGGCAATTGTGGAGGCGGCGCTCGTTTCTTATTCATGGAACCATTAAGTCGGCCGATAGCGCAAGAATTGATGAAAACGGCACTGATGGTTTTCCGGAAATTGCGCTCTGACGGGGCCCGGTTCGAGACGGGGGCACAATGCGAGCGACGGCGCGCAACACGGGCTTACAATGTGGGGCGGCGCGCGCGTGTTTTGGTGGCACGTGCCGCGTGAGGCGTGCGAGGGAGACGCCGCCTCTTGGGGAAGATAGCGAGCGGCCGCGGAAACAGCGGCCGGATCGAGTGTGATTTATTTGTCGTTAGTGAAGGGGTGCTAGCCGCGAGAGAGCGACAAGCGACGCCTATCGCGCAGTGGAGGAAATAGGCGCTTCCGACGCGACGCAGAAATTAATCGGAGTGACGTTATCCGTGCTTCTGCGAGACAGTTTATGCGCCGTTGTCGCGTCGGAGTCGGCGCGAACGTCGGGGGAGAGGGTTTAATGGTCGGTCCGGTGTTTTGGTGACGTCATTTGCGCCATGCGGCGGCGGCTGGACCGGAGATGAGCTCAGTCCAGAGATGTCGTTTTGCCTCCGCTATCGCCGGCACGCGCTGTTAAACAGGATTAAAGAGGACGGCGCTAAATTGACGACTGACGTAACGCGTTTAATGCAGGACTGTAATTTGGACCGTCCATGCATAAGAAACAGCATTGCTCCTCGCCGGCGCTATCTTTGGTTTATTATTCAGAACTGTGACGTACGTTTTGAGGTTAATGATTTTATTAAGCGCTGCAGAAGCGTACAAATCTACAGCTGCAACAAATGAGAAACGCCCAGCTACCTGAAAAATGTGATTCAATATTACGAACCATTTTAATACTTAACTCACATGTGCTGCGCGAAAAGAACATTTCCCTACAGATATGGCGGTATCAATGTCTCCTTCATTGATTTAGCGCCACCAGCAGGGATTCACGACGTGGCTTTCAAATCTACCACGGAATGCAAAGCCCACCGGTGGCGAAATAAAATCGTGCATGCAGCACACTCCACAGGAGTCTTCTATCCATGGTAATTGTCCTCATTACCATACACAGTCATAACCTGATTCCAAGAAGTGAGTAAACTATAAATTGCGATCGGCCGCTGCTCGAGGAATATCTCGGGAGCAATCACTGCTCTTGCTCACGAGAGAGAGGACAACAAATGCACGCCGGACAAATCACCATTTTTATGGCGATGTCCGGAGCTGATAGAGCGCGGCTGGCTACCGGCTGGTGCCGGCTCGCTCTGCGCGCACCGCTGCACGGGCTGCAAGTTGCACAGGGCGCCGGCGGCGCGGCGGCCCGCGGTCCGCCCGGAATGCGACTCTGCGCCCGGTGGGTCGGTCAGAGCCGTGGTGAGATCTCAGCTCTGAGCGCCGCGGGCCACCCGGAGAAGGGGCGAGGGAGGGGAGCAGCTCCGGGTGATACACCGCGGCAGATAATGTGCATACCTGCTCGGCTGGGTCTGTGCTCGGGCTGCTGGGTGGAGGGCCTACCGTGCTGCTCCACCGCCCTAACCACCGTGACGGCAGCATCATGGCTCCAGTGAAGCCTGAGCAGAACCGAGCGAGCCAGACCGGCCCTCGTGCTCAGCTCCGCGTACCACGAATCCGTCTACCCGGCGAGCCAGGCAGCCAGCCCGCGGGGCCGCCACCGGCTGGTGCACAAGATGGATTTGTCAGGAATCAGCGGGAATTAAGGCGGCGGCGGCTTTGTTCAGAGCGGGTCTGGACGGGTCGGGAGAGCACTCCGGTTGTGCAGTGGTGCCGGACAGTAGAACCCAGTCCCGGGGCAAAGCATGGGGAGGAGAGGGGTGCGGCCCGCCACCGCGACCTCGTGGTATGCAACGCCAGGAATGGCGCTGTAAGCATTGCAAGGCGCTGAATGCCCCCGAGCTTTGTTGCAGATGACACTGAAAGGCACGACGAAATCCATCTGTGCGTGAGAGTGCGATTCAGAGCTGTGAGCTGACGACAAAAGAGGTGCTGGACGTTATTTGTGCGAAAGGAATGTGTGAGGAAAGCGTGAGCTGGAAGGGTCGTGGTATGCTTGGACGCGTTTGCTTCACTGTGAGGATGGACTGCGCGGCTCTCTAGCCGGTTGCACAGTGTCACGCCTTGCTTTTGATACGAGCGAGTTTCTTAATCAAAGAGAATCCCTCTTTGTTGCTGGTGTGTCATCTGGTCCCCTGAGAGTCTGTTGTGAGCGAGGTCCAAATGCGCCTTCTCTCGATGTAAAGCGCTTGATGATGCCCATCAGTGCGCGTCCCTCGCTGTCGCCTATACCACAATTTCTGGAGAGCACCAGTGCTGAAGATTGCGCGAGCCTGGCTTAATTTTCAATCCCACATAAATCGCACTAACTTTCAGTGATGCTCCGTCATATTCGCTGACTAGCTGGTCGGGCGCTCTGAAATTGCATACCCGTGCTTTGCGAACTTTGGTCGCGGAATTGAGCACAATGAGTTTAAGGCCCTCGTGTGATTTGTCTACTTAATTCGAAACTTGACTCGAGCCGTATGTCAATGTCAGGGGGAGCCTAATGGCGTCTTCAGAAGTCAGGGATGACCGCAGTGTTGGAATTCGGCCTATTCCGGACTTGACGAGGCCCGGTGCTTGTCGTCACAAAGTAAATCCTCGACATGGGGGTTCACAGTCTCGCGTCGCGTCCGTTCGTGCAAGGAAACGTGCTATTGTTGCAGGTGTTCCGTCATGTTCCATGCGATAAAATATTTCATAGGAGCATATCGGCTTGAGGCAGGCGCTGGAACAAACAATGTCTTCAGTCGTGAAAATCGTTTGGTACCTATAACACCGTCTTGGCCAGTCTCTAGCGTCATGCGATGTAGTGCCGACGAGGCAACAACAGTGATTCTCAGGCGAAACAACAGAGTCGTGGTAAACTCCAGAACACTCAGCCATGCATGAAAGGTGCCAGACTTTTGTTTCTAAGAAGTGTTTGGTATCGTTGCGATAACCTTCCGCTCGGTGCTTTCCTCGGTACCAAAGATAACTGCGTGGTGCTTTCCTTTGTGACCATTCATAGTTTCCGCTGCTGCGCAGCTGGCAGTGGCCGTTTTTCCTCTGCGACTGGCCCGGATGTCACGTGACATGACTCGGCGGCCGACCCTGTGTTCTGGAGACATTTGGAGCGCTCCGCCCTGGACTGTCATGTCTGACATGACTCCGCCCTGAGTCCGACTCGGCTGTACTGACTCGCCCATGCGTGACTCGGAGTCGAGCCCCTCCCGTCGCTGTTGCGCTGCTCCGATGGCATTCCCTGCACCCTCCCTTCAGGACCCCCGGGCTCCCTCCCTCCCTCCCTCTCTCCTTCCCTCCTATCACGCCTCTCAGGGCACGCTCCATGGCTGGTCTGCTGTGGTATCCCCTCTGTCCCCTCTCTGCTCCCAGCCGGACACTGCTCTCGTCAGTCGACTGTGATTTAGCACGTGCATATTGTCGCGCCAGGGCGGAGGCGCCGCGCCGAATTGCTGGCACCCTGCCGCGCGCGACCACGGGGCGGCGCTAGGAGGAGCGGCGCGGCGCCGGGCGGGGGCAGTGCCAACAGGTTTTACGTGTGTCGGCGCGGCTGGTCTCTGTGCAGTCAGAGAGCCGCCCACAGCAGCCGGCCAGGGCGGGGAGCGGTGCTCACATCGTGATGACCGAGCTGAGTGCGGCTCTGGCCGACCGACACGCCGACAACTGTCACCGTGCGGCTTTGCTGGCACCGGACCGCAGCTGGTTAACGAGCTTCCTTATTTGACAGAGGCTCTATTCTGGCTGGGCGTTGGCTGGACTGGTCCTTTTCAGCGTACCGAACATAACCTTTTCATTACGTTTTATTGCGGTGGTGTGTGAGCTCTGGCGTGCTCTCTGGAGGCGGCTGCTGAGGTCGACCTTTACTCGACCGTAGCCAACTGCAGCCGGCCGTAGCCGGCCGTAGCCGGCCGTAGTCGACCGTAGCCGCTGACGGCTGCCGTGCTCTGCGTAGGAGACCGTCGAGCTGTCGCCGGCCACGGCCGGGGTCCGTGTTCCAGTCACGAGCCACCGGCGGCGCTCATGAAACATGCATCGCCACGATAGGCCTCGGCAGCCCCCGGTCGAGAGATCGGGCTCGATCGCCGACTGATAGCGCGGCGAGCCGGTGCGTTAGTGCCGAATAAGCAGCCGTTTGTCTTTGGCGGTGACTGCTCGTAGATAGCTGGCGATCGCTGCCTGCCAGGGAATCACACCGATCTGAGACAGCTCGGCCTACTGCTGACACATTGACGTACCGAGCCGCTGACAGTTGACGGCGGGGGCGCTCAGTGGCCTACCGTTGGCTGCTGCTGGCGAGGGGCTTTCCAATGTGGACAGAAAGTCCAACTGTCCGCCGTGGAAGACATTCCCGACTCTCCACCGTGAACAGTCGATCCACAATCGTCTACCGCCAGCCGCCCGATGAATGCCGATAGCTCGAAGCGCTGACCGAGGAGCCCTGTTCTCCTCCCATGATGAATGCTGGTCCGTCCGCGCCCTGACGTTCACAGCCGCATGGGGCGGCCGGGCTGTCCGGTCTCACCCTCTCCAGACCCGTCCGATCGGCGCAGGAGGTCGGGATCGTGATGGGGTGTGGGTGATCTCCGTCAGCGGGCTGCAGCTGCACTGCAGCCGCCTCAGACTGACTACACAGAGCTCTGCTGCATGGCTCAGCCGCTGAATAGCCATCGGATGAACGTTAGTTTTGGTTGGAGATATTTGCTCGATGCACACTCAAGCATCCTTGGTGGTTCGATACTGAATCTTTGTCACCGGGAAAGACGGGTTTGCCGGCAATTTCGTTCGGCTGTTTTACAAGGTGACGTAGCTTCTAATAACGACTTGCATTCCTGTTCGTGTAGCGCAGAATTAAAACCGTATAATGTGAAAACGTATGAAAGCGGAATGTGGACTCAGAGCAGTATGGCTTTGTCAATTTGGGAAGGAGGACTTAGGGTGCTTAAGGACCTCTATTTATAGGGAGGGTGAGTCGGAAGGGATGTACAGGGTGTCTCAAAAGTTCGTTCACACATTTCCCATGCCAATAAAGCATACAAGAACCGGCCAAAAGTATACAATTTTGGTGTCTGTGTGTACACTAGACAAATATGCATGCTTTGACAACTGATTAAGAAGGTTGGAAACCAACCCTTTTGCTGTATCTCCAAAATATTTGCCCATACCGATTTTTGTTGCTCCGTCAGCTGCCGGAGGCTGATAAAAGGTTACCAGCTTTCAAGCTCTTGCAGGGGAATCCCCTGCAGTTTCTGCGTCGGATTTAGTTTTGACTAGCTCCCCGGCAACATCTGATTTTCCCTGAAAGCCGACAGCTTGCATGGACACCATTCTTGAGTATTTTGTAGGCATTCTCTAGCGCTAACTCCTTCATGAATGACTGGCGCCGACATCCCAAGCGCCATTTTCCTTTTCAAAACGACCCCAGTCCTGAACAAACGGGAAGTGCCAGGAGTAAATTTTTCGCATCATATGGTAGCAGAATGTGTCGGACGTCTGTTTCTCAGACACATTGTGCAAATTTTGCAAATTCCAAGCGCTCGTCATTCCCCATGCCAAGACCTTCGCTCGGTTGCGGAGTGTTTTCCTCGGGGGATGTTCTGCTTTGTAAACGGCCCAAACCTGTCCATCGTGTGGTTTTATCGGGATTTTGTGTTTAGAAGAAAATTATTCGCTGCAGATCTGCCTCTTGAAACTTCGCTAGATAAAATTTTACAATAACTGACACTTTTGGAGGGTCAGGTGTCCTTGGCATTGACGATTTTTGTGTTATTGTCCCCAAAAATTAGCGTTACAGATATTATAAACAATTTTAAATTATAATTTGTCTTTATTTTACGATGACCTGCACTTTTTTAAAATGGGTAACCTCTGTCTGTGACCTTCTTGCCAGTTTTCAATAGTTATGACCGCATTTTCAGCTGCTTTCCGGAACACGAGTCTGCTGTCGTGCGAGGGTCGTTCAAAACGCCGTTAGTCTCGCATGGTTTCGTCCTTCAAAAATTTTAGCCACCGTTTTTATGAGATGATCATCATGTTGCACTCATCCTCGCCGACACTTAGCCATGTGTCATTTCCGACTTAACCATTCCCATTACTCCTGAAACAGAGTTTCACGACATACCCGACTTTGCAACCTACATTTTCGTGCCTGACCCATGGTCAGAGGTGAACCCTTTTTGTGAGCTCATGAAGGGTCGAATGCACTTGAAAACAATGAGACTGCTTGAGGAAGGTTGTCACCAATGCCCATGCAAAATTTCGACTGTTAATTTCTTGTTGATTCAGAATTATTGACAAAAAAGCATGGCTGGTACCTGTGAACGAACTTCTGAGACACCCTGTAGTGTAAGTGAGAGAGTAGATATCCGAGGGAACTTTGTATAAGGAAGGAGAACGGGTCTAGAGGAAGTGGCGTCGCGTCGCCGGTGGTCCGGCCGTCACCACTGTCACAGACCGGCTCCTTACCGACCACGACGGGTGGCCTTTGTCAGAGTGTGGTGTGACGTGCAGCCGCTGACCAGTTTGTGCAAATGAACTGGAAACGTAATGTTTATCAAGGATACCAGTCGCTGCAGTGTGCAGACTTCTCAGACACAGGCAAGATATGGATCGCCGGGAAAGCTTTACAAAACAAAACAAAAGAACACAAAGATGCTCCTACATCATCCGTCGTAAAGCCATCTGTCTCTGCATCTCGGCGCCTGTTTTGCATAGCTTCCACTAAGTCTCTGAGCGTCTTTCTATGTTGATATTGACTTATGTGACTTCCTCGTTTCGAGTCGTGGGAATCTTGGCGTCCCGTCGGAGGAAGCTGGAACGCCGGGGTGGTCCCTGTTTTAACTGGGGTATCAAGACAAGGCGTCCTGTCTCCCGATGTGTCACTCTCTTCATTTCCCTTGTAGCGCTGCTGGGGCCTGGAATATTTCAGCGCGACAGAGGGCTGTCCGGAGGCATGATCTAAGGATTAGCGCCTCTCCACGTTTCCTCTTCCCTAGACAAGCACATCACAGATGATTTCGAGTGGAATGCGAGTTCCGACTTCCGACCACCGCGTCACATCGCTGTTGTCTTGTATGGAGAGACATGACGCTTTCTTTCGTTCATGATTCATAGACGGACCCTTTGTCCACCTCAGCGGCGTTGCGGAGTCGACGCGCCATACGACGTGGCGTATGTTGTGACACGTCACGGTCCGTGATGTGACACGTCACGGTCCGTGATGTGACATGTCACGGTCGGTGATGCGAGAAGCGGAGATGTGTAGCGTGTCACGGCTGGTAGCATCCGTCCCAGGGGGGAACGTAGGAGTGAGGCAGCTTGTTGCTTGTTTGGGACTTCTTGTTGTGACACTATGCTTTTCTGCTGTCTACAGTTGCTCTGTCTCATCATCTGGATCGTATCTGTTGTGTTTGTATGTTCCTTTTTTGTGTCCTGTCCGATGATAACAGCTCCAACATCTTCTATTCTGTCTCATTGTGTTGGTGAAGCAAGCCTGATATAACCCCGCGGCCCGCACCGCATAGGCTTGTGATGATCCTACCGTCATACATATTTCCCACTAGCTTATATCAGACGAACCTCAACAATCGCGCCATACAGCCCGATCTCCAAGCCGCCACTGACCGTTCTTTCCTTTCTGTTTCAGTGTGTCCCCCGTCGCAGTTCAAGCACACGGTGGGAAACAGCTCCTGTCGCGCTTGTCCCGACCACAGCAGCGCTTCGTACGCGGCCTCCGTGCAGTGTCACTGCGAGGCCGGCTACCATAGGGCGGCCAAGGACCCACGAGACGCGCCCTGTACACGTAAGTAGCACAGGGCGCGGTAGCACCGGCAGGGATCCGGGGTCTGGAAGTGTAGAGGGATATGGGAGGACAATAGTGGTTGTGGTTGGATGCATGCGGTAGCCGGTAGTGTTACAAAGCTGTGTCAATAAATTTCAGCTATTCCAGTGAAACGTGGAAGTCAGGAAGGTTTCTAACGTGCCAAGATTGGTGCGATATGTTTTACTGGCGTGTTTGAAGGTCGATGATTTCACCATATGGACGTGCGGTGTGATGTGTTGGCTGCGATTCTGCTGGGCCCGTTCTGCCCGAGCATGTGGGATGCGGGGACAGCTCGTTGCGGGAAAATGGCATGGAAACTGGCCGGATCAGTCAGCATGGCTTACAGCCTCGACGGATTTGTGGTCATATGGATCGTGAGTTATACAAGTCACGATTAAATTCGTTCGAAGAAAAGACCAAATCTGCGACGGGAATAGGTAAGTGTCGCTCGACATCAAACAGCAGCTTTGAAGTTACAAGGTCAGCGGCCATTAATGTCATATCAGGAAAGATATGATCTTTATGTGAGCACCAAATACGCCCCGACGTCCCAAGATATGCGATTTGTCCGAAACCGTGAGTCACAAATAATGTATCGATGTATCTCAAGTTCGGCAAACTACGACTGAAAGTTGCCAACTTTGGAGATGTTTGGGAGGATCGCCTTTTGCGATTTCACTTGCTCTACCAAAGTCGTGACAGACGGAGCTAGTTACGACTGCTGATAAAATGACGCCCTCTTCGTCTAGCACCACAGTGAATCTAAACAATCAGAATGCAAAAACCGACTCTCGTATGATAAACAGGGGTCGCAGAAGCATCTATACCGATGCCTATCTGCCGACGCGGCATCCCATTAGGCCTGATGTATCGCTGAGGACCGCCCTACTGGTTCTTGTGTCTGACAGAGATTGGCATTCAATGCACCGGGGTCGCGGGTACGCCGACATCGTCCATCTAGTTAGGACGATTCGGATGCGTTCTGTCGTGCCGTCTTTCTATGACTCTGGCTACCCGGGACCGACCAGTAACTAGTGCATAGGTGACGGTCTCGTCCCATTCTGTGCCAGGCTGATGCGATATCCTTCTGAGATTTATAATTTCCACAGACTTATAATATGAGAATCATTATACATTCTTGGTTGAAGAGAGTTGAGACCTCATGACCGCTCACGAAGACGTTCCACTTCTCACGGGATGTGTCATTGCGCGCGCAATTGAGTAGCCAAGCACCTCCTCATCGCCCTCCTGATCCTCCAATCGTTGCGCACCATCCGACCGCTCGTTCGACCGACCGCCTGAACGCACGTCGGACTTCAATGTCGCTAGATCGGTGATCATTTCACCATCTCACCACCCGACCGCGCCTCACGCACGCGCCCCGTATCCCGGGAGCGTCCAAACGGGGCCATCACGGCGGCTTTGCGCGGCGGCCGGCCGACCTTTCTGGGGCGGCCGCCGGTCAGCGCGGGTCATTCCAAATGCATGGCGTGGTGTGGTCATGGCTGCTCGGCCATCAGCTATCTCGGCCTGCTACGATCGGCCGCTGTGGCCTGAAAACGCTCCAGATTTGGGGTAAAATAGGCTATTTTCGATAAATATTGCAATATAATATAATGTAATGTAATGTAATGTAATGTAATATATTTTATCACGATATACCTAATATAGAATTTAGCAAGTACCTAAATGTTATGATTCATAAAAAGATATAATTTAATATGATATATAAAGATATAATGTATGGTGAAATAGTTTTGTCGATATGTGAGAAAGCATGCCAGGTCGTGGGAAAGAGGGCGCGGAAAGGAAAGAGTGAGCGGAGTCGGGGGCCCAGCGCAGACGTCACTGCATACTAAGCGCGCCGTCTGAGTCCTCCAATTTCCGGTGATGCTAATTAATGTGGAAATATGAGCACGTGAGTGGGTCATTGACGGTGGAAGGGATGGGGAGGGGAGAGCGGGGCGCGTGTCCCCCTCCCCCGTCCCATTGCAGTTGGGACGTGACACGACTGTGGAGTGTTGAAGGAGGGGGAGGGATGACAAACCGTCACTGATTGGCATGACTCACTGGCGAACCGAGCTAACGATCTGTTTCGCTTTGTGTAGCAGGTTTTTCAGCGTCTCAGCCTTTCCCTGATCTGCTCTGACCTGTTCTTCCCCAATCTAATCTGACCTGACCGGACCTGACCTGCCCTGCACTGCACTGACATGACCCAACCTGCCCTGACCTGCCCTGACCTGACCTGACCTGACCTGCCCTGCCCTGCCCTGCCCTGCCCTGCCCTGCCCTGCCCTGCCCTGCCCTGCCCTGCCCTGCCCTGACCTGCCTTGACCTGACTTGACCTAACCTCCGTCTGTCGTTTCAGAGCCGCCGTCGGAGCCGCAGCGGCCGGTGGTGGAGTTTGTCGACCAGGGTACGGCTGTGCTGGTCTGGCAGCGTCCCATGTACGAGGGAGGACGAACAGACACCACCTACTACATTCGCTGCGCCCAGTGCGGCGGCTCGGTACACTATACTCCGGCTCAGGTGAGTGATGAAAGAGAGCACCGAGAGGTCACCGGTGGGGTGCGTGGGTACACTGCAGGGTCACCGGTGGGGTGACGGGGTAGTCTATGGGGTCATCGGTGAGGTAATGGGGTACATTGACGGGTCACCGTCGCTGGGTAGTGGGTTGGGTACGTTGACAGATCATCGTTGGGGTGAGTGATACATCTTTTAACACTTTTCCCGTCCCCGGCGTATGCTATTATGTCGCCCTTTTGGTCGCTGTCCCCGGTGACCCACAATCATTAGGGAAGGAGATCACGTTCCCTCCCATCCCCTATGGCTGACCGTCGATTAAGCACGTGCTGCCTCATACATGACATACCGGGTCGGATGATCCATACACCATTGTCTGCTGATGAGAGGGGTGACAGCTTTGAGATCCCAAGACCAATGACCATAGTCTGTGAACGTGGACGTCATTTCATGCTCGTGTCGTCATCTCATAAGGACAGCTTTTTGACGGTAATGTGTCATTTTATGCCATATTTATTGCAACGTCTTAGGTTTCCTGTTGGTTGCTCGTGGACGAATGGAGCTTTACGTCAATGTTTTTTTTATTGATAGAAAAAAATGCACACCAAAAATATGTGAGTTTCCGATAAGTTGGTTCAAATTGGGCTCCACCAATGATTCTCATTCTCCTCAACCGATAGTTGTCCGTTTGGGAAAGAGTAGCGCGCTCTCCCAGTCCTAACCCTCTCACTGGACTCCTCCTGTCCCTCTCCCCATCTCCACCCCTTCCCTTGGCTCCTTCCCTCCCTCCATCTTCAGTTCCCGTCGATTGTGTCAAGTGCCCCTCTTGGCCGGAAAAATTGTGGCTTAACGATGCGTCGAGCCAGGGCGCGGTCCGATGGAGGTCAAAGGGTCTACCCGAGCGAATGGAGAATCAGCGGGCCGAGAGGGCAGGCAGCACCCTGATGGGGGGGGGGGGGAGAGCCAGTGGTGGGCCGGGTGGCTGGGTTAGGTATGGAGATTCGTGAAGGGTTGGGACGTGTATGGACTGAGAGGACGAGGGTGTTATGTAATACGTTGGTAGTGCTGAAAAGGTCAACACCGATCAGTAAATTTTTGGGTGTCTCTAGAAATGGGCTCCAGTGTCTGCTTTTTAGAAGGATGTTAGCATCATGCATTGAAGATCAATTTGTTCCTGGTCATGCTTCTTCTTTGCTATGCTGATATGAATTAAGAGTGAATGTAACAGCTCGATTGAAGAGATCTTTTCCGCGACATAGGCATAGCAAGCACTGACATTCCGGTTCACTGACCGATCAGGAAATTCTGGTTTGTCGGAAAATTTACCTTTACGTCAGAGTCAAAGTAAATGGCCCATTTAGAGTGCAAACAGACCACGAACCTGAAACCCTTTCCGTGTCTCTTTCTCCGGAGCCAATTTATGGCGGTTGGCCGCCGTTATCACCGGTTGAATCTGCGCCCGTTCTGTGAAACCGCTCCCCTCCCGGTATAGGTACCGTCTCTGATGGCCCGATCTCCTGGGGTGCCTCTGAGACCCATGGCTCTGGCTTGTGACTTGGTCTTCCGCGCGGCATGCACAGCTTCGATGACATGTGTGGTACATTTGGATCGAAACCAAATGAACTCATCCCTCCCATGATTCTTGATTTGATAGCTAGACCCTTGCTTATTCCGTCACTATTTATCATGTGCAGCAGGAGCAGCAGCAGCGGAAGCTAGGCAGTCAGCCATGACTAATCGTTCAACTCCTCGGTGGGATGACTGACAGAACAATGCGCGCTGACTGGTCACGAGTTCAACTGGAACTGACTTACCCCGTCCTCACATCATCCGTGAAACACAGATCGTGCACATTGCTCATTGATTTTGCCTGTATGACATATTACTGAAGTGAGCCAACTGGAACGGTTGTTGCAACTGCTCGAATGCCGACTCAAGCTGGCACGACACGACTGAAGTTGACAAGATGTTGGAAATGTTTAATTAAACAATATAATATAGATGATCCCTGGCGTCTTGCCCTGAACTCTTCTCGTCTGACGTGTCCTTTCACGGTCTGACCTACCTCTGTCTTACGTTACCTCTGTCTTACCGTGACCTTCGCTTTTCTTCCAGGCGGGTCTAAATACCACAAAGGTGACGGTGATGGGCCTAAGTCCGGTCACCGCCTACGAGTTTCAAATCTACAGCAGCAACGGCGTCTCGTCGCTGGCAGGAGACGACAAATACGTCCAGATCAAGGTCACCACGGAGGCTTCAGGTCAGTAGTGAGGTCATGTCAGGCCATCACGTGTCAGTGGTGCCCACTTCAGGTCAGCTGGTGACTTCAGCTCATTGTGAATGTGTATCCCTGATGACCAAAAGGTCCTCAGGGATACACAAACGTCTGAGATCAGTTTTGAAACCTCAGCGGTCAACAGGAAGCCATAGAGTCAGAGCATATAAGGTCACAAATAAGGTCACATGGGTGACTGATCCCTTCGATAAATTTAAGAAATCATGTCGTTTGTCAACGTCGTCGGCATTTCCAATATCGCTGAAACTGTCATGAGAAGGTTTCAGCGCTGGATTCGAGAATGTCATGACGGCACATGAAGGCATGACAAATATTCAATGATGGGGCGCGGGTAACACGACTTGAGAGATGGCGTTCCCTAAAGTCTCTACTCAGTCATTGTCTTCTGTTATTGATTGCTCGATTCACCATATAACTTCGTTTCTCTCTCAGTGCTGGAAAGCCCCGCCGCTCCTGGCATTTCCCGGTAACCGTCTTCATATCGTGGACAGACTCTTATCCTGCTGTCAGTTCGCCGCTCCCAGCCCAATGTCAGACCGTCAACCTGTCAGACAGTCACAATGTCAGCTATCACGCTGTCAGTCGAGATGTGTGCTGACCTGACAAATTGTCTGCCGGTCAACGTGTGCACCTGCTGACCGACGTTTTTATTACACATGACGTCTATTGCTCCAGGGGCACTGTTTCGATTGTGAATGGCTTAGAAGACATATTTTATTGAATCTGGATGTTTTGAAATCATTTTCATCTCAAATCATAATTGTTGTGGTCTCAGAAACAACGCATTCGGTATCAATTTAATTTGGGGATGCGGCACAATATGACCGTAACCCCTTCTGTGAATTATCCAATGACCCCGTGACCCGCGACCCATATGATCTCCATGACCCCTCCGTGCTGTGGCCGGTGACCCCTTCTGACCGTGACCCTGTACCCCACAGTGCCGTCGATGGTCTCGGAGCTCGAGCTGAGTGCCGTGCGCTCCTCTGAGGTTGTCCTCGTGTGGGACCCGCCTGCCGACCCACAAGAGGAAGTCCTTAACTACGAGGCGCGCTACTTTGTCAAGGTACGCCGCTCAGAGACGTCCTAACTACTCAGTAAAACCGCTCGTCTGACGAAATATCGAGTTAAGGATCCAACGGGGAAGTATGTAAGGTGCTAAATAATGCACTGTAAAAGATAATGCAGGCATTGTGTATTATGAAACAACGACTCAAATTATTTTTACGATGTCTCGGACGGAAATTCGTGGGGCCGCGGTAACAGTGTTTTGTTGTTGACCATCACCGGGGCGTTGTGAAGGCCTGCTGTCGCCCTGTCCCGCGCGTGGTTCCCCATCGCTCTGCCCGCTGCTGCATAAGTAATGACTCGGAGGATTCGGTGACTCAGCCAGACTCAGCTCAGACCAAAGAGCTCCGACCGTCCAGTGAAGGAGACTCGGGGTGGGGGAGAGGGTCCCAGGGGCGGCTGGCTACGTCCCCGGGTGGATAACTGCATTACGGACCCGCGACGGAGGGCTAACTGGTGCTGATCTGGGGGACGGGAAAGGACAGAGGGGACGGGAGGTGTCGGTGGCGGGTAAGGAGGCAGTGCGAGACAAACAGGCGTCTTTGTGGGACCTGCTGCTGAGCCTGTTTTATGTCATGTGGCTCTGTGGTTGAGTTGGATTATGTGGTTACTAAGTGAAAGGGATGGCGGTGCTTTACTAGCGTTCCGTGGCGTTCTCTGGATGCGAGTATGACGAATCGATACGTCACTGGACAAATCACAATCTGTTTTTGACATCTTTCCAACCTTTCTGGGTCTATGTGGCTCGACCTGTGTACGAGTATGACCCGAGTATGACCCTGTGACCCTTCTCCCCGCAGGGCCGAGAATCCAACGCCAGCAGTGTGTTCACGGACGAGCCGCGTACGACCATCTCCAGCCTGCAGCAGCGCACAGAGTACGGGTTCCAGGTGCGCGCGCGCACCAGCCGCGGATGGGGCGAGTTCACGGACCCTGTGTTCGGCACCACCGGCCAGCTGCTCGGTACAGGTGAGCAGAGAGCGGGGAGAGTGGCTGAGAGTGGACACAGTGAGGAGACAGGGCAGGCCTCAGGGTAAGGGGGCAGAGTAAGGGGGCAGAATATAACGTACTCGTAGAGTTCGACTAAGGGTAGGACGATGCAGCTCGCCGTTTTCACTTGGTGCCCGAAAAGTATTTTTGTGTTTCATGCTGAATAAGAATATGTGCTCCGTGCATGTAACACAAAATACTATTATCAAACGAACGTGCCTGCATATTGAAAATTCGCAGCACCCCCGGGACGGCTGCGGGGCAGTGTCGTTTTCGGCAGGCCGGCCCCAGGCGTCGTATTTCCGGCCGGCGACCGCCCCGGAGTGCCGGAAATGTGGCCGGGTCATTCACGGTATCAGGGGGCCGTACCTCGACCGCAGGGGCCGATAGGCCGGTCATGGGGCGCAGTTGAAGAGCTATGAGGTCGCCAGCCAGCCGAGAAAACGATCCGCTATGGCAGTTTGATATGGCGCTGAATGAGAGACCGCATTGGCAGCGAGGAGGAGGTTTTGAAACCAATGAAAAGCCGGAGTGATGAATAGCGGACTCGTGCCATTCAAATTTAATTCAGTTTTATTGATACAGCATCGTCATTTTTATTCCGTCTTACAACCATACGTAAGAGCGCTGTAAAGGACCGCAAAGGTCAAATGTCACTGTTGACCTCCATCCGTCCCCCTCGCCCCCCCCCCATATCTGTAGCCTCTGTGCTCTGGCCCTGGCGCCTCGGGACCATATACATTTCTGGGCTTGACCAGCCGGCACCAATCTGGGCCTTCCAATGGAGAGCCATCACTGGCCGATTTATGTGTGAAATAAATCACCAACGCCGACCCGGAGACGCCAGCCAGACTGGGGAGGAGCGGACAGTGGCCGGACCCTGGACCGGACCGGACCCGGACGGTCCGGAGCACGGTCCGGGCACGGTCCGGAGGCCGGCGGTCTCCATGGCCGCGAGCTCCCCGCTCATGGTGGACCGCTGAGCTAATCCGGCACGAGCAAAGCGCGCCAACGGCTGGGAAGTTGGCGACGTCGGCGGGCACGATCGAAGCTGGGCTGCAGCACAAATCAACTGATTGGATCGGTTTCGGCGCGGCTCGACCCGGCCCAGCCGTAGGTTAGATCTCATTTGCGATTGATGGTCTACTGGGCACTCAAAGCACATTTTCATTCGGCGTTCGCTGCCCCAGGGCCTGCGTTATTCATCTAATCGAGTATCGATAAATCTGTCATACGGGTATGGGTTTTCTGGAGAGGAATACCCGTAGGAAAACTTAGTATCGCTATTGACATGCAAGACGGGATTAGGATATCGTGTGGTCCCAGATTTCCAATGATGTTAATCAGCTCTTCGCGGTACGTTACCTTCTTCGAATATGTTCGCTTTGGTATCGATGAAGGAGAGCTCTTCAGTCAAGTATCATCTAAGTTATCCGTTTCGTTTCTCGTAATGTATTTGTTAATTTTCTCAACATCACAGAAATCCTCTAAGTCCCGTTCAGAACTGGAGTCGCCTTTCGACGTTCTCTGCCAACATGCCTATTACTGCACGTCTTTTAGGTTTTAGCGTCGTGTGATATGAAATCGCCTCAATTTCCCGCACTTAACTGCTGATGACTTGACATTATGACTTGACTTGATGACTTGACATTAAAGTGATACAGAATGTATTCTAACACGGCTAAGACACGTGATGTTCCTATTAGGTAAGCCGTGTCTTGCGTCAGGCGCGTTGACGACACATAAACTGAATTTGCATTTCATGACACTCTGGTTGTGGCCCTTAAATCATACTATGACAGGTTCGAGTCTCAATTTATATCGCCAGCGAAGTGATAACGTTTGACACTGGTGTAGGATTTATCGAGTGGTGCGAATGCTGCCAAAAGTTTCAGCCGAACTCGAATTGAGGTCGGGGTTTGTGAGCTGTGAAGTGATTTGTGAGTCCAAACGTATAGTGAGTCCTGGGCTGACTTGCTGCTGAACCCTTCGATTGTTTGTGTACTTCATACATTTGTGTGTAGCAGCCTCTTACAGATGCGTGTTTTACTAAAACTTAAAACTGATCGTAATGGCTGATGGCCAGGGTGCTGGCTGTGATGCTCTTTTTAAAAAGCTTTCGTTTTGCTGGCAAATTGTAACATTGCCTGTTGCATTGTCATTACTGAGAAACGAAGCGGATTACATTGGATAATGTCACCCAAAATGGAGGGTGCGATCGTAAGCGATTTGCCAGATCACAGAGCTACACAGGGCTGACAAATACCTGTCGCAGTACAGGGCGATCACACGACAGCCAATCTATTTATCACGCTGCACTTTCGCTAATCAAACCGACTCAGTGTCCTGTAGTGTCCCCTCTCCCCCTGTGAGCTAGCTGTAGCTCTTGCCGTCAACCGAGTCTGTCTCTGTGGCACCTCGTTGACGTTTCTGCCGATGTTACAGCGTATGTTGGCGAGGATGACGGCGTGAAGGTGCGCATCATCGCCGGCGCCACGGTGGCCGTCATCGCCCTGCTCGTCATAATCGTCATCATGGCGGTACTCTTCCTCAGAAGGTGAGATACGTCGGGAAAAACTCAAGAAATACAGGGCAAACGTTGACTAATGTAGTGCACATAGATCACGAGGCCTATGCCAGAAACGCAAGCGTCTGTAAACAACGTCAAGCTGTCGTCAATTGGCAACAGGCTCCCAGGTGCACTGCTAGGGTTTAGTGTTCGATCATATTTTTCATACAGGCCCTGAATGGAAATTGGTGTCGAGCGGTAGTCAAGACATTATGCATAACAGGATATTTTTATTACGGTGTTTTATAGTCATAGTTATTATCACGGGTGTGTCACCGTCTGTGACAAGTTTTATGAGGCTGCTTGTCGCCACCTGCAACACGAAATATCGACTACAGAAATGTCTGACATGCTCCTCTCTTATCGCTTCCTTCGCCGTGTTCTCGGCTTTATGTGCTTATGTAAGCAGGCATAAATGAATCAAAATGGGACTTGTTTGGCATCATACTCTTGTCACTTCTTGCCTGGTTATGTGGCATTGCTGAATCCATACATTTCTGATGTTCTTCGCTGAAGTAATACTTGTTATGGCTTGTTGCTAAATGCAATACGCATGCTAGACGCTAAACGTTGTTTTTTATCATACAGTATGTATTTGTATACCGTTTTTGTCCGTTTTCAGTTTTCCGCTTACCGTTTTCCATATTTTTTCTTTTTTTCCATATTTCTGACGCGACGTTTCTGTCTCCGTTACAGCCGAGGTAACGAGGAGTGCAATAAGAAACAGCCGAGCGACTGTGACACGCTGGAGTATCGCAATGGTGAAGGTACATAGAACTAACCAGCGCGCGAGACGCGTCCCCTGCCACGCCCACCGATACCTATGGCCACAATCATTCATACCCAATACCCATATACCCATACCTGTACCCATACCGATATCACGGCCATGTCCTTGCTAGTTATTTTGAGTACTTATTGTCTGGCACTCTCCCGTAAACTTTTCAGATATTTCGTTCATAGTTTCTTTGGATAAGTAAAATTGTTTAGATGAGTTTGTTGGGTATTCGCAGGTGGTCACGTTTATACTGCAACTGCCCTATTTACTCGGTAATACCAAATTTAGTCAGAGTACACTGTACAGCCAGGTGGCTTATTCCGCGCTGGTCGCTGGAAGCACATCAGCGCTCGAGAAGGTCGCTGGGCACACAGCCAGGTCATGGGGAGCAGATGGGTGTCGGACAGGACGTTCCAGACAGAACATACACGCGAGCTTATTCAAGGATCCTGATTGAATTGGGCGGACCTTGTTAATCTTCAGACATGACCGCATGTAGCGCTGCAGCAAACAGTGGTGAATGATGTCCGGGCAGATTGTGAGAGATAAACAGACCTCCCCTGGAGACCGCGACATGAGGGTGGAGTGAACGTGAGTACGCTCCCACTGGTGGATTCAGCCCTTTTCAAACGAAGGGCCAAAGTCGACCACTTTCTGTGTGCTGCATAATATGGTTTACGGGATGTAGGGTACCGATTAGGTATCCCTCCAGAAAAAAAAACTCCTGGTGTAAGTTTAATCAATTGCAGGGCAATTGATTGATCGTAACATTCCCAAGACATTCATTCGACATTCAACATTCGAAAGAACGCAAAAAAGTCATGTGCAAAGTATCAACGCCCAGTATCCCAAACTCATCTTCAAACCGGCGACCTGTCATTATGCCGCAGAAGGGACGTGAAACAAGTTGTCCAATCAGTCTGGCTGTGAGCCTAATCAGTTCTGAACTTATCTGAGGAAATAACTATTGGCCAAATTGCAGACGGGTGACCTTTTCATCGACCGTCCTGAAACCTTTACTGGCCACCCTTACGCGGTTCTTTCATTTGTGGTGGATCATTTATTGGTTTGGAACGAGTCTCTTGATTGATTAAAGAATCTGTCAACGTTTTAGTAATAGTAAGCTCAAAGAACTGTAGCACGTCCTTTCCTAAGTGTCAGTACCAGATAGCTCATCCAGATCTTGCCTTTCGAACCATATCAGCGACCAGCTACCAATTGTCCATTTTGGGTGTTTTCCTCTGACCCAAAGCTGGGCTGACCTGACTCGCTGACCCGTTGACCTGACCTTCTGACCTGACCTGCTGACCTCTCCCCACGCTGCCAGGCCTGGTAGTGACCTACAGTAAGTCTGGCCTGCCCCTCGCCCACGCAGTTAGACGCTTTGCATGTGCCTACGTTCTTGGAGAAGCGGACGGTTTGCCTCTGCAGTGAGGCCGGAAGCCGGTCTTATTTAATAATGCCTCCCGCATAGTAGTGCATGCCATGACAGCGCTGATAAATGAATAGCGTAAAATGAGCAGCATGGACCTGAATTACTTTGTGAATGTTGTATTGCTGTGTAAATATTATATTACTTCTGTCGTCTTTTTAATTTACAAAGTGTATAAACGATCGTCCAGGTTTCATCAACTTAGAACCGTGCTTCCGAATGTCTGTCGACTCTTGTTTTCAAAGTCGATGTATTACATTGAAAATTACATGCAACCATATTCAACTGTAGCCGTTTCATTTACAGCGAAAGTGGGAAAAATAGTAGCATTTGCAGTTTTTGTCTATCCTATAGGCTCCCTCACAAGAGTGCGTGCCTCGTGTCCTGTGTTGATGAGTCATCGTTTGTTTCGGTGTGTGTTTAGGAATGTGTAAGAAAAAAAAATGAGCAATGCAAACGGTAGTTTAGTATCCTCCTGGCATGATTCAACATTTTTACAATGTCAGTGGTGCCGTTATACTTTGTGACATTAGGTCCACTGTGGAAGCTTAAAAGCATTGTTCACTCGTCTACGATGAATAATTTTAAGCTGGATGGACATTTTATAATGTGTCTGGTCTCTTCCTGCTCATGCTCCCTTCTCATCTCATCTGCGCCATTCTTCTCCATCCCCATCCCCTTCTGACTGCTATACCCTCCCATCCCCGTCCCCGCCCTATCTGACCGGTCCATAGTCCTTCTGCCCAGCCCCGGTCCCTTCTGACCGGTCCCCCGCCGTCCTGCCCCTACTCCCGCCCCCTGCTCCCCCTCCCCTTCTGACCAGTGCCCTCCTCCCCGCCCCCTCTGACCGCTATCCCACCCTCAGCTCCCCCGCCCGTTCTGGCCAGTGCTCCCCCTCCCCGCCCCTTCTGACCGGTGCCCCGCTGTTCTGCCCCCTCTCCGTTCCCCCCCCGCCCCTTCTGACCGTTGCCCCGCTGTTCTGTCCGGCTCTGTTGCAGTGCACCATGTGGCCAACGGATCGATAGTGCAGACCCATACGGCAGGAAGTAAGTGCTGGCCGTGTCGCGCACCGACCCTCAACGCGTCCCCGCGGCTGACAGGGGGCATCAGGGGGTCACTGGAGGGGGAGGGTCAACAGGGTCAACAGAGGTTAATCCAGGGTCAACGGGGGCCACTGCCTGGTCATCAGAGGTCACTGAATAGTCACTAGGGTCTTGAGGGTCAGTGAAAGGTCACCACCCTCATCATGGGTCACCAGGGGTCAGAACAAGGTCACTAGAGGTCACTGAATGGTCATTGGTGTCACTGATTCTGGCAATATTACGGAACTTCGTGGTATCCCGGTACTGCTAGCGCCTCTGGCTGTCGATTTTTGATTTACCTAATGTACTATGCGTGTGATGTGCGTCTGATGATATGCAATTGCATTACGTCCCTGCATAAAATGTCCCTGCTTTGCTCTTTGAGAGTCAGTCCAGTCGAAATGATGTGGATAGAGCGGAACCTCAGTGGATGCAGGGGAGGGGAGGCGGTGTCTCAGCGGGGGAAGGGTCGCGTGTCGCAGCAGAGAGGTCCCATCGCGTGTCTCGCCTGTCGGGGAGGCTGTCGCGTGCTGTGCCGCCTATGAGGCTGACTGCCTATCGCACAGGGGATCTGTCCGTGCCCGCCGAAAGGACGCGATCAATGACGCACCCTCCGCGGCAGTGGTGGCGCGGTGGCGGAGTATGTGGCGCAGGGTTGCATGCCAGCTACCACCTGGCTATTTGATGGGGTTATTGCTGGGGGAATTTTATATGTCGGGCGGGTGTAACTTATTCCGGTGATAACAATAATCGCGATAATTTGTGGAAGGGCTGAGTTGGGTGAATGGTTGTGGGCGATCATCACACAACATGACACTGGGAGGGAAGCTGCCCAAAGGAGATTCACAGTTGGGAGAAAGCATGACGCTGCTAGGACCAATGGCCATGCTTTTATTTGATGATTCTATAGCTTGGAGACACATAATATACTTGACCGGATCCCGATGTTTGCCATGCTTGAAATAGATGTGTTGTAAAAACCAACCACCCAACACACTTCTGGGTATAAATAAGCTGTAGTTTTCGTCGATGCTTCTCGTAGTCAGCATGCCAAAAACTCATCTAATCTGGCTTGGCTGCGAGCATAACTCCGACCGCTAGTAACTAGATCGAAACTCATTAACTCGGGATATCCCACATATAAACTAAACCCTCCTCCTCCAAACGTCGAACTAACCTCTGTCTCTGCCTTTTTCAGTGACGACGCCGCTGTTCAACCCGGTGACTCACCAGCGGACTTACATCGACCCTCACACGTACGAGGACCCGAACCAGGCGATACGCGAGTTCGCCCGAGAGATCGACGCGTCTCACATCATCATCGAGGCGGTGATCGGCGGAGGGGAGTTTGGAGACGTCTGCAGAGGAAAACTCAGGGTGAGTTTGGGAGTTGATGAGCGTGGAACGGAGGAAACGGCAGGGGTAACTTATTTTAGTTGAAGGGGAATGAGAAGTGAGAGCTTTTAGGGAACCAAGTTTCAGCCTCCCCGAGCTCTTCGCCCATGGGAGTGTTCTGCTATGAAAACAAAACGAACCTCAGGGCTGCTATGCAACTTTATAAACACTGCAGCTGGGTTGAGTCCCCAGCCGACTTTAATGCACGTCTAATTTATGAGTTTGTAGCCCTGTAAACATGTCACTGGCTGAGTCCTTTCGGTGGCAGTCGATAGAGTTGCAGTCGACCAGATTTGTTGCCCTCCGTCTTGAGCAAGACACTCTGCTGTGAAGTAGACAGCCTTTTCTTGTAGTACTCAGCCGGTGGCCTTTGAAACATGGTTCTCTGACAGCTATATGTTAGTGCCGCTTCACTGTCTGACAACGCTCTAAATAACTAAACCGGCACTCAGCCAAAAATACGTCCACAAACACCGCTTAATTCCCGAGCCAAGCCCGTATTTCTTTGGGACTAGATGTTAACGATCTAAGTTGGCCCTAATACCGGTCTAAGTGGACTGACCGCCAAGTGTGAGCGACCTCGCCCGCTATGTGAAACTTGAAATTTATTACTTCACAGCCCTACTCCGTGGGGCTGTATAAAATCCACTTTCGGTGCTAGAAACCCCTCACATGCATATCCAAGTCGCGGTGGTTCGTTATTCAGTAGATCAGCGTCGGCACTTCACATCGGTCAGTTGCAGGTACTGAATGTGATTCATCGCATTACTTAGCGGATAGGGTCGGATCAATGCTGGATATTCGTGGAAACGGTAAACAAGAAACGCATGCCACTGCCGCAAAACCTGCGGGACGTCAGATTTCGGTTGTCAGCTGTCCTGCAGCCGTCACGAACCGTCACGAACCGTCACGAACTGTCACGCGCTCATTACGGCGCCCGTGTGACGTGTCGTGGATGGTTTACGAGCGAGGGTCGGCACGGAATTTGGCCCGGCTGCCGCGGTCGCCGCACATTGTAGGGGACGCTGAGCGCCGCTCCTCGATCAAATAGACGCCGACGCCTCGGGTCATGTTTGTGATATGTTGGAGAATTACGAACTTCAGTCGGATCTAAAATGGTTATGGAATGTCTGTGCTATTTTTGCGACCGAGAATGTGTCTAACTATTTATGCTTTATGAGCATAGTCTAGCCTTAGACGGGTCAATTTCGGTTTGTGTGCGCTATGTCGGCTATACTATTGCCCATTGGTGACTGCTATATCCTGGTATACGAGGCCCAGTAGTTGTAAAAGACGTTTGTCGTATCATTGAAGCAACTCTGCATGGCGCTGCGGCCACCACCCGGAGTCGGGCCGTCTATCTCACCCTGCCGTTGCTAGCTGTGGCCAAGGATCGGATTACTATTGCGGCTAATCCTTCACTGTCACGCAAGGCCACGAGTCTTATCGTAAACCACACGAACATTCGTCTGCGCTGTTGTGCATCTGGCTCCCGGTGGCAGGCAAATTCGTACACCGATGGCAAATAAGATAAATGGGCAAACCCAACGACTAAGAACATGGTCAAGGTGTACTCAGTGGTACAGAAAATGCTGAGTTAATGTTACTTGCTTCCCTTGTTTGTCACTCACTCACCTACCTACCTGCTGTGACAATGACCCCTTAGTCACGGACCTTGACCCCGCCTGTAACTGACCTTGACCTCTGCCCTCAGATTCCAGCTCGCCAGGAGATCACCGTCGCCATCAAGACACTGAAGCCCGGTTCATCGGAGAAGGCCCGAGTGGACTTCCTGACTGAAGCTTCCATCATGGGCCAGTTCGAGCACCCGAACGTCATCTTCCTGCAGGGAGTGGTGACCAAGAGCAACCCGGTGATGATCATCACCGAGTTTATGGAGAACGGCAGCCTGGACACATTCCTCAGGGTCAGTGGAGACGCCTGACTGATTAGGGTGGACCACAATTGGAAACGTTTTATTGTGTGTGCGGTGGGGAGCAGTTTATTTATGCTATAAAGATGCAGGCATTTCTTTTTTCAAGCGAAGAGTATTTGAATGCGCGAGAGAAATGGCTTAAATATGCGTTGGCTTGTAGCTTATGGACTTCAAGATGTGAAGTTTCAATGAAATCCTTTAGTAATTCTTGTGGTATTTACGAATACATATAGTGGTGGTAGAGTTAGGTCAGCCTCTCGCTTTGACAACTTTCCGCATGAGGCACAGCGTAGGAGGGGGGGGGGGGGAGCGGCTCACTCGGAGCGGACCAGGGTCAGTCCGCCCGCCTAGTCGCGCTCTCCCAGCGTGCCAATCGGTGCATATGCGCCGGCGCTACCGCTCTGCCGGCGCCTGTTCCCAGAACTGCTGTGGCCGACTGGTGAGAGCCATCAATATTCAATGAGCCGCTGGCCGTGGTCAGTTCTGTCGCCGCCGACTGCACCTCTCGCTGACGGCCGTCACTTGGCATGCAGCACTCACAGATGTGCGGCCAACAGCGACGTGTAGACCCTAATGGGCAGTGGCGTCTCTCATGTTAAACATGACGGCGCCGACTGAATGGCATGTCGGACGCAGTGGTCGTCGCTGCTACCGCTGCTGCTGCCGCTGCTGCTACCGCTGCTGCTGCGGCAGTAACCTCCTTGACTACCGTCTTAGACCGCAGATGACACCTCAACTCCATCTCCACTCACTAACCCATCCCATCTCTCTTCGACAGGCAAACGACGGCAAATTCCAGATTCTGCAGCTGGTTGGAATGCTGCGTGGTATTGCAGCCGGCATGCAGTATCTCTCCGAGATGAACTATGTGCACCGCGACCTGGCCGCGCGCAATGTGCTGGTCAACTCACAGCTGGTGTGCAAGATTGCAGACTTTGGCCTGAGCAGAGAGATTGAGAGCACCACAGAGGGCGCGTACACCACACGGGTAAGTGGTGGCGAAGGACTGGTAGGATCGGTGCTCAGTATCCTCGCGAAACGGATGACGTGAGGTAAACAGTTTTGCTCGTTACTTTAGGTCTGATATTTTTCAAATGTGTTTCAGCTTTCGTCACAACTCAGCAATATAGGCAATTATTCAAACAGGTCTTACCTCTCAAACGTTTATTGCAAATTGATGATCATGCTTATTTGCTTTGTTATTAGAGAGCATGCTTACCAGCCATACTCTACCGTCTTTAAACGTATTAACGATCCCCCTTTTTCAAAACACCCCCCTATGCTTGCTTCACCCGTAAATCCCCCTCCAGTGACTGACTTCCTCTCTCCCGGTACGCAGGGCGGCAAGATCCCAGTGCGGTGGACTGCGCCGGAGGCCATCGCCTTCCGCAAGTTCACATCCGCCTCGGACGTGTGGAGCTTCGGCATCGTGGCGTGGGAGGTGATGTCGTACGGAGAGCGGCCCTACTGGAACTGGAGCAACCAGGACGTCATCAAGAGCATAGAGAAGGGATACCGGTAAGGACCGGAGCTAGGGAGGAAGGGAACGTAGAACTGGGGATGAAGGGAACGGGGCGGATTAGGAGATGTGCAGGTAGAGTTGAAGGGTGTATTTGGGGACTGGGTGAGACATAATTGTATCAGGGAGTGATGCTGTCCTCCCACAAGAGCTGACGATGGCTCGGACATAGCACGGATGTATTGTTCTCTGAAGAAACACTGAAACACTGTCAATGTTTTTCAGAGAGCAGCACAGCCGTTCTATGGCCTGTATCGGATAGTCTATTCAGTGTCCCTGTCATTCAACAGCATGTGTTGAGTTCCATCTAAACAGTCTTACCCCGCTGTTCCATCCAACCGTTTGTCGCTACTGTGTACCATTCAAACTGACTGACACCTGTTTTCAAACCGTCTGACCCCACTCATTCCCTCGCCAGACTGCCGGCGCCGATGGACTGCCCGGAGGCGATGCACCAGCTGATGCTGGACTGCTGGCAGAAGGAGCGCGCCCACCGGCCGGCCTTTGCCAGCACCGTCAAAACGCTGGACAGTCTCATCAACTGTCCGGACACGCTGCGAAAGGTGGCGCCCAATAGGTGAGCAGATGAGGAGCAGAGGGATGGTAGGGACGGCGCGTTGGGATAGGGGCTTGAGGTAGTAGATAGTTAACGGGCTGTGTTAATTTGCAGATTTTCTTAGGCATTGCGGCCAAGATCATTGCGGCTTGCTTATGAAGATAATTGGCAGACGTGATTTTTCGTTTGTACTTTTTTTGGGCTTCAAAGCAGATTAGCTGTTTTACGCTATGCTTTATCTGAGGCGAATTAACGAAACGAAAGAAAATTTAAGTAAGTCGTGTGCAATCAAAAGAGAAAGATGTAGCCCACGAAAGAATAAATAAAACGGTACTTGCATAAATAGCGCATCTCCACGTTTTCACCATGAGTGAACGTCATCCGTTAAATGCCTGTTGGTGACGGTCTGTCTCTCTCCCTCTCTCTCCCTCCCCTTTCTCTCCCCTTTGTCTTCTCCGTCCGCTCGGCTGTCGTCGCCCCTGCAGCAGGTCAATGCCAAGTTATGGGCCGTACTATACCACCACATCGTCTTGGGTGCAGTTCACCCCCGAATACTCTAGGTTAGAGTCGATCATCGTCTCTGCCTGTCTCTGCACTGTGTGCGCACGCTTTGCACGATGGTTGCATGCTCTTTGCATGAGAATAGGTACGCTGCACTTTGAGACAGTTGAACTTTTAAACTCGAGGGGACATGAACCATTTTCGTAGCTTTCCGGTTTTCTGAACTTAACTCAGATGAGCTGGATGAGCGTTTCAGCTACCGCAGTTTTCCTCCAATATTCGTTCTTCTGGTCCCTTTCACTTGCACGGCACGACTAATGCAATATTTATTGGCGTAGCTTTCGCTTGCTATCCACATCGCTGAGAAACCTAGCACCTAACCTAGCTTTTGCATCTTTAAAGTTAGGTCACTTTTCATTCAAGCTGACGAAAAACAACTGTACTGTTTGCCGTAATTATATGATCGTTCTGCGCAGTGTGCAACTAACTCAGGCTGTGCATTATGTTCCCTGTCACACTTAACGGCACCGTGGTTCCTGGCATGCTGTTATCTCCGATTGCTTTTTCTGACATTGATTGAGACGTGCCTGCTTGCAATCTTTTTTATGCAAAGTTATTCAGAAATATAATTTCCGCAAGGCCTTTACATTGGTGAATATACACACGTTTACTATTCATTATTTATCTTACATTTTGAATTAACTAGTTTGCAACAGTGGAAATGGGTGGCCAGTAACCACTGCTGCGTAAACAATGTTTATCAACCCGATGAGAGTTGACGGTTGAGAGTTAGCTGGCCTTTATTCAACCCTACCCGTATCTCACGCACCCCTTGCTACCTTCCCTCTGAGTCTGACATCACCGTCTCTCTCGCTCTCCAGGAACACGAACCCGCTGGCCCCGGACGCGCCCGACCTCACCCAGATCACCACTGTCGAGGAGTGGCTGGCGTCCATCAAGATGACCCGCTACTTGGAGAACCTCCAGGGAGCCGGCATCACCAGCATGGATGCCGTCACGCGGCTCACGCACGCCGACTTGCCGGCGCTCGGTGTCACGCTGGTCGGCCACCAGAAAAAGATCATGAACAGTGTGCAAGCGTTACGCGCCCAGATACATGCGAATATGTCTGAGGCGTACTTCGTGTAGTGGTCGAGTGGCGGCGCTAGTGCGGCGCCAAGTCAACGGGCTTTAACGGGCGCCCGCCCGGTGGCGCCGAGGAGACTCATCAAAATGTCATGCCCTCCACAGTTTGTGTGCGCGGACCGCGGACATTCCATAAGCGGTGCAGTGTCCGCGCTAGGTGTTATCGAAGTGCGGCGAGGCGGCGCGCCCGCCTTCCAAAGACATTAATATGAAAGCCTGTGATCTTATGATAAGTGTGCCGTCGGTTCGTTCTCCCCCAGTGTGTCGTCAGCTGTATGTCTAGTCTCCAGTCTGCCCCCCTCGCCGGGACGCTTCGCTCTCCCTCGCCCGTGCCCCCGACTCGCTGTTTCTTTCACGGTGGACACCTGTGATGTTGCCTTTGATCATTTGTACTGAGTTTTATCGCCTGTATTTATGTTTTGTACAAACTGTACATTCGCCAATATGCAAAGCCCTTTATGGTGGTACTGCGGGAGGCGCGCAGCCGTCACTGGCACGGGCATCTCTCGCGGCTCGTGTAGCGATTCGAGCGTTATTGTGTCGTTCGGGCGCTCGCTGCAGCTAGTGTCAGTGTGTGCTGACCGTCATCGAAAGTGTTGTAACGAACGTGCGACGTACGCGTGTGTATGATGCATCAGATTGATATGTGAGTGTCAGTGCCAGCGCAACTGGGAGCAAGGCTCAGCGTGTGTCTACGCTCTGTCGACTGGCGGCCGCTGACTCAAATGCTAGTTCTCCTCGCTGCCCCTGGGCAGCGCTAGGTGCATCTGAAGCAAAGCCAGGGGACGAGTGAGCGAAACTGTCATTTCAGCGGCTTGTCATTCATTAGTTCGATACTAAACAACCATCATATCGAAGCTCCCTCTCCCATCGGTGGTGTTGGCTGCTGTCGATTGGCCCAGCGCGCCTGTCTGAATCCACAGACCCTGTGAATCTGGCGGCCGCTCTAGTTGACAGCTCGCAATTCCACCCGGTTTGTCTGCCATGGTGGCCCGAGCAGAGCGCCCGGGACACCCAACGAAACGTACACGGCTAGTTCCTTTCTGAGAGTGTCTGTATGCGCGACGAGTGTGTGTGTACCGAGCTCGCCGTCTGCGCAGCGACGGTCACCGAGTGCGTTTGGTTGCAAAACACTGTTGTTAACGCACGCGTTATTGGTTGGCGCACTCGAAACGTTGGCTGCCCGTTTCCGATGCTTAAATTTCAGCTTCCTTGGCGTGAGAGGGATCAAGTTTTTGATACATAACGCTGTTGTACTATTTGTATAGAGCTTTGAGTTGAAAATAAATGATGGTATTTGTATGCGGTGACTGTTCCGGTTTGTGAGGGGGGGGAGGCGAAACGCTGAATTCGACCTTGGAAACATAAAATATCAAAATTAGGTTAAACAAATACCCATAAGAATGAAACTAGCGAGCAGAAAATAAAAGTCATCTCTCGACCCTGCTTCGAGCAAAGCGGATCGATAGGTTTATAAAGGATCCAAGCACAGCAAAATACGCATCGAGCTGAAATAAACGGCTTCTAGTTATTAGCGGTCAGGTATTTTAGATTCATTTATGTATCTCAGACAAGTGTAAGGCAATTGCAAAGAAGTGTGGCTCTAACATGACTTGGCTTTGGGAAAGTTCATATCTCAGCAACTATTGGGCTGATTGACTAGAAGTCGTTTTGATTGACAGCTTTACGAGTGTAACTCCTACCAAGTACGAGCTAAAAGAATGACCTGCATAAGTCAGTCGGAGTCTCGCAACGCGCACTTGCGCATGTGAAGGGCTCACTGTGGCCTTCGCTGGTCTGTCGCTTTACAAGATGTCTAACTGAGCTTTCATCGTCGGCCATACCGTGAAGATGAAGATATGTATATGCTAACACCAAACATAAACGACACTGAAATGTATATTTTGTGCACTCATAAACGTTCACAACAAACAGACCAAACAGAAATAGAGCTATTTAGTACATATAAATAGAATTGACAATTTTGTTTGCGGGTATTTAGTTGTAAGCCGGCTTGTAGGCGGGCTGGTAAGCGGGCTTGTAGGCGGGTTTGTAGGCGGGCTGGTAAGCGGGCTTGTAGGCGGGCTTGTAGGCGGGCTGGTAGGACGGAGCGGCGTACGAAGCGGGCTTGTAGCTGGGCTTGTAGCTGGGCTTGTACGCGTCGTAGCGGGCCTCGCCCTCGTAGGTCACCTCGGCGTTGTAGCCTCCGTAGCCCTGCTGGTCAGCCACGTACTTGACCGTCTGCACACGGCCGTCGGGCAGGTTGACCGAGTAGTAGCCGTTGACGTTCTTGGCGTCGCTGTTCTCGTTCTGCGAGAAGACGGCGCCCGAGTAGTGGTCGTTGACGGCGTAGTCGAACTGGTACGGCTGAGCGGGCTCCTTGTAGGACGGCTGGTGGTAGGCGGGGGCCGGTGCGTAGGCCGGGGCCGGGTGGTAGGCCGGCCGGGGGCTGTAGGGGGTGGAGGGGGCGGCGGCAGCCACGGCCACCAGGGCAGCAACGACGAAGAACTGGAAGACAGACAAAGATGGCAGTCAGAAATGGGCAGGTTTACGGTATGTTTTACGGGGACTTCACCTAAACATTTCATTCCGTAAAATTGGAGACTGTAAAATGTTCGAAAGCGGACACGGTGAGATCAATTTATTAGTAGGTAATACAGCCGAATTGGGGTTCCTTCATAGAACTTTTATTCGTAGGCCATATGCACTCAGAAGAACGGTATAGGCATTAGGTAAAGGTTTATACTAGTTCTGTGTAAAGAACTGACCTTCATGTTTGCAGATTGGGTCTTTGGCGACTGATACTGTGAACGATGGACCGGCCTGCCTTTATACCAGCCAGCGACCGTAACCTTGGGCATTGGAGGGAGGGCGGGGCCGGGGCCGAACAGTTAGATGTGGAACACTGTAGGTACGGTTCACTTGTGCAGGGAAGGGAAGGGAATTATCGTATGAATTCATCGGCATTTTTTCATGTGCCCTTTTTCTTTCGAATAGTTTGATCTGATTCTGCAGAATCATTTCAATATTTGCACTTTATGGAGCATAGCTAAATGGCTTCGGTATGCTGTCTTGATAGCCTTTGCCGTTGAGCTTCTTTCGTTTTAATTCAGGTACCTACGCAGAAGTCTTCCAAACATTTATTTGCTTTGTATGCAGCAGCTGGCAAGAATGTTACGACCACGGACGTATAAATAAACGTCCGTTTATTTATACGTCCGTGGTTACGGCAGCCGCTTGGGCAATATTTTGTGCTTGAGAAATGTTGTTAAAAGAAAGACAAAGCGCGAATGCTTCACTCTACAACCCTTTACAAGTAAATGCCGCTAATTCTTTTAGTAGTTCTTTTTTAATTTAACGCCCATCAAATTGCATAATTTTGGTGTCCAAGTCGACATTATTATATACAAAATCCGCAGTTTATCGTACATAATTGTTTGACATAACACTTGGAAGAGACGCTAAAATGAGGAAACTATGAGATTCCGTGCGGGTTTTACATTGCATTGTAGGGAAGACCAGGGCAAAGCGGCCACCTTAACACTTTTTATGATGCCGACACTTGATTTTAAAACTTTTTTAAACTTGGAACGATTATTTTACTCCAATGTGATCCCTACTAAATTGCATTTTATTTCAACTTTGTTTTATTTCTAAAGGCCTTCACAATTCACATATAGGATATTTGTAAAGCATTCAATGTTTCGCTTTTTTTTGCCGCTTGGCCCCAAACCCCGGGGCGAAACGGACACCGGCGACTTATTTGTCCCGACATGAGACAGCATAATTGACTCATGTACGGAAAGTGTTTTTGATGGTAAAAAGGTTTAAACGAGGATAAATTTCTCATCTTCCAACTGTAGGTAGACAATGCAAGGACATTCATGGACAAGCTTTGAACTGCATTTTTGGGGGGTCAAATGTGTCCGATGTGATGTGTCCGATGAAATGTGAAATGTGTCCAAAAAGTGGCCGAGATGAGCGCATGACGATACATTTCAATATCAATAACGTTTGTTGTCCATTAAGTTGAAGCAGCTTATCAAGTACGGAGCAGCCATTTTGCAACAGCAGCCACTCTGCCACATCCACTTTGCCACGTGCCTACCAAATCCCCCAGCAGCGCTGTTATTAGTTGCGCAAAATTCACCTGCTGCGAATTCACTGCTTCTGCAGTTCACCAATTCATCGCAAACACACAGCTGCTCGGTAGAAGTTCAATGTCAATTGTCACAAGTTTATCAAAGTCCGGTTCAAATGAAGCTCAGTGAATCGCAATAACTATGGTTAATTAGGTGGAGAGGCGTTAGCTGTTTTCACGACGGGTAATCGGACGAATTCGCAAATTTGACCAAATCTGCATCAGATCTCTTTTACAACAAATATCTTCATATCATGACATTTTTTCAATGTTTTAATCGAAAATAAAGCCTGATAGTTTAAAAAAATGTGGGTATAAACAACTACGCAACCCAAACTGATATTTTCTAAGAAATACAAGCTTATTTTGACTAAATGTGCACCCAATTTGCACAAAATATGAGCCAAATGTGTACCAGATAGCCATCGTGAGAACGGCTACTTTGCTACAAGCGGCTTCAGGTCAAACGAGATATTCACACGGTCAAGCTAGTGTTTTGCAGGGAAAGCTACTACGATCCATTAGCTATCGAATGATGTGCTTTGATCGTGTTTTTTTCCTACACCTCTATTCAAGAACCACTGTGCAGCTATTTTTGTTTTACATGGCCCATAAATTACTTTAGGTCAGTCCGTGACTTTTTAACCCTCGCCCGCACATGCCATTTTCCCATCCTAGAACGCACATGGGGGGGGGGGTTGCCACCCCCCGCGCCATTTCGTTCCTGTTGGAGATAGAGCTTAGCGGTAAAGACCAAAAAAAAATTCTTTGGGAGGAGACGAATCCAATGATACCCAGTTTTACCTTCTCAGGTCAGTCATTGACCTTCCAGGTCAGGTCAAACAAAAAAATGTTGCTGTTTTGGGTCACCGTTGGATATCAAGTGCGCTGCTTAGCATATACCGATGACGATGCCGTTTTCTGGTTCCAAGCCAGCTAGAAGCTCTTACTCACTCTACCCGACCAGGTTTTTGCTGCTGAGGTCATTTCAGGTCAAGTTAGGTCAAGGTCAATTATATGTGTTTGTATGTCTGTGTGTGTCTGTGTGTATACTGATGTGTGCACCGATTGTTTATGGGTCCGTATTACGTGAAATCATGATCTGAGAAGCTTTTACCAAAAATGCAGTCAAAAAACTTCACAAAAAGTAATTTCCGCTTGCCTAAAACGCAATTATCTTAGATGACCTAGGTACCTTGACATCTGTACATCGTTGAACAACATGTTCCATGATAGGTGGGAGGGGTAAGACTGGCAAAAAAGTCCGAAATCAAGGTGTCAAAAGCTCACAAGGCCTATAGCCAACGCAAGATGTTGAGAATTGGCCATTTGGGTCATGACATGACCTGAAAAACAAGGTCATATCTCCGAAACCAAAAACCACAGAAACGTGAAATTTTCAGTGGACATCCAGAAAGGATTGAGGAGCAGCTATACGAAAAATCAGCCTTCTAGCTCTAAAAATGTTGAGTGCAGAGCAGAAAGACTACCTGGGGGGGTGGCAACCCCCCCCCCCCATGTGCGGGCGAGGGTTAAGGAACACTTGATCGTGTGAGAGGAGTTTAAATGACATTTTGAGTCGGTTGATCCAGTGTTCAAGCTCTACTGGGTGGGTCAAAACTGCAATGCTTATTTGGAGACCTATGTTGGTCTCTTTAACCCGCGCCCTGCTGAGGGGCTATCCCCCCCCCCTCCTCCAGACTTTTCGATATATCTCCAGAACCGCTGCGTCGATCGTCATCAAACCTTCAGTATTTATACCCTCCCGTGCATCAATTTTACACATTGTGACCAAAATTTTCCAAAGGCTATGATAGATGGGCCGCAAATGACGTAAGAGTGGCGTCATGTTCAGCCGTTTTCGACAAAATAAAAAGTTTGGCGAGAAGAGCTGCAGGCCTACAGCTCTGAAGAAACAGAAAAAATGTTTAAGTCATAAAAGGTGTAGAATTACCAGGGCTACAAAACTGCTATCTCGGATTTTTAAATGTTTTCGAATTTTGACCCCCTATTTTTTAACCCGCGCCCCGTAGGGCTATCGGCGGACCCTACCACCCGTAGGGGGGGGGGCGTTTCGGCCCCCCCCCTAAGATCTCGGAAAGTTACCGGCCGATTTTCAAAATTCGAACGGCGTTCGATAGCCCCACCCGGGAACTACCTTGTGACCAAATTTCATTGACCTAGGTCAAACCGATGACGTCACAGGTCAGGTCAAAGGTCAGATTTTCACCGTTCACAGGCATTTCAAGAAATGTGTTGTGAAATCGAGTTAATTGGTAATTTATTGAAAACCATCGATGGTACATTGTTCGTCAAACACATACTTTGCTATCTGAGGTCACTGATACCAGGTCAGGTCACAGCGAGGTCAGGTCACCGGGGTCACAATATGAAAGTGTCGTGTGATACATGTTTTATGGTCCATTTTACATGACAAATGCGATTATGTGGGTTAGGCAGCCTTTGGGGCCAGCCTAGGTCACGTTTTGGTGAAGGTCAGGTCAAGGTCAGGTCAAATAAGGTCAAATTTCAAAGTTGATATTTTTGCATAAAATGGGTATCTATTCGATGCAGCTCGTCACGGGGAGTCTAATGGTGGTCTTTGTTTTGCTCTACGAGGTCTAGAACTGCCAAAAATTGAGTTTGAAAATTTGACGTCATCAATTTTGAACAGTTTTTTTGCTATAACTTGGCCAAAAAACGAGGTATCGATCTGAAATTCGGTATGTAGATAGAAGACGGTAGGTACTATCACATATATTCCGTTTTTTTAAACTCAAAAAACTTTTTGGATTTTTTGGCTAATATATCTAAAAAAATGTTTTTTTATTTTTGGGGTTCAAAACTCAAAAATTTCAAAAATCCGAGATAGCAGTTTTGTAGCCCTGTAAATTCTACACCTTTTATGTCTTGATCATTTTTCTGTATCTTCAAAGCTGTAGGCCTGACAGGTCTTCTCGCGAAGGTCTTTATTCGGTCGAAAATGACAGAACATGACGTCATTCTGACGTCATTTGTGGCCAACCTATCACAGCCTCTGGAAAATTTTTGGTCACAATGTGTAAAATTGATGCCCGGAGGGGTCCTGAAAGTTTGGTGGCGATATCTGAAGCGGTTTAGGAGATATCGACCGAAAAGGACGGGGGGGCCGTTTCGGCCCCCCCCCCCTACGGGGCGCGGGTTAATATAATTGCAAAAATTCCTTTAAGTTTTTCGATTCTCGAAAAAAAAAACGGAATATATGTAATCACCCTTACCGACTTCTATTTACATTCTAAATTTCAGATCAATGCCTATTTTTCGGCCAAGTTATACAAAAAACCTGTTCAAAATTGAAGAAGTCAAATTTTCAAACTCATTTTTTTAAGCAATTCTAGACCACGTAGCGTAAAACAAAGGCCACCATTAGACTCCCCATGACGAGCTGCGTCGAATTAATACGCATTTAATGCAGAAGCATCAACTTTGAAATTTGACCTTTTTTTTACCTGACATTGACCTGACCTCCACTAGGAAGTGACCTTAACCGATCCTGATGGTCTTATAGCCAACAACATTGAATTTGAAATGAAAAATTGGCCATAAAACATGCATCACACAGCCCTAGTAAAATTGTGTTCATGTGCTGGCCTGGTGACCTGACCTGTGACCTGACCTGGTACTATCAGCAACCTGTAATACGCAGCATATGTACTAGGTAACTGACGCCTTATCGCTGATTTTCGATAAAATGTGTTTTACTCGATATTATAGCGCATTCCCTAGATCTAGAAGATCCGTGACCGGCAAAACATTTTATCTTTGATCTGACCTGTGACGTCATCGATGACCCCGAGTTCAATGAAATTGGACTTCCCTCAACAAACTTGACAGGGCTTTCGAACGCCGTTTGAATTTTGCGGATCCGTCCAGTATTTTCTTAGATACGAGGGGGGATAAAATAGCCCCCTCCCCCACCAGGTCGCGTTATAAACAGACCCCACCGGGGCGCGGGTTAAGTCAAACAGCTGGAAGTGCTGCCAAATGGTTAAGACCACTTATTATCTACATCAGAGGGACTGTTGTGCGACTATGAGCCTCAGTGAGCTGGGCGTGGTCACACTTGACAGTCTAATGTCTGACTCTCAGCAACCGTTGTGCCGATGAATTTTTAGTATTTTTTTTTAAACGTGTCAAATTTGTTCCTCTTTCAGCAACTTCGCAATCACTGTTGCATTTGTGCTGAGACAGTAGCCTACCTGTGAGCAGTGGGTACACAACTGGCAATGCAGCTCGTAAGATCAAGATTGGGATGCATTGCACGCGCACATGCATGCGTCAACTCAATATTTCAAGACGGTGAACCAATAACGCTCAAATATGTACACCGTTGGGCATCGGCTTCAAGAATGGTCGTCATTGCTCAGTTCAATTCTGCGCATCGTACTTCCGCGAGTGCAGGATTCATAATTGTACTTGCTCGTTCGATGCCCAAAATGCATGACTTGATTTTCTTTCATCGATATCATGCTGTGAAGTTTTAGGGTGCGAAGTTCAAATATACAGGACATTGAAATGTGTATTTTTGTACTCACAAACATTCACAAATGGACGACACTCAAATGACGCCATTTATATGATACATAAATAGGAAAAAGCTTCGTTCATTTACAATAAATTAGTTGTAAGCCGGCTTGTAGGCGGGCTGGTAAGCGGGCTTGTAGGCGGGCTTGTAGGCGGGCTGGTAGGACGGAGCGGCGTACGAAGCGGGCTTGTAGCTGGGCTTGTAGCTGGGCTTGTACTCGTCGTAGCGGGCCTCGCCCTCGTAGGTCACCTCGGCGTTGTAGCCTCCGTAGCCCTGCTGGTCAGCCACGTACTTGACCGTCTGCACACGGCCGTCGGGCAGGTTGACCGAGTAGTAGCCGTTGACGTTCTTGGCGTCGCTGTTCTCGTTCTGCGAGAAGACGGCGCCCGAGTAGTGGTCGTTGACGGCGTAGTCGAACTGGTACGGCTGAGCGGGCTCCTTGTAGGACGGCTGGTGGTAGGCGGGGGCCGGGTGGTAGGCCGGCCGGGGGCTGTAGGGGGTGGAGGGGGCGGCGGCAGCCACGGCCACCAGGGCAGCAACGACGAAGAACTGCAAGACAGACAAAGATGACAGTTAGAAATGAGAAGTTTTAGAAGTTATGTTAGAAGTTAATTTTAGAAGTTAAGAAGTTATGTTTCACATTGAGCTCATCTTCACATTTCCTTATATGAAACGGGCGCGGTGCTTAAACGTTCAAAAGCGGATGATAAGATGAATAATGAATATATTAGTCCCATATCCGAAAGTTTCTTTGCAGTGCTTTCATTCCACAAGACTCAAACCACGCAGCAGCAACGCTATAGGGTGTAGTCCGTCGAGGAAACTGACCTTCATGTTTGCAGATTGGGTCTTTGGCGACTGATACTGTGAACGGCGGATCGGCCTGCCTTTATACCAGCCAGCGACCGTAACCTTGGGAACTGGAGGGAGGGCGGGGCTGAGCAGGTAGATGTGGAACACTGCATAGCCGACATTGCGGTAAAAGGAAGTGACCCATCTGGGAGGTATAATGGTACTAATCTAACCCACGACTTGCTTTGGGGGGGTAAACACCCCCACGTTTTCGCCTTGCTAGTTATAGGTTAAAAATGGCACGCCTCATGCGCGCCAAAATGTCTTATCTGTAGTGAGTTGATTGAAGTTTATTAAGGCAAGGCTTTAAAAAAAAACTTCTAATTATACAAATGGACGCCCCCCCCTCGACATCTAGTCTAAAATTACCTATAAAATATATGTATTGTGCCACGAATGCCAGCTTTTGATTTTCAGGGATCCTGATACTTGAATGACCTGACCTTGATCCTAACCGTGACCACTAAATTCAAATTTAAAGTTCTCATGCGAAGCATCTCGTCGCGTTCTTTCGTTTGTCACTTCGCGCGTTTCGCTGTGGTTTTTTAATGTCGACTTATTGGCTCAGGGCGTTTAATCCCCCCCCCCCCCCGCCACCACCACCTAGCAGCAATTGGTGCGTGCCGAAATACCCCAGCAACTGCCCGGTTAACCCGCGCATGACTGGGGGGGCGCTCTACAGAGCCCCCTCCCGTTTTTCGGCAATATCTTCTAAACCGTTTCACGGATCAACACGAAACTTGCAGTACCCTCAGCGGCATTAATTTGACACCTTGTGTTAAAATTTCAACTTTCTAGAAACCATAGTTTGGCCGGATATGACGTCAGAGTGGCGTCAGGTCGGCCAATTTTGATGCAAAATATTGAATGACGGCAAGAGCTCTCAAGAGCTCAGTTTCAAAGCTAGATCCAATTTCTTTGCATAAGTGGACTCCAAATACATGTACATTGTAGCTATACATTGTAGCTATCAAACTGCTATCTCGAATTTTATTTTCGAAATTTTGAAAATTTTGAAAAATATGTTTTTACAATTACAAAAAATATATTGTTTTTATTTTTCAAAAAAGCTTTTAATTTGCAAAAACCGGAATATATGTGATAGAACACATACTGATAAACTACTCTAGCAAGTTTTAGCCTAATATCTTCAAAAACAGGCAAGTTATTTGCATTATTGTCAAAATTTTACAATTATGCACCTTTTTATAGGTGGCAATAGGCACCTTTTTTGTTGAAACATTTCATTTTCAAAATTTGACCTTTTCTGACCTGAAATTGACCTGACCTCCGGTAAATTCAGCTGAAAAATGACCTCAAATGACACAGACGACATTATTTTCTAAATCTACGTGTAAAATGGACCATAAAACATGCGTCACGTGACCGATACTTGATATACAATTTTCGTGACCTAGGATGACCTGGCCTTGACCTGAAAAAAAAATTCGAAGTTAAAGTTCGGTACCCTAAGGCATATATCAAGGAGTGAGTAAACCAAAAATGAGCCTGATCGGACTCGTCAGTCGGCGGCCAGAGCCTAAATGGTAGACAAGCAAAAATGCCGATAATTTTTACTTTGACCTGACCTGTGACGTCATCGGTGACCTCGAGGTCATTGAAAATAGGTTTCGTTCGACAGTTTCTCCAGGCCTATCAGACACCGTTTGAATTTTGACGATCTGTCCGGTAGTTTCGGAGAGCCCCCCCCCCCTCAGTTCGCGTTATGGAAAATACCCCAGTCATGCGCGGGTTAACCCGCGCCCCGTTGGGCTCTGCCGAGCAACGCGCCCGGTTGGGGGGGGGGGCCATTTTGGCCCCCCCCCTAAGATCTCGAGAACCACGCAACATAGCGACAAGCGGTAAACGGCGTTGGATAGCCCCAACGGGGAACTACCTTGTGACCCAATTTTATTGACCTAGGTCAAACCGATGACGTCACAGGTCAGGTCAAAGGTCCAATTTTCACCGTTTACAGGCACTTCAAGAAATGCGTTATAAAATCGAGTAAAATGCATTTCATTGAAAATCATCGATGGGGAAATGTTCTTCAAACACATATTTTGCTATTTGAGGTCACTGATACCAGGTCAGGTCACAGAGGTCAGGTCACGGGGGGGTCACAATATGAAAGTGTCGTGTGATACATGTTTTATGGTCCATTTTACGGGACAAATGCGATTATATGGGTCAGGCAGCCTTTGGGGCCAGCTTAGATCACGTTTTGGTCAAGGTCAGGTCAAGGTCAGGTCAAGGTCAGGTCAAATTAGGTCAAATTTCAAAGTTAATATTTTTGCATAAAATGGGTATCGAATCGATGCAGCTCGTCACGGGGAGTTCAATGGTGGTCTTTGTTTTGCCGTACGTGGTCTAGAATTGCTAAAAATTGAGTTCAAAAATTTGACGTCATCATTTTTGAACAGTTTTTTCGCTATAACTTGGCCAAAAAACGAGATATCGATCTGAAATTTGGTATGTATATAGAAGAGCGCTGGGACTATCTTATATATTCCGGTTTTTTTCGAAATTCGGAAAAATTTTGGATTTTTTCAAAGTTTTTCTAAAAAATTAATTTTTTGAATTTTTTTGGTCAAAAACCAAAAATTTTGAAAATCCGAGATAGCAGTTTTGTAGCGCCGCTTTTTGTCTACTAGACCATATAAAGAACTTTGAAATTGCTTGATAACTGTAGATTTAGTGAGCGTTTCAAGATTGCATGTTTTTTGCTCATTTTTGCTCGAACATGACCTCAGTTTGACCTCAATAACTCCTGACCTAAGGTGACCTAAGACTTGAAATTTGGTGTGTAGGTGTCAAATTGATGCCCGGGAAGGTACTGAAAATTTGGCGGCGCTGCGCGCCGCCGTTTTCTTGCTATTCAGGAAAAACCACAGGGGGGCCAAAATGGCCCCCCAACGGGGCGAGGGTTAAGCATTTGGGTTACATGATAAAGTAACGCGCATCAGGAACGGATTATCCAGTTCCCTCAGCATTGTAATCCGTTTGTAACACGCATTTACTCTGCTCATGTATCCCCGGTCAAAGAACGATGGTGTAAGATGAGATGATGTACTCTCTCCGATTTATGTTTACGGTGCAATCTAGCGTAGTTCTATACTAATTACCTGTAGCGTTACCTGCGTGACGGCCATATCATAACTTTACAATTATTTGCATAATCGACACCACACCAACGTTGCAGTCAGGTTAACTTCACTTTTATATTCGGTATATTTTACGTAGCTCCAGTTCTATGATCTGTATATTTAATGTAACTCGGCCGCGCGCCCAGCCCGCCACGACGGTGCCGCTGAGTCGCGCCAGCCTGTCGCGCGCCATCCGTCATTCATGCCGGCCCGCGCAGAATAGTGACCTGGTTAATGTCCGACAATGCTTCCGACGCGTTTCTTAGAACGATATCATGCTACGCCCCCCTCAACCACGGTGCCAGCGTGTGACGATTGGCAACTCACTTGACACGTGTCTCCTGGGAGCTACCAGAGAGCCGAGGGGCGGTGACCTAGTAATAGCCAATCACGAGACGAGTCTCAAAGCGAAAATGTTTTAATCCAATAGCGGGCCGTCATGCAGGATAGTTTTACGTTCTAGTATGTAGTAGAAACTAGGTCGGGTGAGCCGAGCTGAGAGCACCCCGGCAAAGGGAAATTCAGAAGACCCCCGAGTCCCAGAGCCATCGGACGTGTACCATCTGCTCCGTGTGCCGACACCGTAGCCGATCACCCTGCTCTGTGTTGTGCTGCTCAAATACAACTCGACCGGAAGACCGTCGTCTCTGACGAGGACCGCCAACAACACGAAGTGCCCCGCTCTGGGCACGAGAACACACACGTGTTACATTGGTGCCGTGCCCGACCCGGATCGAACCAACCGCCGAAGAAGCCGTCTTCTCCTCCATCTGCTTCTTCGTCTCTGCCGCCGATACTGCGATCAGCCAGTGGTATGCCATTCCACGAATCACTGGCCGGCTTCCGAATTCTCCTAGACGTGCCTATCGACCCAAAACTATATTCGATAGACTGCATCTGCTGGCGCCTACTGGAACCGGTCTCTACATTCAGAGCCAGCCTTCCCGACGTGCTGCCACGCCTCTGTGGATATCACAAAACTTTTATTCAGGCCAGAGTCGCCGCGCCTGTCTCCAAGGACCCGTGTGACTGTCAGCACAACAGCCAACGCAACTTCTGCCAGGAGTGCGGATTCTGTCACCGCTGCGGCAGTGACCTCTGTACGATCTCCACGGCCAGGTTCCACTCGTGCAGTTGCCCGCTGTGTCTAGAGCGCTGCTGCCAACTCGAAGGCGCTAGCCCAAACCAGTTCAGAGCTACCCAGCTCAAACACCTCCTGCTCCGCCGACGCCAGCTGCCTCAGCGCCGGCGCTGCTCCGGACCTGTACTACTCGCCGAATCACAGAGCCGAGAGGAACTCCCACCCCTCCGTGGACTGACACCAGAGCCATCCACCGACGCCAACAACCCCGCGCCCGCTGATCGCGCAATCGCTAAGGGACAACTACAAGTACAAGTACAACTGCCCAGCCCGCTCAACCGCGACTCCGACGACTGGTAGTGCAGTGTGTGTGCCCTCCCAACGGCCAGTCAACCACGAACAGGTACGTCCCGACAACTCCCAAGTGGCCACTAAATTTTTTGTTTTAATTTTTGTGTGTATAGTAATTTTTACTTGATATAACGTAACGAAAAGAGTTTATATTCCCACTGTTAGTGAACTGTTAATTGATCGTCTCGATGGCTCATCCAGAAACGTCCCGCTCGCATGCTTCCGCTTCTGCCCCCTCTAACACCATGATAGATGCAATGATGCAAGGCTTTGGCATTCTTAAAAACCAGCTAATGACAAATCAATCAGTATCCGGTAAACACCATTTTGACGGAACAAACGGTGATCATTTTTGCAAATGGCTAGCGGAAATGGACAACCTATATATGGCGCTCAAAGGCGACGAGGAACAAACTCTTTGGGCCGCTAGTCAAACACTCAAAGGCACAGCTCTCGATTACTTTCATGAAGTTTCTTCGTCTGTTGACTCTTGGGCACGCTTCAAAGCTCTCATGACCCAACGTTATCACTATCTTGACGACTCAGACACAGCCAAACAAAAGCTCCAGACGTTCGTACAAAGACCAAACGAATCCATCCCTCTCTATGCAGAACGACTTCAGACACTCTCCCGACGGGCATACAAGGACAAAATAGACGAGTCCAGCGTAGTAGAGGCGATCACTAGGACATTCATCAATGGTATCACCGACAGAAAACTCCAGGAACGTATAGCGACCCGCCGACCAAAGACCCCAATGGAGGCATATCACATAGCCATGGACCAGATTAAATTGATGACAGAACTAGCTACGTATCGCGACCACTCGAAAGGAAAACCAGAACCGATGGACTGCAACGCTGTGACACCTGCTCCCGAGCCCCCCGCGCAAAATAGCGACCTGTCCGAGGTCAGAGATCTACTAGAAGTTCTGGTCAGACGCGGTGGCGATTCTTTCCAAGTCAGACCGCAGGTTAATCAGAGCTACCAACAACCGAGCACCTATCCGAGATATCCACCACCGGTCAATCAACCGCCCCCGGGCCAGTTCTTCCAACGACAGCCCACTCAGCCGGGCCAACAGCGCCAGAACTCTGGTAACTTCAGGCAGAATCCTGAGCCAAAACCGGTCTATCAGTGGACTCCTGATCACCGGCCGATCTGCTACTACTGCGGTATTATAGGCCACATGCAACGCGTCTGTCGAAAACGACAGTCGGCCAACGCTCCCATTCAGCACCCTCCGAACCAGCAACAAAGCAGGCCCAACAGAGACCAAACGCAGTCGGGAAACATGTAAAGCCTCACACCAATTCGGCGACAGGCGGTACAGAGACCGCCCAAATTTTGAAGATCAATGAGAACTGCCCTTACGTCGACATTTCTATCGGGACGCACCCCTTTCATACACTTTTGGATACTGGATCGCAGCTTTCCCTTGTTAGTGAAAAGTTCGTCGAATTGTTGGACCCGTCGCTAGTGAGACCAGCAGAAAAGCAAAGAGTTACCTTGGTGTCAGCTTCTGGGCATAAACTGAAACCGACCAGATCGGTCAAAATACGAATCACGCTAGGAAAAGTGCGCATGCATCATGACTTTGTGGTAGTGGACGATTTCAACCATGATATGATTTTGGGTATCGATTTCTTGAATGCCAGGAAAGCACTGTTGGATTTTGAGAACCAAACTATGATCATTGGAAGGTACGTATACCCACTCAAAACCAAACGAGGCAAGAGCGCTAAAGAAACAAATTTAGTGAGACTCGCGGAGGACGTAGACGTCCTCCCACGTTCGGATTTGCAGGTCAAATGCGCTATCACAAAGAAAAACAAACCTGGTGAAAGTTTCGTCGTGACTCAGCTCTCATCGTCCCCGTGTTTCGAAAATGAACCCGGTATTCTGCTACCAAACGCTGTCGTGAAACTCTCAAAAAATCGTCATATTCCCTGGGCAATTGTGAATGAAACAGGTCGGTATTTGCATCTGAGAAAAGGACAAGTTATTGGAGTAGCTACAAAATTCGACGATTCAGAAATCAAGCCGAACGTTTCAACAGTACAAAAATCAGAGGAAAAAGTGAAAGAGAACCCAGAGGACAAGAGCAAGTCATTCAAGCTAGATCATATTCCAGACGACCAAAGAGATCAATTGAAAACGCTTTTGCTTGGCAATATGGACATATTTGTGGAAAAGGATATAGAGTTAACTACGACCAACGTTACTGAAATGAGAATCAATACACAAGACCATCCCCCAACGTATCAGGCTCCCAGGCGACCGCCGCTCGCCTATCGAGAAGCGCTAGAAAAACAAATTCAGGACATGTTAGCCGCCAACGTCATCCGTCGGAGCAATTCACCGTGGATGTCACCTGTTCTGCTAGTTCCCAAAAAAGATGGCTCGCTTAGACTTTGCGTAGACTTTAGAAAGTTGAATGCTATTACAATTAAGCCAGCAGCTAGCATCCCGTCGCCCGATGACATATTCTTCGCGCTAGGAAAATCTAAGTTCCGCACTTGTCTGGACATGAAACAAGGTTTTTGGCAAATTCCTATCAGGGAAGAAGACAAAGAGAAGACTGCTTTTGGAACAGATGCAGGCGTGTTCGAATACAATCAATTGGCCTATGGATTGTGTGGCTCGCCAGCCGTTTTTCAAAATTGCATGAATGCTGTTTTAGGAGACATTCGTCATTTTGCCCTAGCGTTCGTGGACGACATCATAGTGTTCAGTGAAACGTTCGAGGACCATCTGAAACACCTAGATGAAGTGTTCAGTAGACTGCGCAAGGCCAACCTGAAATTAAAAATTTCAAAGTGCGAATTTATCAAAGATAAACTCAACTATCTGGGACATATAATTTCAAACGATGGAATTTCGGTTGACCCCCAGAAAGTCTCAGCAGTCCAAAACATGCAACCTCCCCAAAACGTGCGAGACGTCAGAAGTTTTCTCGGTATGGCATCATACTACAGAAAGTACGTTCCAAATTTCAGTAAATTAGCGAAACCTTTAAATTCACTGACAAAGAAACATGCCAGATTCCACTGGCCGCCCGGAGCGCAAAGCGCATTCGAGTCAATCAAACAAGCACTCCTCCAGGCCCCGATCTTAGCTTTCCCAGATATAACTAAACCCTTCAAGCTGTACACCGATGCTTCCCAGTACGCCTTAGGCGCAGTTTTGATGCAAGAGCAAGACGGCCAAAATCGGGTCATTCAATATATTTCACATCAGTTTTCGGAGCAAAGACTTAAATGGCCTACCATCGAACGCGAAGCATTTGCCATTGTCTATAGTTTGGAAAAACTCCGTCCGATTATCATTGGTACCGATATCACGGTTTATACCGATCACAAGCCGCTGAAACACTTGTTCACTAGTGAAATGAAAAACCCTCGCATCCAAAGATGGGCTATTATTCTCGGTGAATACGGATGCAAAATCGAGTACATTTCCGGCCCTCAGAACGTAGCAGCTGACATGCTGTCACGACTGCACAACACCCCAGTAGCAGACGACCTGAACGACAATGAGCACCTCGACTGGCAAGGCGACTCGGTCAATGTCAATGTAGTCGATAACCAGGTACAATCGAGGCGGACGAACAAGATTCCACTCAGAAACCACCAGACTATCACGGTATCGACGCAGATTCGTTACGGAAAGCACAACGGAACGACCCAGAATCGAAACAAATTATAGCGGACCTTCAGTCAAACGATGAAAGCAACCCAAATAGCCAGAGGTATTGTTTGGACGACGGACTCCTATATCACATAGAGAAAAGTACAAAAACCCGGCCGCTTACTAAACTCCAACTCGTCCTGCCGCCCGAATTTAGGAAAATAGTTCTTCAGTCCGCTCATGACGGTTATTTTGGAGGTCATTTAGGAATCGAGAAAACCACAGACAAAGTGCTCAAATCGTACTATTGGCCCTCAATACTGAAAGACGTCATGCAATATGTCTCGTCATGCGACACGTGCAACAGAAAAAGGCTCAACAAAGAAAGACGCCCAATGCAGGACATGCCTATGCCTTCAGCCCCCATGGAAATCATCGGTATAGACACGTGTGGTCCATTTCCCATATCAGACAAAGGAAACAAATATGTATGCACGATCGTTGATCACTTCAGCGGATGGCCAGAAGCGTGGGCTATCCCAGACAAGTCGGCTAATACCATCGCAAAATTACTTTTGGAAGAATTCATCCCGAGACATGGCTGTCCGCGAACCATCATTAGCGATCAAGGTACGGAATATTGCAATGCGCTCCTGGACCTAGTCAACCGTGAATTGGGAATTTCACGAGTCAGAACGTCAAGCTATCATCCCCAGTCAAACGGAAAAACGGAGCGATTTCATAGGTGCATGAATGATATGATTAGGAAACAAATTAGCGAAGACCAAACAAAGTGGGATGAAGTTTTGCAACCATGTTTAGGCGCTTACAGGGTGAGCAAAAACGAGTCTACTAAGTACTCACCCTATTTTATCATGTATGGTAGAGACCCCGTTCTGCCTGTTGACACGCTCCTGCAACCTAGATTGCGGTACTTTGGTGAAGATTACGTTCCAACAATGTTCGAGCATTTGCATAATGCTTACTCACACGTAGTAGAAAACATGCAGGAAGCTAGAGATCGAAACAAAGCTCTTATTGCGAGGAACGCGACCCCTTCAGATTTTGCACCAGGTGACCTTGTTTACTATTTTGATCCTTCAGTACAACCGGGTGATACTCCCAAATTCACGCTACCGTGGAAAAACCACTTCCGAATAGTCTCGAAATCAGGTCCCGAGAACTATTACATCAAAAACATGTTAACGGGGAAATCAAAAGTAGTGCATTCAGAAAACTTGCGTAGGAAGGACGAGAACGATGTTTGGGACAGAGTTTATGATGCAGTAAAACGCCCCCTACAGGTAGGCATCCGCCCAGAAGAGGAACCTACTCGCCAGCAACCACTCCGTGCGGCCAGGTTACCGTTCGGTGACCAACCCTGGTTTGCTTCTATGAGCACACCAAACCCCACAGACGAATCAAGAGAAGGCACTGCAGATATCCAGGGAAAGGACAGCGGTCCTACCCCTGAGACCCCTTCAGTAGCAATAGGTGACCCCAGTGTTATTAACTCGCCACAGTCACCGGACAATGGTGAGCATGGTCAGTTACCGCCGCTACCACAGAGGCTACATGGATACAACCTCAGGTCTCGAGCTCAAACGAACGAGCCTCTAGAAGGATATGAATACGTACGGAGACCTTACGTAAGGAAACGAGATGACAGCTTTGATGAGTGCCCGCCAGACAAGAGGCCTAAGGTCCAATCGGAAACTGACTGCCTGGCAGTGATAGCTAGCGGTCCAAATGACGCTGAAGTCCAACAGCCATTTGCCGAGATGACTCACCATGATCGCAGTGATTCATCAAATTGGTTACCGAAAGCCCACATGTTTCTTGTATATACATTGACTATGGCTCTTCTTAGCCCTAGCCCAATGTGATATATGGTCGTTGTGTTGTGTTCCAGACATGGCAGTCACAACGATGCTGTACGGATGGCTGCTGCTGCTCATGGTAACAAAAACGCTTAACATTGCTTACTGCTCTGCTGCCCCTACTGACCCCGGACATCTATTCATCCCGCTAGGAAAAACTTACCCAAGCTATAGTTCATGGGCTATCACCCTCTCAATCAGCATGCAACCCTACCGCCAAGATGTCCGAGAGATCAATGATGCTACCGACCAACTCTTCCGCACCGCAAGAACGCTGATTACAAATCACCCGCCGCCTGCCAATGCCACCGCTGCTGACCCAGCTCATGCTTCTCTAACTGTATCGCTCAAACATCTGTCCCACTCCATTGGTCAGCTGCAAACAGAGGAGAACCATCTCGTCGACACATTTCGTGACCTGCTGTCCATCCCTGAGGCACGGAGCTCTGCACGTTCGGCTAACTCTGTTCGTCGAACTGGTCGCTCCAAGCGCGTTAAGCGAGGACTCATAGATGGCATTGGAAGCGTAATGTCGTCTCTGTTTGGAACGGCCACTGAAAGTGAGATCAAGCATTTGAATAATAACGTCGAGCTCATCAACGCTAAAGAGGTTGCTATGGCCCACGCATTCAACGGTACGCTTAACGTCATCAACTCTACTAGAGTAGCTACTACACAAAACCGCAAAGCCCTTCGTACTCTTCAGTCAGCGATCCGCTCGATGAGCGCATCGCACTCGCAATTAATCAGGGCCGCCGACAATGCAGATGAACTTATCACGGTATCGCTTCGAGTAGCCGACCTTGCTGAGAACGTAAGACAAGTTACTAGAAGTCTCAACCATCTGTATACTTCGTTGGTGTCTCTCTCTGGCAAACTCGCTCTAGCCCAGGTAGGGATCCTCCACGCTGACCTTATTCATTCCCGTGACCTCAACCGTGTCCTTCGCAAGGTGAGAAAAAGCCTTCCGGCACATTTTGCACTACCCTTTCCGCCTTCAGCTACCCGCGACTACATTCGCATTGTTAAAACCAAGCTCATCCCCGTTGATGATGCCTTCCATGTCCTCTTTTACATCCCACTCCTTCACACGCTTCATGCGTTTGATGTTTATCGTTTCTTCCCTTATCAGGTCCCGTTCCACAACCACAACATTTCTCTCCTCTATGTCCCGAACGAACCACGCTACCTGGTTGTATCAGAGAACAGACAACAATACATTCAACCGGTCGACTCTGAAATGGAAGCTTGCCTTCTGATCAAACAACCGTTCTGCCCCCTTCATGAACCAGCCTACTCCATGGCAAATGCAGATTCGTGCGTTGTCGCACTTTTCCGTCAAGACGAGCCAGCTATCTCTCGTCTCTGCAGCCCAATTGTCCGCCCCACGAACGACGCACCCAAGGCCCATTATCTCTCCCGGGGCACGTGGCTATTAGTCTCCCGTCCTCCCCTGTCAATTACCATCGTCTGCCCTTACAACAGCACCACGATATCTATCACGTCCCCGGTTCGCCTTCTCACCCTACCCTTGGAATGTTCTGCCTCTAGCGACTCCCTCTATCTCCCTCCTTATTACGCCAGCGAGACACACCTAAATTTCCCTGACTTTGACGACTCGTTCACAATCTCAAATGACTCGTCACTAGTTCCAATCTGGCGCCCGCACTGGACCAGCGCCATTCCAACGGTTACGCCAGCCAACGCCTCACTCATACCTGCACTTCACGTCGCAGGTATGCCAGCTAATGCCTACTTCAACCGTTTAGAAGCCCAGCCACTCGAACAGGTTGTTGATGACACTCCTTCCGCATTCTCATATACCTGGCTGCTCATGATCACACTAACTGTTATCGCCGCTTGCTGCATGTGCTTCTGCATCAAACATTGCTGCCCCCGCTCCCTCGCTAGCTACCGCTTCCCACGCTTTGTGCCTGCTTCTGCTACTAGAGTCAACCCAGAGCCAGCCATCGAGATGGACGAGTGTTACCCCACACTTGGCCCTCCAGCTGCTCCACCGGGCAGTTTGCAAAGCCTCCGTGAAGACACCGCAGTTGACGCATCGGCGTCTCTCGGTGAGACCGTGGCCACAACGGACTTGTCGCGACGTGACCCATTTACCCGCCGACCAATTCCGCCCACACAGCTGTCGCCAGTGGTGTGAGGCCGCATCAGTGTTTCCCCTTTCCCAGTGAAACGACCGCGTATGCAAGGCGCCGTGCTTGCACCGTGACGGACTATAAACTTTCGGGTCACCGTATGACCCCGCGCGACCGCTAAGTGACCGGGTCACCACCGATCCGGCCTTCGACCAACGGCAATCTCCACCATCACGGACCACGACAACCGCTCTGGTGCTGCAGCGAGTGACCGAGCGCATACCGTGCCGTCCCGTGACGCCGACGGTCCTGCCGCGTAACCCTTCGTCGCGTTACTTCCCGGTGCCCGCCCACCCTCCCACGCGTCGTGTTCTGTAGTAAACAGTGTTCGTTCTGTGTCGTGTTTCCCCACCGTGTCCTCCGCCCTTCAGGCGCCGGACCCTGCTTTGGCTTACCCAAAGCTCTCGCCCTGGGTGGGGGAGGTATGTAAGATGAGATGATGTACTCTCTCCGATTTATGTTTACGGTGCAATCTAGCGTAGTTCTATACTAATTACCTGTAGCGTTACCTGCGTGACGGCCATATCATAACTTTACAATTATTTGCATAATCGACACCACACCAACGTTGCAGTCAGGTTAACTTCACTTTTATATTCGGTATATTTTACGTAGCTCCAGTTCTATGATCTGTATATTTAATGTAACTCGGCCGCGCGCCCAGCCCGCCACGACGGTGCCGCTGAGTCGCGCCAGCCTGTCGCGCGCCATCCGTCATTCATGCCGGCCCGCGCAGAATAGTGACCTGGTTAATGTCCGACAATGCTTCCGACGCGTTTCTTAGAACGATATCATGCTACGCCCCCCTCAACCACGGTGCCAGCGTGTGACGATTGGCAACTCACTTGACACGTGTCTCCTGGGAGCTACCAGAGAGCCGAGGGGCGGTGACCTAGTAATAGCCAATCACGAGACGAGTCTCAAAGCGAAAATGTTTTAATCCAATAGCGGGCCGTTGTAAACTGTGGGAGAGAGTCGTCCCAGTTTACAGTCATCCGATCGTGGTGATCGGGAAACGTGTTCCTTTCCGAGCACTCGTCAGCCACCAGGGCTCTTCATGTCGCCCTCGCTTCCTCGTCTTCCGTCTTCCTCCAAAGCCTTGAGCCGATGAGTAGAGAAGTGTGTATTTACAAATTTCAGATTTTACTAATGTACAGCACACACGGACGTTAGACGGTATACTAAAACTACGCGCATGCGCTAGACGGTCTATCTAGTAACGTGAGACATGCGCAGCGTGTGTGCGCGGATATACGAGTATACATAAGCAATGTCGCACCGACACATGCGCAGCAGGTGTGCGCGGCTGTAGGGAACTCCTACACCGTCATGCAGGATAGTTTTACGTTCTAGTATGTAGTAGAAACTAGGTCGGGTGAGCCGAGCTGAGAGCACCCCGGCAAAGGGAAATTCAGAAGACCCCCGAGTCCCAGAGCCATCGGACGTGTACCATCTGCTCCGTGTGCCGACACCGTAGCCGATCACCCTGCTCTGTGTTGTGCTGCTCAAATACAACTCGACCGGAAGACCGTCGTCTCTGACGAGGACCGCCAACAACACGAAGTGCCCCGCTCTGGGCACGAGAACACACACGTGTTACAATGGGTCTATAAAAAAGACGTACAGTGATCGTCTAGCCCTCGCCGGCCAAGGGCTGCCACCTCCCCCCCCCCCCCCAAGTTTTTTTTTTTCGCGATAGCTCAGAACGCGCCGGCGATAGAGTTGAAGCTTCGCATACCGGACCGTGAATTCAAGCCGGGGCTTGTGACACCAGCCGCATTTTCAGGTCAGGTCAGGTCACTGCCCTATGACGTCATAGGATAACCTCTCCACGGTCCTAAAATGTCACAACTTCGCAACGCCCTCATGGTGCCAAAGAAGCTTACACAGGGAGATTAGACTTACAGGACTAGTTATGCATGGTATCCTTCAGAGGTCTCACAACTTGCATTTATCGGATTTCTCCCTAAGGTCACATGGGGTCAGGTCGACCACGTGACTCACTAGGGATGTCAATTACAGAGTTTCGAAATACCGATAACAAACCAATTACCAACCTCAACTATGAGGAAATACCGAAATCGAGCCAACATGGGAACATGAAGGAAATGCCAACTTTTTACTAATTTCTCAGCTTCTTATACATTAGTGAGGGTCCATAATGCCAACAAAATACCGAACACAGTATGATTGAAATACCAAATACCAAGTTGGTATCGGTCTGGTATCGGTTGATGTTTGACATCTCTAGAGCTCACCATTAAGTCAATGGGGGAAATGTGGAAACTGTTATTTTGGCGCCGGAACTGATCTAAAATGAGTATCTCTAGCACACGGAACTGTGATTTCATACACTCCTTGCAAGGTCTGCTTTCCTTTGATCATCATTGACCGTCCGTGACGTCATTTATGAGGTAACTTGAAGGCCACAACAGACAGTTGTTCGACCAAATAAGCTGTCGAGAGGCGGGAAAGCCTCCAATTGACTCGGGAAGACCTGCCCAATCAAATGATATACGATATGACCTCTTTCGATCAATTTGGTGACCTGAAGGGCTCTGACCTGACCTGGACCTGGGTTCAGCACCTTACGGTGACCTCATCCAAACAAAAAATATACCATTCGACGCCGCCTGAGCTAGACAAACACGATGATGCCAAAATCGCATCTCTGCGGCTATTTTAACCTGCGCCCCACTGGGGTCTGTGTACACGCCTGTATAACACGCCCTACTGGGGGGGGCTATTCATAGCCCCCCCCCCTCCTAACTCCGAAACTACTGGGCCGATCGTCAAAATTCAAACGGCGTCTGATAGCCCCGGAAAAACTGTCGAGCGAAACCTAATTTCGTTGACCTCGAGGTCACCGATGACGTCACAGGTCAGGTCAAAGTAAAAATTATTAGCACTTTGGCTTGTTCACATTTTGGGCTCTGGCCGCCGTCTTACAAGTCAGATCAGGCTCATTTTTGGTTTCCACACTCGTGAACAGATGCTCTAGATACCTTGAGGGTACCAAACTTGTACTTTGATTTTCAGGTCAGGGTCAGGTCATCACAGGTCACGAAAATATTATATCATGCGTCGGTCACGTGACACATGTTTTATGGTCCATTTAGGCCATAGATTTCGAATTTGATGTCGTCTATGTCATTCGAGGTCATTTTGAGTCGAATTTAGCTTAGGTCAGGTCACTTTCAGGTCAAAAAAGGTCAAATTTTGAAGTTGAAATTTTTCAACAAAAAAGGTGTCTATTGGATGCAGTTTGAGCTCAGGAACACGATGGTGCCATTTATATTGGTGTATGATGCCAAATACGTACTGAAAAATTGATTTGAAAAATTAATAATTGTGAATTTTTTGCAATAATGCGTATAACTTGGCCATTTTTGAAGATATTTAGCTAAAACTCGCTAGAGTTAGTCATAATCATGCGTTCTATCACATATATTCCGGTTTTTTCGAAAAGTCAAAAACTTTTTGAAAAAAAATATAAAAATATAAATTTTGAATATTATTATATAAAATTTTCGAAATTTTCAAAATTTTGAAAATCCGAGATAGCAGTTTGATAGCGCGGTCAATTCTGAGTTCTTTCATGCAAAGAAATTGGATCTAGCTTAAAAACTGAGCTCTTGGGAGCGATTGCCGTGGTTCAATGTTTTGCGTCGAAATCGGACGAACATGACGTCACTCTGACGTCATTTCCGGCCGACCTATAGTAGCTACGAAATTCAAATTTTGACACAAGGTGTCAAATTGATGCAGCCGAAGGTACTGAAAGTTTGGCGTCGATCCGTCAAGCGGTTTGGAAGTTATTGCAGAAAAACGGGAGGGGGGCTATAAATAGCCCCCCCCCAGTGGGGCGCGGGTTAAAGGAAGCTATTTACCTACCAAAAAGCAAACCCGTGCCTTGGGCCACTTGACCTGACCTCAGAGGCCACCCGTTGACCTGAGAACATAAAATCGATTCCCAGCTGCTGTGTCTCGTAACCGTGCACACGTTCGTTTTTGTGCGAGGTTCTAGCTCAATTAGGGGTAAAACGGTGAGGAAGGGTCGTAAGTACAATTCTCGGCCGGGACTTTTGTAGAAAACCAATAGGTCCGGTGAGGTTTCAAGAAACACAAAGAGTGCCTGACAGCTGACAGCCAGGCGAAAGCATACCTACTTACCTAAGCGTGCTGTCTTTCGTTCGGGTTCGGGATCATATATACCATGCTGGCTGCTGCCCTAGACAAACACTAAAAAGACAAACGCTAAAATACTGATAAATCTTTATCACTTGAACCGATGAAGGAACGCCTCCGAAATATATTAAGTGTTTTTGTAACTTTTGGCAATTTTTAGAATTTTAAACAGAAGGTTATTCCATTGAATATAAACACTAAAAAGATATAAATGTCAATGAAATATATATTTTGTACGCAAAAACAGTCACAACCAACGGACCAATCTCACGTAAAGCCACTTATGAATTGATATACATAAATAGAAAGAAAAGCTCAGTTCAAAGAACTTTAGTTGTAGGCGGGCTTGTAGGCCGGCTGGTAGGCGGGCTTGTAGGCAGGCTTATAGGCGGGCTGGTAGGAAGGAGCGGCGTACGAAGCGGGCTTGTAGCTTGGCTTGTAGCTGGGCTTGTACTCGTCGTAGCGGGCCTCGCCCTCGTAGGTCACCTCGGCGTTGTAGCCTCCGTAGCCCTGCTGGTCAGCCACGTACTTGACCGTCTGCACACGGCCGTCGGGCAGGTTGACCGAGTAGTAGCCGTTGACGTTCTTGGCGTCGCTGTTCTCGTTCTGCGAGAAGACGGCGCCCGAGTAGTGGTCGTTGACGGCGTAGTCGAACTGGTACGGCTGAGCGGGCTCCTTGTAGGAAGGCTGGTGGTAGGCCGGGGCCGGGTGGTAGGCCGGCCGGGGGCTGTAGGGGGTGGAGGGGGCGGCGGCAGCCACGGCCACCAGGGCAGCAACGACGAAGAACTGAAAGGAGACAGAGATGGCGGTTAGAAATTGACAGTTTACGGTATGTTTACTTGGAGCTGAGCTTGGCATTTTCTCATATAAAACGGGCGCGGTGTGTAAGCATTCGAAAGTGGATGATAAGATGAACATTGAATTGCAGTGCTTCATTACTGCAGCATTTTCATTCAAACACTCAAACCATCCAGCAGAAACGGTGGAGGGTATACCCTGTCGAGGAAACTGACCTTCATGTTTGCAGATTGGGTCTTTGGCGACTGATACAGTGAACGGCGGACCGGCCTGCCTTTATACCAGCCAGCGACCGTAACCTTGGGTCGGAGGGAGGGCGGGGCCGAGCAGGTAAATTTGGACACACCGCATAGCCGACATTGCGGTAGGGAAGTGACACATCATAGGAAGTGGTTAGTAGTTTAGCCCTTGCACTTACAAGGGGTGTTGAAGGGATCCTTTCAATGTTTTGTTTTCAAAATATCGAGGAAAAAGCTGCCGATCGCGACAAAACTTTCAGTACCCTCAAGTTAATCAATTACGCATCTTTAATCTAAAAATTTCATCACGCTATACCTAATGATTCCTTAGTGATGAAATGCTTACATAAATGAAAAAAAACATTTTGGGTGTTATTTTTATGTTTATGTCTTGCTACCGGCGGCATATCTATGCGTTTCCAAAGCGGGGCAGTCGAACGGGCACTTTGATGGCTTCCATTGAAAAGGTTCCTTGAATTGAAACAGCTTAGGAGTCCCACAAAACATCAGTTTAAAGATACAGTAAAATGCGTTTAATTATGCCAGTTGCTTTATTATTTTCAAGCACTTCAAGAAGGTAATGAATACATATTGGATAATGCAATGAATCCTGTAAGTTATGTATTCAACAATAGTTCATTCCAATTCATGCAGAGTATCTGCACGCCAAATCAGTTACAATTTACAAAAGGCAGCATATAACTGTGAACAGGCGGAGCATGCGATGCGCGTTGTCCTCGTCGTCGCAGTGAGCGGAGAGAAAAATGTTCACTGAGCAACAAGACACAGTTCACCCGAAGTGCCAAAGGGCGATGCAGCTAACGTGCTCCATTGCAGGAAAGCTGGAGTTTGGGAAGTGGCTTGGCGCCTTCTTTAGGCTATTTCGTAAATATCCCCCCCCCCAAAAAAAAAGCGATGTACCAGCACTGCCGCTTCGACAGCCTTATGATTTCAGCTCTATGAGTTCACATGTTGCACACGTCAGTCTACGTAAGTCTCGGAGGTAAATATCTCTAGTTATTGGTTTTAGAGCGCCATCGGGTGTGCTCAGAAGGCCCCCTATTGACCTTAGATAACCATTTGTCTTTCTTAGAGTGCTCTTTTTTGGCCTCTGAGGGCCTTTTATTGGCATCACAGGGTTCTTTGAAAGGTCACTTGGGTCAGGGTCATGAAATGTCAGGCTGTGTAAAATTGATCAACGCGAGGGTACTGGAAGTTTCGTCGCAATCGGCCGCTTTTTACGCGAGTTATTTGCGAAAAAAAAAATCTTAGGGGGTTGCATCACCCCCACCCCCACCCCCCTGTGCCGGCGAGGGTTAAAGCTCTCCGATAGCCTTAGGATTCAGAGTAGTCACGTCAATTGCAGAAAAGTCGGAAACCGATACCAAGCCAAATACTGACCGAAACCATGGGGAATACCAAAAAAAAAAAAACAGCTGAAACTTTGGAGTACTACCGACTTCTTTACCAAATTTAGAGCATCTTATACAATTATCACTGTATAGACTATCGAGGCGGAATGAAAACCAACAAAATATAAAAGGTCATATTTGAAATGCCTACCAAATAGGTAGGTACTGAGTTGCTATTGGTTTGATATCAGTACGCCAAAACGTTGGTAGCCAATTAACACTACTTGCTCAGAGGGGCCTCCATTGGCCTCAGAACCACTTAAGGTTCTTAGATTTCTGAAGGCCCTCCGTAAATCTAAGGTGGCCCTCTAATTAGCTCAGAAGACACTCTATTGGCCTCAGTGGCCAGGGCCTCGTCAGTTGACCTCAGGGCTCTGAGGTCCCTCTGTTGACATCAAAAGACCCTCCGTTGGTGACCTTAATGGGCCCACTGTTGAACAAAGGACCTCTCTTGGCCTCAGAAATTTATTTGGTCGTCTCGGGCCCTCTGGTGGCCTTCAGGGCCCTTGAGGATTATCTGTTCTTGTCTTAAGAAGATTATCTGTTGGCCTCTAAAGAGCCTTATGTTGTCTGGGAGCCTCTGAGTGCTCTCTGTTGGCATCAAAGGGTCATCTAAGAAAACAGAGGTTCCTCCGGGGAATACAAGGGCGCTGTGAAGTCAAGAGGGTCTCGAACCTCTAGGGCTAACAAAGGACCCTGAGGTCAACAGAGGGCATGAGGCCAGCAGAAGGCCCTGAGGCCTGTAGAAAGCCCTGAGGCCAGCAGAAGGCCCTGATGTCAGCAAAAGGCCCTGAAGCTTTGAGGCCAGCAGAGGCAGATCCCTCAAAACCATGAGGCGAAAAGAGGGCACTGAGACCAACAGACGACTTGATCTGAGGCCATGCGAGGGCTCTCTTATGTGAGCAGAGAACTACCGAAGACCTGAGTCTTTCAAAGTGTCCTGAAGCCAACAGAGTGACCTCTGAGGCCTGAGTCCAATCGAGGGTCCCATGAAGGCTCCGTTGTCCTCCAAACCATCAGGGCCCTCTGTTGGCCTAAGAGACCCTTTGTTGGTCTACACGGGTCCTATGTTGGTCTCCTAGAATCCTTGGGATCTCGAGTTGATATTTCAAAAGAAAAAAATTGGAGAAATATGCTCCGAGAGGTCTCTAGGATACCCTGAGCACCCCTTGGATTGCTTCCTTTTGCGATATAGAAGCTAAAATATCTTATTTGACGTTAACCTCTCTTCCCCTACGTTCCTTTTCGAGTATAACCAACCCATCGATCCATCCTCCTTGTCGACCCATCCTCTACCTAATAATTCCCGTGGAAATGGGAGTGGGAAATGTCTTCATTTTATTCTTTTCTGTTTTGAATCGCCTCCTCATCCAGCTCTACTTGCGCTGTAGAGCCGCCAATACGCGTGTCTACCTTTTTTATCTGCTCATTGCTCTCTCAATTTTTTTTTTTGTGTGCACATCTCAACCTCAGTCCTTCGTTACACGCCGTCCAACACCGTGTGCAATAACCCATAAATGAGTTTGAAACATGTATATTCCTCCAATTGGTCACATAAGTGCGCATTGAAAGGGAAACGACATGCCTCGCAAGTCAAACACACCAAAACACTTTACATAAATATGAAATATTGTGTATGAAAGCACTTAGTTGTAAGCGGGCTTGTAGGCGGGCTGGTAGGCGGGCTTGTAGGCCGGGGCGGGCTTGTAGGGAGCGGGCTTGTAGCTGGGCTTGTACTCTTCGTAGCGGGGCTCGCCCTCGTAGGTCACCTCGGCGTTGTAGCCTCCGTAGCCCTGCTGGTCAGCCACGTACTTGACCGTCTGCACACGGCCGTCGGGCAGGTTGACCGAGTAGTAGCCGTTGACGTTGCTAGCGTCGCTGTTCTCGTTCTGCGAGAAGACGGCGCCCGAGTAGTGGTCGTTGACGGCGTAGTCGAACTGGTACGGCTGAGCGGGCTCCTTGTAGGACGGCTGGTGGTAGGCCGGGGCCGGTGCGTAGGACGGGGCCGGGTGGTAGGCCGGCCGGGGGCTGTAGGGAGTGGAGGGGGCGGCGGCAGCCACGGCCACCAGGGCAGCAACGACGAAGAACTGAAAGGAGACAGAGATGACCGTTAGAAATTGGCAAATTTTAGTTATGTTTCACATTGAGCTCATCTTCATATTTCCTATATAAAACGAGCCCTGTGCTTAAACGCTCAAAAGCGGATAATAAGATGAATAATGAATATATACCTATTAGTCCCATATCCGAAAGTTCCTTTGCAGTGCTTTCATCCCACAAGATTCAAAACACGCAGCAGAAATGCTATAGGGTGTACTCCGTCGAGGAAACTGACCTTCATGTTTGCAGATTGGGTCTTTGGCGACTGATGCTGTGAACGGCGAACCGGCCTGCCTTTATACCAGCCAGCGACCGTAACCTTGGGTTGGACGGAGGGCGGAGCTGAACAGTTAGATGTGGAACACGGTACGGTTCACTTGTGCAGGGAAAGGGAAGGGGATTATCGTATGAATTCATCTGCATTTTTTCATATGTCCTTTTTCTTGCGAATACATAGTTTGATCTGTTTCTGCAGAATCATTTCAATATTTGCCTTTTTATGGACCATTACTAAATGGCTTCGATATGCTGTCTTGATTGCAGTTGCCACTTGCCGTTGAGCTTCTTTCGTTTTCATCCAGGTACGCAGAAGTCTTGCAAAAAAAAAAAAATATTTTCTTTGTATATAGCAGCTGGCAACAATGTTACAACAGTCGCTTGGGGCGGGCAATATTTTGTGCTAGAAATGTTGTTAAAAGAAAGACAAAGCGCGAATGCTTCACTCTTCAGCTCTTTACAAATAAATGCCGCTAACTCTTTTAAAAGTTCTTCTTTTATTTAACGTCAATGAAACTGCATAATTTTGGTGGTGTCCAAGTCGACATTCCTATATACCAAATCCGCAGTTTATCGTACATATGTTTGACATGACACTTGGAAGAGACGCTAAAATGAGGAAACTATGAGATGCCGTGCGGGTTTTACATCGCATTGTAGGGGAGACCGGGGCAAAGCGGCCACCTTTACACTTTTATGATGCCGACACTTGATTTTAAAACTTTTTTAAACCTGGAACGATTATTTTACTCCAATGTGATCCCTATTAAATTGCATCTTATTTCAACTTTGTTTTATTTCTAAAGGCCTTCACATATAGGATATTTGTAAAGCATTCAATGTTTTGCATTTTTGCCGCTTGGCCCCAAACCCCGGGGAGAAACGGACACCGGCGACTTATTTGTCCCGATATGAGACAGGATAATTGACTCATGTACGGAAAGTGTTTTTGATGGTAAAAAGGTTTAAACGAGGATAAATGCTCATTTTGTCATCTTCCAACTATAGGTAGACAATGCAAGGACATTCATGGCAAAAGTTTGAACTGCATTTTATTTTTATTTTATTTTTTGGTGGGGGGTCAAATGTGTCCGATGTGATGTGTCCGATGAAATGTGAAATGTGTCCAAAAAGTGGCCGAGATGAGCGCATGACGATACATTTCAATATCAATAACGTTTGTTGTCCATTAACCCTCGCCGGCCGAGGGGGGGCGGGTGCCATAGGGTTTTTTTCGCGATAGCTCCGAACACGCTGGCGATAGAGAGCTGAAACTTAGCATACCTGACCTTTGATCCAAGCCGCATCTTTTGACACCAACCGCATTTTTGGGTCAGGTCAGGTCACTGACCTATGACGTCATAAGTGAACCTATGCACGGTCTTCAGATGTCGCAACTTCGCAACGCCCTCACTGCCAGAGGAGATGTCACAGGGAAATGAACCTTGCAGGATCTAGTATCCATTATGAGTCTCACAACTTGTATATCTCGGATTTTTCCTAAAGGTCATATGAGGTCAGGTCATTTTCGTGACCTCACCATTATAAGTCAATGGGGAAAAATGAAAACTGCTATTCTGGCGCCGGGAACGATATCCAACTATCTCAAGCACACAGAATCGTGATTTGATGCACTCCTTGCAAGGTTAGATGCGTCACTTTTGCAATGTTGACCTTGCGTGACGTCATTTATGACGTCATCAAGGTCATATTAGTTTTCCGTCAATAACTCTTGATCAAATTCAGCTAGCGAGTCGAGAAAGCCACCAATGGACTCAGGAAGACCTGCCGAATCGAATGATATGCGACATGACCTCTTCCGACCAACTTCGTGACCTGGGGGTGCTGACCTGACCTTGACCTGAGGTCAACACCCCAAGTTGACCTGACCCGAACAAAAAGTATATCATTCGACGCGCCTGAGCGAGGCGAACACGATGCTGCCAAAATCACGGCTCTGCGGCCGTTTTTGCGAAGTTATTCACCAAAAACTGAACCGTACCCTGGGGCACTTGACCTGACCTCAGAGGTCACCGGTTGACCTAGGACCTTAAAATTGGATATCAATCTCTGCGTCTCGTAACGGCGCACACGCTCGTTTTTTCCGCGACGCGCTAGCTCCACCAGGGGCGAAACGGCGAGGGGGGGGGGTCGTACCCGCCCCCCCCCTCGGCCGGCGCGTATGTAGAAAACCAATAGGTCCGGCGAGGGTTAAGTTGAAGCAGCTTATCAAGTACGGAGCAGCCATTTTGCAACAGCAGCCACTCTGTCACATCCACGTTGCCACGTGCCTACCAAATCCCCCAGCAGCGCTGTTAGGGGAAGCCGGGGGAAGCCCGGCATAGTAAGCTCTTTTTGATTTTTATTACATACCATACGTGCTGTATAAAATGTTGACATCCTGCTAGCTAGCTAAGTTCATTGGCCGTGTTTTCCCAAAAATTCGGTTTCGTGGAATAAGTATAAGGTTGAGAAAATCGAGTTTCAAAAAAGTGTTGATTTTTCTGGGGTAAGCCCGGCATAGGGGTAACGCCGGCCACCTCCCCAGCGCTTTACAACGAGTTGATGAAACCATTATGTGTTTTCCAAATATTAACGGAAAGTGAAATATTAAGGTACTAATTAGCTCTGGACATCTTAGAGTTTATGTCACTACTGGTATTTCTACGCTTCGTTCGAGCTCGCAAAGGCGTTGTTGTGATTATGGGTCTATGTATTGTGCACTCCAACAATGCCTTTGGGTGAGGAAAAGCCCACAATACATAGCCGAAGACGAGGGTATGTACATTGCACAACGCATCAAGCATGTACGCGAAGCTGCACAATTACACGAATGATAAAATACAGTCGCGTCGGTGGCGGAGGGGAGGTGGATGGCGAAAAGCAGGAAGCGCCGCGCTCAGCCCACGGCTCAGTGGCTGACTGCTCTCGGCGGCGCTGCGCGCGCGAATGACCCGGGCTCGGGTCATGCGGACCTGACGAGCGGGCGGTATGACGCAATCACATGGGCGGCGCTCGCTCTCACCGCGGAGAAAAAACATTATCAGTTGACTTATAATGTTACATTTCTACGCTTCGTTCGAGCTCGCAAAGGCGTTGTTGTGATTATGGGTCTATGTATTGTGCACTCCAACAATGCCTTTGGGTGAGGAAAAGCCCATTACCCCCACGAACCCGAGAACGATGCGTAGGCAGGTAAGCTTAGCAAAATTAAGTACAGATAAAAATTTGCATAAAAGTAAAACAAATGCATTCACCCGGCGCATGTCCGGCACACAACATACAATAGCCGCAAACGGTAACTGAGGAGCGCGTGAGACGCAGCTCGCTTCAACACCAGCACATGGTCCGCAACACACGCAGCGTGCTTGCAAATTAGCAAAACTACATCTGCTGCATACACGGAAGCCCCAGCGAGTTACATTACGTTGAGAGTAATGCGCTGCTATAGCACGGGGGAGATCAGCAGAACAGGGACTACAGAACATTCGTGTCGCGAATTTCGGCTGGCGTAACTGGCACCAAACTTGGACCAGCGCGCAGCTGCATGAGCGGTGTAGCGGCGTAACTGGCACCAATCTTGGACCAGCGCACGGCTGAGCATTACAACGAAAAATCGGCCGGCGTAACTGGCACCAATCTTGGACCAGCGCACGGCTGAGCAGTGTAGCGGCGAGACTGGCACCTTTCTTGGACCAGCGTACGGCTGAGCAGTGCAATGAAAAATCGGCCGGCGAAACTGGCACCAATCTTGGACCAGCACACGGCTGAGCAGTGCAACGAAAAATCGGCCGGCGTAACTGGCACCAATCCTGGACCAGCGCACGGCTGAGCAGTGTAGCGGCGAGACTGGCACCTTTCTTGGACCAGCGTACGGCTGAGCAGTGCAATGAAAAATCGGCCGGCGAAACTGGCACCAATCTTGGACCAGCGCACGGCTGAGCAGTGCAACGAAAAATCGGCCGGCGTAACTGGCACCAATCTTGGACCAGCGCACGGCTGAGCAGTGTAGCGGCGAGACTGGCACCTTTCTTGGACCAGCGTACGGCTGAGCAGTGCAATGAAAAATCGACCGGCGAAACTGGCACCAATCTTGGACCAGCGCACGGCTGAGCAGTGCAACAAAAAATCGGCCGGCGTAACTGGCACCAATCTTGGACCAGTGCACAGCTGAGCAGTGCAACTAAAAATCGGCCGGCGTAACTGGCACCAATCTTGGACCAGCGCACGGCTGAGCAGTGCAACGAGAAAGGTCGGCTGGCGGAACTGGCAACCCTTTCGGACTAGTGCACGGCAAGAGAGCCAGGAGAATCACTTACATGACTCCTCTGGCCAAACTGGCACAACGACCAACGCTCAGTGGAGCATGGCGACTAACACGCACAAGAGAACCGGAAAGAAGCACGGAATACTACAACTATGTCGTGACCAGGACTCTATGGCACTGCAAGTGCACCAGTATGTTCCTGTAGCCCGCAACGGACCATTTCGCCGCGACGGAGAGGGGCAAAAAACAGCGTGAAAATGGCATGGAACGCTGAGCAATTTGAACGAAACATGGTGACTTGCCGGTGAGCGTTACATATCTGTCCCAGCTCTAGCAAAGGCATTGCTGTACGCAAATATCTGCTTGGCCGAAGGTTGTCAACATTTGCGACGCTGACTAGAAACAGGCTGTCAGAAGCCGACTCCCGAGGAAAGTTCTGCTCCTTTCAGACGGCGTGATAGGCTCGCGCCGTAGCAGGAGCCAGCGCCGCTGCCATGGACACTTCTATGGATTACGGGGACGTGGCAGCCCCAGTCCCATGGCCTGAGCAAAAAGGACGAACATCATCGGCCATGCCCTGAGATCCAAACGTGCTGCCTTTCTGATCGCCATGCGATGGTACGGACGGAACGTGCCTCGGTACAGATCATACGTTCGGCGTAGGAAAACACTCCAAGGCCGATCCACCCACGCACGCAAGTTATGAAGCCAATGTAAGATTTGAACGTCGCGTAGGGGAGATTTTTAAGCGTTAATAGCGAGCCTAATCCGTCCTACCCCGGTGATTACACCGGAGCTTCTCTTTCTGCCCGATGGACGCACTCATGCTGATGTATCTACAGTAATCATTAAGAACTTGGAACGTAAAAACATTCTATACCTGGGAATGTGAGGATGCGGTAGGGCTCCCCTGCCTCGCTAGAGCAAAAAGGAACGTGGAGCTCGCTGTACATGCGCTGAAGCGAATTCAGAGACGTCATGACTGCCGTCTTTGAAAAATTATCAGCACAGAAACCATCCGTCCGAGAGAAGATTTTCTCTGAGTCAGCCATACTCGTATTTGGGTGTCGCTATTTCTAAGTGTCTGTGTTCTAAGTTATAAGTGTAGGGATAAATTCATTAACAGATCGGCCTCCGGAAGGGAGAGGTAGCGGTTAAAGTGTTACATCCCCGGCGTTTTCGGGAATAAGTCTGCTCGGGAAAAACTTTCTTATCCATTGACTGCTTGAGGAAGCAGGACCGGCAATGCGACCCGCGCGTCTATCGCAATTGACATATGCATCCACTATAATGGGCGACGGATCACACGAATGAAAATAGATTTGGCCGCTTGCTACTGAGAGCAGCCCCAAACATCCAATTATGAAGCAGTTTTCGAAGTCTTACACCAACATAGGGCGCAAGAAATAAGTTATAGCTACTAAGAAGCTCACGAAGAACGACATGTGGCACGCTGATGGCGGGCACTCTGCCAGCGGGTCGTCTGCTATTCCCTAGGAGCGAGTAGGGCGGCGTGAGGGGTGACCGGCCGCTGGCTGCGAATGGCGTTGCGGCGGGGGCAGCGGAGGGCGCCGTGGTTTCCGCGGCAGACACGCCAGGAGTGGCTGTAGTGGCAGCGAGTTGAGAACTCCGCACCCCAACGCCCCAGCTCCTACCTTGCTGATACGCTGGTGAGTGGTGATGCCGCGGCCAGTGGAGTTGAGCCAGATTGGCGAAATAGCATCAGATTCGCCCCACTTTGTACACTGTACAGGTGTGGAGGGAGCTCACTAGCGCGTGTTAACCACTTGTCATATTCCCTCCAGGAGAGCCCCATGCCGGGAGCTGAGAGAAAGCTGACTTGACGCATGTGAGCGACATTCCCAGGATGGGCTCAAGTAACCACCCGTATATCGGACAAAAACTACTGACTGCGAATGTCTGGATGACGCGTATGGATGGCTTGGCTGCAGAAGACCACCCACAACGCTGAAGGTGCCGACACTACAGACTCCTCATAGCGAGGATCAGAGGTACAAAACCAGTTGTCAAGATTGACAAAACGGTGGCTCTCGATGTTGTATCTGATAGCTGATACACTAAAAGTGATACACTCATTGTAATTGTTATTTTTTATATCTAATTTTAAAGGCATGTCGCTGAACCTGAGGTATTACCTGGGTGTTCGTCTCCTCCGGAACTGCGCCGGCTACTCGAGACCTAGAGATGGTCCCGACGACGTGTGCTGCGTAGATGGGACGGGGATGACAGCTGGTGCAGCGGCCGCGACTGGCTGCCTGAAACATCCCGACGACTATCCCGTGCAGCTGCTTTTTGCTGATCGCGATGGTATCGGCAGGGGCTGCTGGTGTAGCGGACGAGTGTAGCTGGGCACTGAGCAGTCCTCAGAGATGCTACTGCGTCAGCCAGTGCAGGGACTGGAGAACGTCGGGGCATAGCGGCGACGGAGTTGCCTCTGGGCGCTGTGCAGCCCCTGAGGGCGCCCCTTGTGCTCTGCGGAGCGACGCTGGACGAGGTGTGCTTGTCAGGCCGACTGCTGCGTGTTGACGCCGAGGCTTTGGGTGTGTCGATCAGGCGGACTCGTGGCAGGCATGAAAAAGACAGAAATCATGCTCACATCATATGTTCCACATCATGCGCACTGCAACACACCTCACGAAAGTAGCACACACTGCTCACTGTCATGTTCCTCTGCTAGCTCATTGCCTGTTCCCAATCTTAAATTCAACAAGTGTAGGTAAGAACGCTTCCAGAGCCCTTCGCCCTATATCTTCGAAGGGTGGACACCATCCCGCCCCAGAGAAACAGGCCCGGGGGTAAAAGCGCGAGCGTTCCGAAGATTGTCTCTGAGCATGACGGGGTATACGCGAACTATATAACTGATTCAGCTCATATAGCAATTACAGCCATGCAGAGCTCCTCAACCTGCTGCAGAGGAGCTCAAGCTGCTGGAATACCCTGCGTGCGATATCGTTGCCGCCGATGAACAGGGCGACCTGTTGTGTCTGGCGCCGCAGGAGACAGTGGAAACGCTTATCACCGACACGTTCGCTTGTTCCGCTTTGCCTTGCAATTATGCCCTAAGCGGAGCGGTATAATGCGTTATGCAACAGCGTTGACTATGCAAGGTCATAAGCCAGTCGATACTAAGACGACCGGACTAGGTGCAAAGCCATAAGCAGACCATACCGGAGACGACCGGACTATACATATTTACAAGGCCATAAGCATCGGCGACATCGGAGACGACCGATTTAGGTGCAAGGCCATAGGTGCAAGGCCATAAGTTTCCGATGATTGACCAGTAATGCGCATTTGACACAGGCTTGGGTGATACCGGAGACGACCGGACTATGCAAGGCCATGAGCAGGCGATAATGGAGACGACCAGACTATGCAAGGCCATAAGCAGGCGATACCGGAGACGACCGGACTATGCAAGGCCATGAGCAGGCAATACCGGAGACGACCGGACTATGCAAGGCTATGAGCAGGCGATACCGGAGACGACCGGACTATGCAAGGCCATGAGCAGGCGATAATGGAGACGACCGGACTATGCAAGGCCATAAGCAGGCAATACCGGAGACGACCGGACTATGCAAAGGCCATGAACAGGCGATACCGGAGACGACCGGACTATGCAAGGCCATGAGCAGGCGATACCGGAGACGACCGGCTCATAATCAAGCTCTGCATTGAGACAACATCATTGAGACAATTGTTATCAAACTTAAGATAAAAACCAGTTTGACTCAGCAGGTTTAAGTCGGTATTACTGGGGTAAGCCATAAGCGGAAAGCAGCTCCGTATAGCATTGCCTTCGTAACGTTGTCTTCGTATACGAAGACAACGATTGCATTGCTAGAGGCGTGACGCAAAAACCGTCAAGTGACACACCCGGATAATGCATGTTTGAGAGATAACTCTGTCTGGGGGCTCAAACATAGCTCTGGTATTGCAGCCGGCATTCGGCAGTATCCGGGAACGACGGGAGCATAAGCGAGCTATATATACTGAGCTGATGAGTTACTGAATTTGAGAGATGCCATGCTTTACTGGACATTTCATTACTTTAATAATTTGTTTGAGATATTTAAGATATCGAGTGCAAATTATCCTATGTGCTTCTAACGAGGTATTACGCATTGGGCTATGGAAACGGCCGGGAGATACCTACGTACTAATTTCTCCGACGGCTGCACCGGAGACGACCGGAGCCGAGACTGCACTAAGCCGACAACGCAGCTGTGAAATTTGTTACGGAAATTTGACCAGTAGTACGTATTTTATTGGTTTGCCATTAACAAAGCGGCAGCACCGGAGTCGACCGCAGCCTATGCTAGCTCGACCCTTTTATTGGTTTGCCATTAACAAGGCGGCAGCACCGGAGTCGACCGGAGCCTATGCTAGCTCGACCCTGAGATGACAACGCTTTGAACGCGCGCTCGACTTAAACGCAGCGCTAGCTGAATATGCTACTGAAATTTGACCAGTATTTTACTGGTTTGCCATTAACAAGGCGGCAGCACCGGACTCGGGTGCGACCGTAGCATAAACAAGTTATTCATAGACGGCGACGCAGTGTGAAATGCGTGCTAATACATTCCAGAAAACGCAGTTTTGCACGTGTTCATCTAAAACGCAGCACCGGAGACGACCAGAGCCGAGACTGGCTATGCACTGAGCCGACAACGCAGCTGTGATGCCTATAAACGACGGAAAAGTCGCAAATAGTGCAGCCTTTTCTTTACATAGTCTGCCGTTTAATACGAAGAACCGGCAATGCCGATAAAACGACCGGACAAACAAGCCAACTTGTGTTACCTAAAAATGTGGCATGTGGCGTGCCAACATGGCGTACTCTAAGTAATAGCCGGTAACACTTGGCATGGCCGGAGAAAAATCCAACATGTCCTGAGCCAGTGCAATTGAGAGGCCTTTATGCTACTGTCTCATGCCAGAAAACGCAGCATTTGATGCGTCAGGCTGCCCTGTGTGCCGGAGACAACCGGAACTTGACTACTAATGGAATAATATTGCCAAGTGACGCGTACTTCTGCTCCTTTCGTTAGAGAAAAAAGCAAACCATAGACGCACGGGGCACGCGTTAAGCGAGCCCTGTACTGAGGCAGCAATGCATAATGAGTCGTGTTACCCAAGGCTACTTTGTGTTACCAGAGTTTTTTTTTATTTTGCAAAACGCCCGGAGACGACCGAGGTTGAGGCAAGCGATGCACTGAGACGCCAATGCAGCGGTGAAAAAGCTCATATGTACTAATCCATGGCAAAATTTTCATGCCAGGCTGCTGTAATAGCTGTAGTGATGTAGCTGTAAGTTATTTGTCCATCACTCACTTATGTATCTGCGTCCGAATATGGTCAATGCGAATCGCCCCATGCGGGAGAGAGGTCAGTAGGTCAATGCCCCGGGGGCCCAGTGGGCAGGTCGGCCGGACTAGTGTCCGGGCCGCCCCGCCAGGCACCAGACGCCGATAAATGCCCCGAGGCATGAGCAGCTGATGCGGCTGGCGACCGTCCACGGCACAGACGGGGAAGGAAACCGGTAGGCGGGGACGGAATTAGACCGTCCCATGCAGCTCAAAACTCAGCGAGAAGTTAGTTTTGCTTGATTGGTGCTACCTATAGGTACTTAGATAATTTACAAACGAGCCTCCTAAAACGCGAAAATCATGCTGCTAGACCGGAGGTTGACGAGGGCCGAGAATATTGCGCGCACAGCACAGACTGTCAAGCTCGCACGTAACGCGAAACATTAAGATGTCATCAGCGATGAGACCAGTCAGACTTGGAAAGTCCAAGCAAAGAATCTAGATGCAATATCTGCTGATCGGCAATGCGGCCGCAAAGGTATCGACATAGTTATCACTAATGCGATCTCCAAGACACCTCACCTCCAGTGTTGTCAAGCAGCAACACGAAAAGCAGGAAGCGCCGCGCTCAGCCCACGGCTCAGTGGCTGACTGCTCTCGGCGGCGCTGCGCGCGCGAATGACCCGGGCTCGGGTCATGCGGACCTGACGAGCGGGCGGTATGACGCAATCACATGGGCGGCGCTCGCTCTCACCGCGGAGAAAAAACATTATCAGTTGACTTATAATGTTACATTTAAGCTAGCGTCTACTACATATACAGTACAGGTCGATGAAAATCGTGATGCAAAATTGACAAAAAATGTGTATTTCAAAATTCCTTAAAATTTATTTTTCTTTTTACCTTAATGCATCATATTGCATATCATTCGACTCGGCTGATGAAGAAGAACACAACGACACCATTTTTGAAGCTCTAGCTTCATTGTCTGTCGCGTTATCTGCAAAAACGTAGTTTGACCCTAGTTGACCTTAAGTGACATGACTGGCTTTGTCTATGATAACATGTTTATTTTCGAAATTTATCTTTGATCTAGGTGTAAACCAAACATGCTCAGTACCTATTATCTCATGGAAAACAGTGGTTTAGTGGCCATGCTCTCGGTTGGGGGTAAGCTTGGCCACTCGCCCGGGGTTACCCCAATGTGCTAATTTTTATTTTAGAACAGCGATATTCGAAAAAATGTCATACTTAAGCCAGCCTGCCTCGTCACCCCTCACTACAAACACTTAAACGGTCCTTACATAACATTCGTATAAATATTAGTACTGTATGGTATAACATTAACAGTGCAACACATCTCACTTTTTAGCTAAAAACCCTTAAAATATCATTTTTGCGCTATAACTTTAACAATATGCATTTTTTGTCGGCCTTAACTTTTTTGCTCGCGTTACCTTAGCTGCCACGCTGAAAGGACAAACAGTTGAGCATTTTATTGTGAATAATTTAGCCGGAAACGGGGTGGCCGGGCTTCCCCCGCGCCCGGGCTTCCCCCGGCTTCCCCTATTAGAATTTTCATCGCAAACACACAGCTGCTCGGTAGAAGTTCAATGTCAATTGTCACAAGTTTATCAAAGTCCGGTTCAAACGAAGCTCAGTGAATCGCAATAACTATGGTTAATTAGGTGGAGAGGCGTTAGCTGTTTTCACGACGGGTAATCGGACGAATTCGCAAATTTGACCAAATCTGCAGACTGCATCAGATCTCTTTTACAACAAATATGTTCATATCATGACATTTTTCAATGTTTTAATCGAAAATAAAGCCTGATAGTTTAAAAAATGTGATATAAACATTTACGCAACCCAAACTGATAATTTCTAAGAAATACAAGCTTATTTTGACTAAATGTGCACCCAATTTGCACAAAATATGAGCCAAATGTGTACCAGATAGCCGTCGTGAGAACGGCTACTTTGCTACAAGCGGCTTCAGGTCAAACGAGATATTCACACGGTCAAGCTAGTGTTTTGCAGGGAAAGCTACTACGATCCATTAGCTATCGAATGATGTGCTTTGATCGTGTTTTTTCCTACACCTCTATTCAAGAACCACTGTGCAGCTATTTTTGTTTTACATGGCCCATAAATTACCTTAGGTCAGTCCGTGACTTTTTAACTCTCGCCCGCACATGCCATTTTCCCATCCTAGAACGCACATGGGGGGGGGGGGGGTTGCCACCCCCCGCGCCATTTCGTTCCTGTTGGAGATAGAGCTTAGCGGTAAAGACCAAAAAGATTCTTTGGGAAAAGACGAATCCAATGATACCCAGTTTTACCTTCTCAGGTCAGTCATTGACCTTCCAGGTCAGGTCAAACTAAAAAATGTTGCTGTTTTGGGTCACCGTTGGATATCAAGTGCGCTGCTTAGCATATACCGATGACGATGCCGTTTTCTGGTGCCAAGGCAGCTAGAAGCTCTTACTCACTCTACCCGACCAGGTTTTTGCTGCTGAGGTCATTTCAGGTCAAGTTAGGTCAAGGTCAATTATATGTGTTTGTATGTCTGTGTGTGTCTGTGTGTATACTGATGTGTGCACCGATTGTTTATGGGTCCGTATTCCATGAAATCATGATCTGAGAAGCTTTTACCAAAAATGCAGTCAAAAAACTTCACAAAAAGTAATTTCCGCTTGCCTAAAACGCAATTATCTTAGATGACCTAGGTTGACCTTGACATTGACCTTGACATCTGTACATCGTTGAACAACATGTTCCATGATAGGTGGGAGGTAAGACTGGCAAAAAAGTCCGAAATCAAGGTGTCAAAAGCTCACAAGGCCTATAGCCAACGCAAGATGTTGAGAATTGGCCATTTGGGTCATGACATGACCTGAAAAACAAGGTCATATCTCCGAAACCAAAAACCACAGAAACTTGAAATTTTCAGTGGACATCAAAAAAGGATTGAGGAGCAGTTATACGAAAAATCAGCCTTCTAGCTCTAAAAATGTTGAGTGCAGAGCAGAAAGACTACCTGGGAGGAGGGGGGTGGCAACCCCCCCCCCCCCCCATGTGCGGGAGAGGGTTAAGGAACACTTGATCGTGTGAGAGGAGTTTAAATGACATTTTGAGTCGGTTGATCCAGTGTTCAAGCTCTACTGGGTGGGTCAAAACTGCAATGCTTATTTGGAGACCTATGTTGGTCTCTTTAACCCGCGCCCTGCTGAGGGGCTATCCCCCCCCCCCTCCTCCGGACTTTTCGATATATCTCCAGAACCGCTGCGTCGATCGTCATCAAACCTTCAGTATTTACCCTCCCGTGCATCAATTTTACACATTGTGACCAAAATTTTCCAAAGGCTATGATAGATGGGCCACAAATGACGTAAGAGTGGCGTCATGTTCAGCCGTTTTCGACAAAAAAAAGTTTGGCGAGAAGAGCTGCAGGCCTACAGCTCTGAAGAAACAGAAAAAATGTTTAAGTCATAAAAGGTGTAGAATTACCAGGGCTACAAAACTGATATCTCGGATTTTTAAATGTTTTCGAATTTTGACCCCCTATTTTTTAATATAATTGCAAAAAAAAAATCCTTTAAGTTTTTCGATTCTCGAAAAAACGGAATATATGTAATAACCCTTACCGACTTCTATTTACATTCTAAATTTCAGATCAATGCCTATTTTTCGGCCAAGTTATACCCAAAAAAAAAAAACTGTTCAAAATTGAAGAAGTCAAATTTTCAAACTCATTTTTTTAGCAATTCTAGACCACGTAGCGTAAAACAAAGGCCACCATTAGACTTCCCGTGACGAGCTGCGTCGAATTAATACGCATTTAATGCAGAAGTATCAACTTTGAAATTTGACCTTTTTTTACCTGACATTGACCTGACCTCCACTAGGAAGTGACCTTAACCGATCCTGATGGTCTTATAGCCAACAACATTGAATTTGAAATGAAAAATTGGCCATTAAACATGCATCACACAGCCCTAGTAAAATTGGGTTCATGTGCTGGCCTGGTGACCTGACCTGTGACCTGACCTGGTACTATCAGCAGCCTGTAATACGCAGCATATGTACTAGGTAACTGACGCCTTATCGCTGATTTTCGATAAAATGTGTTTTACTCGATATTATAGCGCATTCCCTAGATCTAGAAGATCCGTGACCGGCAAAACATTTTATCTTTGATCTGACCTGTGACGTCATCGATGACCCCGAGTTCAATGAAATTGGACTTCCCTCAATAAACTTGACAGGGCTTTCGAACGCCGTTTGAATTTTGCGGATCCATCCAGTAGTTTCGGAGATACGAGGGGGGGATAAAATAGCCCCCTCCCCCACTAGGTCGCGTTATAAACAGACCCCACCGGGGCGCGGGTTAAGTCAAACAGCTGGAAGTGCTGCCAAATGGTTAAGACCACTTATTATCTACCTCAGAGGGACTGTTGTGCGACTATGAGCCTCAGTGAGCTGGGCGTGGTCACACTTGACAGTCTAATGTCTGACTCTCAGCAACCGTTGTGCCGATGAATTTTTAGTATTGTTTTAAACGTGTCAAATTTGTTCCTCTTTCAGCAACTTCGCAATCACTGTTGCGATTGTGCTGAGACAATAACCTACCTGTGAGCAGTGGGTACACAACTGGCAATGCAGCTCGTAAGATCAAGATTGGGATGCATTGCACGCGCACATGCATGCGTCAACTCAATATTTCAAGACGGTGAACCAATAACGCTCAAATATGTACACCGTTGGGCATCGGCTTCAAGAATGGTCGTCATTGCTCAGTTCAGTTCTGCGCATCGTACTTCCGCGAGTGCAGGATTCATAATTGTACTTACTCGTTCGATGCCCAAAATGCATGACTTGATTTTCTTTCATCGATATCATGCTGTGAAGTTTTAGGGTGCAAAGTTCAAATATACAGGACATTGAAATGTGTATTTTTGTACTCACAAACATTCACAAATGGACGACACTCAAATAACGCCATTTGTATGATACATAAATAGGAAAAAGCTTCGTTCATTTACAATAAATTAGTTGTAAGCCGGCTTGTAGGCGGGCTGGTAGGCGGGCTTGTAGGCGGGCTTGTAGGCGGGCTGGTAAGACGGAGCGGCGTACGAAGCGGGCTTGTAGCTGGGCTTGTAGCTGGGCTTGTACTCGTCGTAGCGGGCCTCGCCCTCGTAGGTCACCTCGGCGTTGTAGCCTCCGTAGCCCTGCTGGTCAGCCACGTACTTGACCGTCTGCACACGGCCGTCGGGCAGGTTGACCGAGTAGTAGCCGTTGACGTTCTTGGCGTCGCTGTTCTCGTTCTGCGAGAAGACGGCGCCCGAGTAGTGGTCGTTGACGGCGTAGTCGAACTGGTACGGCTGAGCGGGCTCCTTGTAGGACGGCTGGTGGTAGGCCGGGGCCGGGTGGTAGGCCGGCCGGGGGCTGTAGGGAGTGGAGGGGGCGGCGGCAGCCACGGCCACCAGGGCAGCAACGACGAAGAACTGCAAGACAGACAAAGATGACAGTTAGAAATGAGAAGTTTTTAGTTATGTTTCACATTGAGCTCATCTTCACAATTTCTGATATGAAACGGGCGCGGTGCTTAAACGCTCAAAAGTGGATGATCAGATGAATAATGAATATATTAGTCCAATATCCGAAAGTTTCTTTGCAGCGCTTTCATTCCACAAAACTCAAACAACGCAGCAGAAACGCTATAGGGTGTTGTCCGTCGAGGAAACTGACCTTCATGTTTGCAGATTGGGTCTTTGGCGACTGATACTGTGAACGGCGGACCGGCCTGCCTTTATACCAGCCAGCGACCGTAACCTTGGGTTGGAGGGAGGGAGGGGCTGAGCAGGTAGATGTGGAACACTGCATAGCCGACATTGCGGTAAAAGGAAGTGACCCATCTGGAAGGTAGCATAGGTACTAATTTAACCCACGGATTGCTTTGGGGGGGAGGTTAAACACCCCCACGTTTTCGCCGTGCTAGGTAGGTATAGCTTAAAAATGGTACGCCTCATGCGCGCCAAATTGTCTTATCTGTATTGTATTGTATTGTATTGAACAATCATGAGCGATCCACATTCTAAAAGTGCGTGGCGATTACTGCTCAGAATCCGTATCCGCGGTTACTAATCTAAACATTCACAGCATTCACACATTCACTCACGTCAAAGCACGGACAGAGACACTTTCGTAGTACCACAGGTACAACTCACCCACCCACCAACCCGTTGGTCAGCGACGATCAGTTGATGCCCCGTCCACTATCGCGGCTTTAACAGATCGGGCAAAGGGGGCGGGAGACAGCTGCGACAGCTGAGTTGGGAGACTGTTGAGTAGAGCAGCGGCTCGATAGCCGAACCGCCGCCTACCCGTTTCCAGCCGTGGTCGCGGAAGGTGAAAGAGGTGGTCTTGCCTGGAGTGTCTCTCCCGGACAGCGCTGTTTGTGACGAACATGGTTGCCAATTCCTCGGGTTCGCCGCGCTGAATGGCTTTGTGGGCGATATCAAGGGTTTGGTAATCAGCCATATGACGCGGGGACAGCCACCCGAGCTTTTTTCGCAGGTCAGAGACATGGGCAAATTTACGGCGACCGAAAATGACTCTAGCAGCGAAGTTCAAAATTTTTTGGACACGATCGAAATTTTTTTGGGACCCATTGCCATAAACTGAGAGGCAGTACTGGATGCGTGAGATAACGAGTGCTGTCACGAGCGTTCTAATGATGCCATCCGGGAGACTGTGGCGCGCATGGGAGAGACCGATCAACAGTCCCGTACACCGGCGACTGAGTTCGGAGACGTGAGCGTCCCAGGATAGAGTACTGTCAAAAGTGACGCCCAGGTTCCCCACCTGCGCGCACGGCTGCAACGCTGCGTCACGGAACGATACCCTGAAATCTGGCAATTTGCGTAAATTTTGACGACTGCCGAAGACAATGAGCTGTGTTTTACTGGCGTTGACCTTCAGGGCGTTAGCGCAGAACCATTCGTTGAGTGACGCGAGCGAAACCTCCATGCGCGAGATGAGAACTCCAAGGTCCCTGGCAGGACCGCTAACCAATACTTGGGTGTCGTCGGCATATTGAAAGACTACTGCATCACCCGCGTACAGCGATAGGTTGTTAGAGAAGATGGTGAAAAGTAACGGCCCTAACGCAGAGCCCTGGAAGACACCCATGGTATTAGGAAGAGGCCGAGACAGCACTCTACTTCCGGACCCATTTTTCAACGACACGCTCTGGGTGTGTCCATGAAGATAGGCGGCGAACCAGGAAATTTCGATACCGTGCAGCATAAGTTTTTGCATCAGAAGCTCGTGGTCTATCACGTCAAAACATTTACTAAGGTCGAGAAGGCATAGCATTGAGATCTCCCCCCTGTCGGTGGCGGCCAGGATGCGTTCAGTGACGGACAACAACGCGGTTTCAGTAGAGTGCCGGGGGCGGAAGCCGTGCTGTGAGGATGCCAGCAGGTGATTGTGAGAGAGGCAGATGTAGAGCTGCTGATGGACAATGCGCTCAACCACTTTCATGATTACAGGAACCAGGGAAATGGGCCGGAAGTTTGCGGGGTCTGAAGGATTGCCGGATTTGAACAGAGGGTGAACTATGGAATGTTTCCATGAATCGGGGATGTCGGATTGAATTAAGCAGGTATTGATAATATGCAGGATGACACCACCAATAGCTCGGAATCCGGCTTTCAGCATGCGAACGCAGACACTGTCGGTACCGCAAGCACCCGAGCTACGCATGCTGAAAATCGTCCGCTCAAGCTCGGCAAGTGTGATTTCTCGAAGTTGAAAACTGCATGCACCAACACGGGTAAGACGTACATTCAAATCGGTAGGTGCGTTTTGGGCTCGGATCTCGGCAGCGACACGAGGACCGACGGATACAAAGAAAGAATTTAAGTCATTGGCAGAAAGGTCAGGCTGAACATCAGGACCATCCTTCTTACCGGCAACCACCGACCTGATACATTGCCAAACTTTGTTGGGGCCCCGTTCCCCGATTTCCCTCTGTAGTTCCACCCGCCGGTCGCGACGCAAAGCCGCCCGGACAGAGCGGTTAAGGGTTTTGTACTCGCTCGAGTTGCGGCCTGAATGGCGGAGCGCAGCGCGACGTTGGGACATGAGATCTCGAGTGGCGACGGAGACGGGAGGAGCAGTCGGGTTACGGATAGACACACGCTTAATTGGGGCATGGGCATCGAAAACAGGTACGAAGAAAGACAAGAAAGCATCCCACTTATCACTGACGGTTTCGGCGGAGAATACATAATCCCAGTCAACATCGAGTAAGTCATGATGCAGTGCAGGGTGATCTAAACGCTTAAAGGAGCGAGACGAGATAACAGTGGGCTTTTGACGCAGTTTCGGCACATTCACAACGACATCGATAAGTTTGTGAGGACTGAAGTGACAATATTTAACACGGGTGTCGCAAACGAGCTCACGGTTGTTAACAATACACACATCCAGGAGCGAGCCGGAGGAAAATGTTGCAGTTGTCACTAATTGATCTAATGAGTAATTTGATAGGAAGCTGCTTAGGTGCTGACGCGCGCGGAAATTAGGCTCTTTCAATAAATCACAGTTGAGGTCGCCGCAGATGACAAGCGGAACACTGGGGTAATCGATTATAACTCGTTGCAGTTGGGCCTCGAGGTCCGTGAAGTCGGCAACCAGAGCAGCCTCACTGTGTCGGGGTGGCCGATACAGGGAGCAGATAATCAGCTGCCGGCCCTGTTCAAGCTTTAGCAGCGCCCACAGTGACTCCAGGCTGCTGGCAGAGCTCCCACTGCCCGGGATCTTGAGTCGGGTTGACGTGATTTTAGCCTTGGTGATAATTGCGACACCGCCGTAACCGCTACCATCTGGGCGGTCCACACGACAAAGCGTATATCCTGGAATGACCAGGAGGCGGTTCGGGGTGGTCGAGCGCAGCCAGGTCTCAGCCAGAAGCATGACGTCGTAGTTGTGACGATTGAGCTCAAACGTCAGCTCCTGAATTTTGGGCTTCAGGCTTTGAATATTCAGGGAGCCGATGAGTAATTTGGGCGGGTCGGTCGGCCGGTTAGACTGGCGCTGAGTCTGTCGAGCGGGCCGGCCATGTGCCCCGTCCACTGGGCTGAGGGGGCGTGGCCGATTATGACGGCGGATGACATGGGCGGGAAGACTGCGCCGGATAGTCTCGGCGACTTCCCGAGCCGTGTTGTTGTTCAGCCGGTCACGCACCTCCATCAGAATTGCAAGGTCGTATGCACAGGCAGGAGCAATTTGGTCGTCCCGTCGATGGTTGATGACAGGTGTTTGGCACTCTACACGACGAGACCCGTGAGGGGTCCCAGTGCCGGGAGCAGTCAACTGTTCGCTGCTCCCATGTCCCCTCGCGCGCCGAGCACGCCAGCCCGCGCGACGGCCGCGCCGAGCGGGCCGCCGGGGCAGGGGACGAGGGTCGGCCGGCAATGTTGTTAGCCGGCCGCTACCGGCGTCTCGGGCGCCGGCCGGGACCCATAGGGGCTGGTCACCATGGCAACCGACGGCGGTTGGGAGGGGGAGACTTGAGCCTTGAAGGCATGCGCGGCGGAGAGAAAATAGTCCTGCAGAACTTGATGGTTATCTTGAAAACGACTGCAGATAGACGCTTAAAAATTGCGCCGTTGAGTGCGTCATTAAAAAATACGTAAGTCTTTATGTAACGATGAGCTCTTCTCTTCGATAATTTTAGCGAGTTGATTGAAGTTTATTAAGGCAAGGTTAACAAAAAATCAGTCGAAAACTTTTCGAGGTATCGAGGTTTCAGTAGCGTCTTGGTTTCGCAGTATTCAACCACAAATGGCACATGCTTAAAAAATCATATGAAATCACAAAACAGACGCACAGACATGACATGACATAAATGCCATTAGACTCTCAATGTACTGAACATGCAGTCAAAAAATGGCTACCTTCGAATTTTTAGTGTTGTTCTACATTAACCTAAATCCTAAACTAAAGCTTGGCACCTTATCGTGGTTACTTCTCGGTCGTGATGCATGCGTCAATACGTTGAACTTTTTTTTACAAAAAAAAACTTCTTATGCTAAAAATGGACGCCCCCTCGACGTCTAGTCTAAAACTACCTATAAAATATATGTATTGTGCCACGAATGCCAACTTTGGATTTTCAGGGATCCTGACACTTGATTGACCTGACCTTGATCCTAACTGTGACCACTAAATTCAAATTTAAAGTTCTCATGCGAAGCATCTCGTCGCGTTCTTTCGTTTGTCACCTCGCGCGTTTCGCTGTGGTTATTGAATGTCGACTTATTGGCTCAGGGCGTTTAAGCCCCCCCCCCCCGCCACCACCACCTAGCAGCAATTGGTGGGTGCCGAAATACCCTGCAGTTACTGCCCGGTTAAGCATTTGGGTTACATGAAGTAACGCGCATCAGGAACGGATTGTCCAATTCCCTCAGCATTGTAATCCGTTTGTAACACGCATTTACTCTGCTCATGTATCCCCGGTCAAAGAACGATGGTTCTATAAAAAGACGTAGGTACAGTGATCGTCTAACCCTCGCCGGCCAAGGGCTGCCACCTCCCCCCCCCCAAGTTTTTTTTTTTCGCGATAGCTCAGAACGCGCCGGCGATAGAGTTGAAGCTTCGCATACCGGACCGTGAATTCAAGCCGGGGCTTGTGACACCAGCCGCATTTTCAGGTCAGGTCAGGTCACTGCCCTATGACGTCATAGGATAACCTCTCCACGGTCCTAAAATGTCACAACTTCGCAACGCCCTCATGGTGCCAAAGAAGCTTACACAGGGAGATTAGACTTACAGGACTATAGTTATGCATGGTATCCTTCAGAGGTCTCACAACTTGCATTTATCGGATTTCTCCCTAAGGTCACATGGGGTCAGGTCGACCACGTGACTCACTAGGGATGTCAATTACAGAGTTTCGAAATACCGATAACAAACCAATTACCAACCTCAACTATGAGGAAATACCGAAATCGAACCAACATGGGAACATAAAGGAAATGCCAATTTTTTACTAATTTCTCAGCTTCTTATACATTAGTGAGGGTCCATAATGCCAACAAAATACCGAACACATTATGATTGAAATACCAAATACCAAGTTGGTATCGGTCTGGTATCGGTTGATGTTTGACATCTCTATAGAGCTCACCATAAGTCAATGGGGGAAATGTGGAAACTGCTATTTTGGCGCCGGAACTGATCTAAAATGAGTATCTCTAGCACATGGAACTGTGATTTCATACACTCCTTGCAAGGTCTGCTTTCCTTTGGCATCATTCACCGTCCGTGACGTCATTTATGAGGTAACTTGAAGGCCACAACAGTTGTTCGAACAAATAAGCTGTCGAGAGGCGGGAAAGCCTCCAATTGACTTGGGAAGACCTGCCCAATCGAATGATATACGATATGACCTCTTTCGATCCATTTGGTGACCTGAAGGGCTCTGACCTGACCTGGACCTGGGTTCAGCACCTTACGGTGACCTCATCCAAACAAAAAATATACCATTCGACGCCGCCTGAGCTAGACAAACACGATGATGCCAAAATCGCATCTCTGCGGCTATTTTAATTAAAGGAAGCTATTTACCTACCAAAAAGCAAAGCCGTGCCTTGGGCCACTTGACCTGACCTCAGAGGCCACCCGTTGACCTGAGAACATAAAATCGATTCCCAGCTGCTGTGTCTCGTAACCGTGCACACGTTCGTTTTCGTGCGAGGTTCTAGCTCAATTAGGGGTGAAACGGTGAGGAAGCTGTCGAAGTACAATTCTCGGCCAGGACTTTTGTAGAAAACCAATAGGTCCGGTGAGGTTTCAAGAAACACAAAGAGTGCCCGACAGCTGACAGCCAGGAGAAAGCATACCTATTTACCTAAGCGTGCTGTCTTTCGTTCGGGTTCGGGATCATATACCATGCTGGCTGCTGCCCTAGACAAACACTAAAAAGACAAACGCTTAAATACTGATAAATCTTTATCACTTGAACCGATGAAGGAACGCCTCCAATATATATTAACCTATTAAGTGTTTTTGTAACTTTTGGCATTTTTTAGAATTTTAGACAGAAGGTTATTCCATTAAATATAAACACAAAAAGATATAAATGTCAATGAAATATATATTTGTATGCAAAAACAGTCACAACCAACGGACCAATCTCACGTAAAGCCACTTATGAATTGATATACATAAATAGAAAGAAAAGCTCAGTTCAAAGAACTTTAGTTGTAGGCGGGTTTGTAGGCCGGCTGGTAGGCGGGCTTGTAGGCGGGCTTGTAGGCGGGCGTGTAGGCAGGCTTGTAGGCGGGCTGGTAGGACGGAGCGGCGTACGAAGCGGGCTTGTAGCTGGGCTTGTAGCTGGGCTTGTACTCGTCGTAGCGGGCCTCGCCCTCGTAGGTCACCTCGGCGTTGTAGCCTCCGTAGCCCTGCTGGTCAGCCACGTACTTGACCGTCTGCACACGGCCGTCGGGCAGGTTGACCGAGTAGTAGCCGTTGACGTTCTTGGCGTCGCTGTTCTCGTTCTGCGAGAAGACGGCGCCCGAGTAGTGGTCGTTGACGGCGTAGTCGAACTGGTACGGCTGAGCGGGCTCCTTGTAGGACGGCTGGTGGTAGGCCGGGGCCGGGTGGTAGGCCGGCCGGGGGCTGTAGGGGGTGGAGGGGGCGGCGGCAGCCACGGCCACCAGGGCAGCAACGACGAAGAACTGAAAGGAGACAGAGATGGCGGTTAGAAATGGACAGATTAGGGTATGTTTACTTAGAGCTAAGCTTGACATTTCTTTATAAAACGGGCGCAGTGTGTAAGCATTCGAAAGCGGATGATAAGATGAACATTGAATAACAGTGCTTCATTACAGTATTTTCATTCAAAGAACTCAAACCATCCAGCAGAAACGGTGGAGGGTATGCCCTGTCGAGGAAACTGACCTTCATGTTTGCAGATTGAGTCTTTGGCGACTGATACTGTGAACGGCGGACCGGCCTGCCTTTATACCAGCCAGCGACCGTAACCTTGGGCTGGAGGGAGGGAGGGGCTGAGCAGGTATAAGATGTGGAACACCGCATAGCCGACATTGCGGGAAAGGGAAGTGACCAATCGTAGGAAGTGGGTAGTAATTTAGTCCTTGCACTTACCAGGGATGTCAAATGAATCCTTTTGATTTTTGGGTGTTATTTTTTTATTACGTTTATGTCTTGCTAACGGCGGCGTATCTTCGAGATCCTTGAGGGGGCAGTTGAAAGGGCACTTTGATGGCTAGGTCCCTTAAATTGAAACAGCTTTAAGGGCCCCACAATACCTCAGTTAAATGATACAGTAAAATATGTTTAATTATTCCAGCTGCTTTATTATTTTCAGCCGTTTAAAACACTTCAAGAAGGTAATGAACATTGGATGATGCAATGGATGGTGTAAGGCTGTAGTCACCAAATGTTCATTCCAATTCGTGCGCAAGTACCTATATACACGCAGAAGCAGTTGAAAAGTAAACATACTGAAAACAGGCAATAAACGTTGTCATCGTCATCGGAGTGAGCAGAGCGACAAGACACAACCGCCTAAGGTGCCAAATGGCGACGCAATTAACGTGCTCAGTAGCGGGAAAGCTGGAGTGCGTTGGTGTCTCCTGTTTGTTTGTTTGTTTGTTTTGTTGGGTTAGCCCCTTTCGGTCCAATGGGACCATTTCAGAGCCGGGAGGATGATAGAATATAGGGGGAGACATTGGTCTGGGCAGGCACCCTAGTGAGTCGCCGGGGCTGAGCCCGTCCAGAGGACAGGCCACCCAGCCCCAAGGCACTCACTGCACCCGGCTACGGGGTGCGCTCCCTCGGGAGCAGCGGTGCCGCTCCAAGGGAGCAGCCCGCATGAGATAAAGTTGCCTGTCCAACCCGGAGGGGGGTTGCGGCGTGGAGGAGAAGGATTTCTGTATCCTGAGGATAGAAGCACGGAACGGTGTTGGTGTCTCCTTAGGCTATTCCGTGTATATCGCCAAGAACAGAGCACTATGTATGCAGTTTAGTTTAAGCATGCCTCACGATGCATCATTTTCGCTTAAATTGTTTGAGAAAAAAATGTCGCTAGACTCAGGCCTGGTCAATAGGGTCAGGTCATTACTGCATTTCAAATGCACGTCAAGCGAATTCGCCTAAAAATCATACAGTTGCTCTTGCTACGACTGGCCGATTGGTAAAAATTGTCAGCGATTGGTGGGGAAAATGGACGAAAAGTACTTTTGTCTTTAAGAGAGCATTATCGACGAAAGGCAATGACATTTTGGATTGTTTCTTATTGAATAATGAATTGGAAAATGGCATCCCTGACCCAAAAAAAAATATCGGTCTGCCAGATCATGCTTAGTGAAGAAGTGTCACCAAAAACGAACCCAGGATAGCATACCAGAGCGCTAGAAATTCTTTTGGTGAACTCAGCTAAAATAAGAATCAGTTCACTGACTGGCATGCAACTGGCTTGCCTAAATTCTAGTTTTTTGTGCCTGGAGGCAAACAGTGCCTGGGTCCAGTTTAAGGACATTATACGTAAATACTTGACATACATACATACATACATACATAAAGGTTTATTTGACCGCGTGAAAGTCAACGACTGGTAAAAAAGCCGTACATGAGCTCCTGTGCAATGGTGGCACCACATGAAGAAGTGAGAAGCATCATCAAAATTAAAAACACAGTGCATTTCAAAAGAGCTCCGAGCATATCTTCGTGGGGATCATATCCTGTTCATTAGATCTATGAGTACAGCACAGTGGACTTTTTATACCGCTCAGTTTTGGCCCGCGGTACGACAAACTTTCGCTGCCGGCGCAGAGGGCGCCTCACATGTGCCAGCTGCTCGACCGGGTACAGTGGGTGGGCGGGGCTGGCGAGGATGTCGGCCGCCAGCTTGCAGAGGGCAGCATCGCGACGCTCACTCAGCGTCTCGAGGTTGAGGAGCTGGCAGGCAGAGGCGTAGTCGGTGTAGTTTTCGTATCCTATCATGATTTTGCAAGCTGTTTTCTGGACTTGCTCGATTGCTTGTGCTTGTTGCTGTGTCAGTCCCGTGTGCCACAGTTGAGAGCAGTATTCCAGACACGGACGAATGAGGCTGATGTAGACGGCGCGGATATCGCTCAGATCTGCATGAAACTGACGGAGAACTGTGAGCATAAACAGCCTGCGTGAGGCGTTTTGAGCTTTAAACGAGCTAGAAAATGTTTTCTACCGACATTGCAGCTTTATGTATTAACAAGTTATAAGCCTATGTCAGTCTCGAAGGTATCTTTGGTTATGTCCTCAGAGGGCCTCCTGTTGACCTCAGAGAGTCGTCCATTGCCATTAGAGTGCCCTAGTTTGGCCTTTGGGAGCTTTTAATGGGCATCAGAGAGGGTTTCTGTTGACCTCAGAGGACTTTCATGCCCTCAAAGCTCTCCGTTAGCCTTAGGGCTCAGAACAGTGATGTCAATTGCAGAAAAGCTGGAAGCCGATACCAAACCAAATACCTACTGACCGAAGCCGTGGAAAACACCGAAACAAAACCAGCATTCAAGACATTCGAGCCCTACCGACTTCTTTATAAAATCTAGAGCATCTAAAGCACAATCGAGGCTGAATGAGAACCAACAAAATATAAAAATTTCATATTTGGAATGCCTATCAAATACTAAGATGGTATCGGTTTGATAACGTTATACCAAAAAGCTGGTATCTGATTGACATCACTAGCTTAAAAGGCCCTCTATTGACCTCAGAACCATTTGAGGCTTTCAAGTTTTTGAAGATCCTCTGTAAGTCAAGGGGGACACTCATTAGCTCAGAAGGCACTCTAATAGCCTCAGTGGCCAGGGCCTCGTCCGTTGACCTCAGGGCTCTGAGGTCCCTCTGTTGACATCAAAAGACCCTCCGTTGGTGACCTTAAAGGGCCCTCTGCTAAACTTATAAAAGGATCTCTCTTGACCTCATAAATTTATTTGGTCGTCTCGGGCCCTCTGATGGCCTTCAGGGCCCTTGAAAATTATCTGTTCTTGTCCTAAGAAGATTATCTGTTGGCCTCAAAGAATCTTATGTTGTCTGAGGGCCTCTGAGTGCTCTCTGTTGCCATCAAAGAGTCCTCTATGAAAAACAGAGGCTCCTCCGGTGAACGCAAGGGTCCTGTGAGGTCAAGAGAGGCTCAGACCTCTAGCGCTAACATAGGACCCTGAGGTCAACAGAAGGTCTGAGGCCAGCAGAAGGCCCTGAGGCTAGTAAAAGGCCCTGAGGCCAGCAGAAGGCCCTGAAGCCAGCACAGGGCTTTGAGGCCAGCAGAGGCAGATCCCTCAAAACCATGAGGCGAAAAGAGGGTACTGAGACCAACAGACGACTCCTGAGGCCATGCGAGGGCTCTCTTAGGCTACTAAAGAACCACCGAAGACTGGAGTCTTTCAAAATGTCCTGAAGCCAACAGAGTAATCTCTGAGGCCTGAGCCCAATCGAGGATCCCATGAAGGCTCCGTTGTTCTCAAGGCCACCAGGGCCCTCTGTTGGCCTAAGAGACCCTTTGTTGGTCTAAACGGGTCCTATGTTGGTCTTCCAGAATCCTTGGGATCTCGAGTTGATATTTCAAAAGAAAAAAAAATTGGAGAAATATGCTCCGAGAGGTCTCTAGGATACCCTGAGCACCCCTTGGATTGCTTGCCCTTTTGCGATATAAATAGAAGCTAAAATATCTTATTTGGCGTTAACCTCTCTTCCCCTACGTTCCTTTTCGAGTATAACCAATCCATCGATCCATCCTCCTTGTCGATCCATCCTCTACCTAATAATTCCCGTGGAAATGGGAGTGGAAAACGTCTTCGATTTATCCTTTTCTGTTTTGAATCGCCTCCTCATCCAGCTCTACTTTCGCTGTAGAGCCGCCAATACTCGTGTCTACCTTCTTTTATCTGTTCATTGCTCTCTCAATTTTTTTTTGTGTGCACATCTCAACCTCAGTCCTGCTTTACACGCCGTCCAACACCGTGTGCAATAACCCGTAAATGAGTTTGAAACATGTATATTCCTCCAATTGGTCACATAAGTGCGCATTGAAGGGGAAACGACATGTCTCGCAAGTCAAACACACCAAAACACTTTACATAAATATGAAATATTGTGTATGAAAGCACTTAGTTGTAAGCGGGCTTGTAGGCGGGCTGGTAGGCGGGCTTGTAGGCCGGGGCGGGCTTGTAGGGAGCGGGCTTGTAGCTGGGCTTGTACTCTTCGTAGCGGGGCTCGCCCTCGTAGGTCACCTCGGCGTTGTAGCCTCCGTAGCCCTGCTGGTCAGCCACGTACTTGACCGTCTGCACACGGCCGTCGGGCAGGTTGACCGAGTAGTAGCCGTTGACGTTGCTAGCGTCGCTGTTCTCGTTCTGCGAGAAGACGGCGCCCGAGTAGTGGTCGTTGACGGCGTAGTCGAACTGGTACGGCTGAGCGGGCTCCTTGTAGGACGGCTGGTGGTAGGCCGGGGCCGGGTGGTAGGCCGGCCGGGGGCTGTAGGGGGTGGAGGGGGCGGCGGCAGCCACGGCCACCAGGGCAGCAACGAGGAAGAACTGTAAAATAGAAACAGAAGACATTGTTATCTGATGGCTATACTTTTTCATAGTTCTCACTTTCTTCGTTGATAACCATGAACTTTTAACAATAAATTATTATTGTGCAACGTCAATTGCAACATTACATTAAAGACAAAACAGCAGATCAAACCAGAGCCAAAATTAGGCATTCAACCAGACGCAAGAGAATCGGAATTGACTCCTCGGGGCTAGTGTGGCATCTTTCTACAAGGCTGTACGAAGCACTCGGCTGTGACCGCGCTGCAATGTACCGATCTGGCAGCCGCACTCCCCGGGTCGCGGCCATGCAGTGCCGCGGTGTGAACTCACCTTCATGTTTGCAGGAGAAGGCTGGCGATCAACTGATGCCGGGTGGCCGGCGCCGGCCGCATTTATACCGGGCCCAGAGTGCAGCCTTGACTTAGTTGAGGGCGGGTCCTACATCTAAATGGGGCCGGTCGGTGGGAGGGTGCCGGTGATCAGCGAGACTCGGTGTTGGCCCGGGGCTGCCGGCTACCGAGCGGCCGATAGGCTGGATATGGGGTTTTAGGCTATGAAGGGAAGTTGGAGGCTTTTAATGCTGTACACACGATTGATATTGTATGAATGCTATCCACGTTATGCAGTTTATGTATTTGTGTTCTCTTCATGCAGCCTATCAAGAGAAATTGTCGTCAGCACCGTGATTCGATGGATACCTACTTGCTATTAAGTTGGTTTACTTAAGTTAAGTGCAATTGCTAGAAATTTACAGATTTTTTTCAATGTCAAAATGAAATGGAAAGAGATAGATGAATTATGATAAGGCAGCTCAGTGTTCGGGATCAATTATGCACGTGCAAGCGCGCAGAACCGCTTCTATATCTCAATTACGGCGTGGCTGATTCCGCTTCAAGCTGGCGAATTACGCTGTTCACTGGCGTGATTGGGGATCAGCTCAAGCCATTTGGGCTGGGGTTGCATTTTGCACGTGCACACGTGCAGGGCTAGCAATAGCGCCCGCTCATTCATCGCTAAAAAGGTATAATACTGATAAAATCAATGTCATAGGTACCATCAATATTTTTTTCTCAGAAAACATTGATAAATTAAAAAGCAGTTCATTTAAAATTACGCGTTAATTGATTCACGACCCAACATCAATGAACGAAAATCTACAAGATGTGTCCACCACTAACTTATGGTGTTGAATCAACGATGTTTTCTGTGTGCGCTCCATCAGACTAAGAGTATTACATATAGTGCTGCCTATCCCCTCAAAGGAGATATGGCCAGATTTGCAAAGATTGGAATTGAATGAATATTGTTGAATGGGGATAATACGTGTACACTGCTGCTTGCAAAAATAATGTCTTACTTCTTAGTGAAAATGTGTTCTTCCATGTTATATATAACTCAAAATCATCATCCCAATAAACCCTAACAGACATAGAAAACAGCCAAAGTCAGTAGAGGTCGCTTTGAGATGACGTCGACTTTGAGATTTATTCATTCATACAATCATTATAAGATAGACAGTATAATGGATATGGCATCTTTCAGGCTACACACCAAAAATTTAAGGTCATAGGATTTCACTTTTTATCAAACGCAGCTGGCGGCGGTCACCGCCTTTTGGCCTTTACCGCGACACTTCCATTGATAGCGGGCCGATCCCATCGGTAGCGGGACGCAGTTGCAGCTCGAGGTGACCTTGCATTATCGGCTGGCAAAAATCACACCGACGCGATGGCTTGTCTCAGTCACCCACTGGCCTAGTGAGGCTGGTTTTTGGTAAATGAATGAAGGCCGGTAAAGGATCTTGCGTTGCTGAGGCGGATGACACAAATGATGGAAGAGGTTAGCACAAGACTGTCAACGGCTTTCATTAACAATTTCCAATTTCCTCAAAGGTTGTCAAAAGACCGGAAAGTAAGTGCAAATCAATTGTCTCAAATGACCGGTGTCTATTATGTCATGGACACAAATGACTAATAGTCTCTCGGTAAAAAAAGAGATGAAGCCTCATTTTCCTATTGAGTGCAGATGAATGACAGGTTTCCGTTCCGTTTCAGCACTTTCTATTGCTCTAGAGAAAATGCATTGTTCTATTTTTCATCCAAAGTGCAAGCAGCCTGGCGGGTCAAAAGCAATTATTGACGTGCAATAATCGCATTATTCTGCAATTGTTCACTTCATTATTGTTCCCACCGTGATTGAGATGTGACGCAATTAGAACAAAGCTCCAATTCAATTGGCTGGCTGAGCAGAACATCGGTGCAAGGCACTAAGCAGAACTGCAGTTTGCAGCTTTGACATCTACCCATCCATCCACGTCAACGCGTTTCCAGTAACCGATCGCGTAAGGTTACTCTTTTCCGCATCCTTTCGTCCCCCGGCCTTCTGTCCGCCTTTCCTGTCTCGCGCAGCGACCTGTCCGTCCGAAATCTGTCCGGGTGACGGGCCGACCTGTCAGGGTGACGGGCGACCGGCAGAGAGGGTTGCGTGGCGCCACTGGAGCGGAGATTCGTGAGGCTCCTTCGCTGCACCGGCCGCCTCACGCTGAGTGAAGGCTAGATGTGTTAATCCGGTACCGTGATGATATAGACCGCGCCTGTGCAGTGAATGGGACCCGCCTCGGCTTCCTGCATCGTTTAACTGATGAAACTACATATGTACGTTTGTGTGTAGGTATGGATCACATCGTGCTTAATAAATGTTGAGAAGCAGCTAATGAGGGCGTCTCAGCGCAATGGCTCACGGGACTCCTCAAACCTGTTGTGATTACGAATTGAAGGTGAATATTGAGGTTGTAAAGCAAACATGTTTTAGCTTCCGCTTTGCTGTCAATCTAGAACTTTATATTCTTAAAAATAAATTCCTTTACTATCACTAGCGCTTTTCCTATTCAAATGCTTGTACGTATGCATGTATGTAAGTATGCAATATGCATCTATAAATGTTTGAATGCGTTGACGTCATAAGCTTTCTATGGCCTGGTGATTATATGTAGCTTGATATGCTGCAGCACAGCGATAGCATCACTCTCCATTCTTCGCTAATTTTGCCACTTGCGCAGCTTGAAATATCTATCTTTACCTATGTATCCAGATAGGTATCATATCTACACTGCAGACTCAGCGGCTCCTGCACATACCCATTACACCTTGAAACCGGCTGTTTGATCCCCTTTGGTTCACCTGGCTGTGGCTTCCTTGGAAGACGGACTGATGAGTGTAAGTTCCGGTGAGCTGAGGCCCGGCTCACCTTGGGAAGATGGCCGTCTAAACACGACTGTGTGCTGAATGAGTGGGGTCAACAAACTGGTCACGTCCGTGCGAAGCGTCATCCGAGTGACGGCAGTGAACTTGACTTCTGCAGCTATGTATTTACGATACAGGGCTCAATCTTATAAACGCCGTGTAATGGATATGGCAGCACTGGCTAAAGTTCAGCTGCAGAAAACGACTATCAAATGGAAAATGGTTTTCACGCATGCATTTCAGTCCGTCGTAATTTGACTGTCTAAAGAATCATTTCGTTGACTCATATAAACCTTTGTCAGCACTGGTATCACTGTGAATGTTACCAAATGCCGTAAATAGAATAGTATAGTACGGCATTTTATAAGATTGGGTGTTTGTTTGTGAATGGAAGACAACATAGACTACTGTATTATGGAATATGGATATGGAGTCTATGAAGACAGACTATAACGAATAACAATTTGTCTACAACACATATGTATTCAAATGTCCTATAGCCTTGATTTCATTCTTAGAAATTATTTTGTAAGCAACTGATTAGTTAGTTTGCTCGTAAGTCATGCACATAGGCGGCAATATATGTTCACATGGCTCTTTTATTCTAAACTGGCGTTTTGTTTGTTTTTTTGTCTTTTCTTTTACCCAAAAATTCAAAACTGCCCTTACCTATAGTCTGCCACAACCAAACCGAAGAGCTGTGAAGTCTTCATCAGTCTCCGTCACCAAAGCAGGCTGCCCGTCCGTCCGCAGTCTCGGACATGTCCATCTGTCTCGAACAGAAACGTGAGCCGGCAATTTTGCGACAGTGCAGTATAGTTTGCACGCTTGGGTGCGTTGTGTGTTAGGAGTGAAAGTGACGTCTCGCAGACGCTACAATATGGAGCAATGTGTCAGCTGTTCGATAGGCTAAACATGGACATTACACCTACCGCATTGCCTTTATTGTAATCATACATTGCGCGAGTCCTTGCCGGCTGATAGAGACAGATGGTCGGTTTATTATGGAGTTTTATTTACTTATTTTGATGGCATAGAAGTAGAAAATTATGTGTGTGGACGACATAGGCTCATGTATTAATTACAGTAACGGAGATGTGGTACTGAAAGTAATGCCACTACTCAAACTCACGAACAAGGTTAAGCGATGGCCATAGATAGTTGCTCGTATGCTGCAAGTGTGTTACCAAGTATCCACAACTGTCCTTCGTTAAAAAAGCAAGCCAAGCCGACCTAAAAAGGTTCGACAGGCGAGTCCCAGTGAGCGCCATTCAGGGGCTGACCCCAGCCACGCCCCGTGCCCCCCCCCCCCCCTCCCCTCCCGTGAGGCTCCGGCGGCCCCGTCACTCCAACAATACGGACACAGGACCGACTCTGTCGCGGAAGCGGAGACCTGTCCAAAGGCGGGCGTGCGTGGACGTCCGACCAATGAGAGCCGACGGCCGCGGCACCGTCACCGGCGGCCAGGGAGGGGTGCATTTCGCCATGTGTCTCGTCCGAGGTCAGTGTCTGACCTCCGCCCGTGACCTCGCCGGTCGGCACAGCCCCGAACGTCGCGGCACGACCGCCGCCGCCGCCGCCGCCGCGCCCGGCACCGCCCAAATGTGGGTCACTCGGGGAAAAATGGGCGAGCTGGCGGCTCCGCCGGAGAGGGCGCTGGGGCGCCGGGTCGAGCCCCCGCCAGAGGGGGGTGCCGACGGGGGGCGGGTAACTACCCCGGCCGCCCCAGGTGCCATCTGAACACCTGGTATCAGAGGGGGCGTGAAAACGGCCCGCCGGCGCTGCTCGGCGCGTTAGGTGACCTCTGATCACGAGCTCCTTCGGGGCGACGCCGCTGGCAGGATCGGAGCTGATATGATTGTTGGCGCGGGTGGGCCGAGGAAGGTCATTGTCAGGGCGTGTGTAGCCACCGGGTCACAGCGGAGAAACCAGCGTGAATCCGGCTGGAACTCAACTCCAGCATTACAATTCGCATCGTGACACAACGGTGGACCCATGCATAACTATTTATCACTGTCGTGAGCGGCAACATCCGCTCAACTCTAACAAACTCCAGTTTATAGTTCATTACTGCGAGCTGTGTCGCAACCGCGGTAACCATTCTACCGTACGGTTCACGAGGTCAGGGCGCTAATCCCCAAACATCTTGATCTAGTTATACGGAGGTCGCCGATCAGGCTAAATGCCGATTACTGACGTGATCGCTGGGCGCGGGCGGCGCGACTGTCCCCTCGGGGGTGGGGGAGCGACAGGAGGACAGAGGGGCGGGCGGGGCAGAGGGGCGCGCCGGACAGAGCGGGGGCGGACCCGGGGGACAGATGGAGGGCAGAGCAGTGCTGCAGCTCCCCGGAGTGTGACCAGGGTCAGGGCGAGAACCGCGAGAGGACCGGCGATCACGGGCCCACGCCGCCGCGGCGCCCACCTCAAAAGGTAGCCTTGGGATTAATCACCTGATCCGCACACCGATGATAAATTCTCACCATTATCAGGCCATCGCACAGCGTGACCGCCCTCCGGGCCTGTCGATATCAGAAGCAATTCATAGCAGATGGGTACCGTATGCGGCGCCGCGTGTGCGACAAGGACGCCGTGTCAACCTCGTTACACTTCTTGCCCGGTCTTGTCTTGGTGTAGAATAGTGGTGTCAATCGGAACTTGAATCTTCGGAATTCCGATTTTGTCCAATGTCCAATTCGGAATTCGGTTGGACAATGACAGCAGACTTTGGACAACTTTAGACAATCGCTTGCTACACCTCAACATTTTTATAAAGTAATCGTGTTTAACATTGATTGGCTATTAGAAAGCTCAGCTTTCGATATAATTACCACTTTTGAGCTGGTAACGATACATTAAAAGCAAATTAATTAACGGTGTTGAGTGTAAACTATTGCGTAGATGTCGGACATCTTTGGACAAATGGCTGGCTTGGACATTTTTGGACGGACAGTCGACGTAAGCATTGGACGTTGGACGGACATTGGACATATGTTTTCTGAAATTGACATCACTAGTGTAGAACCGCTGCAGACTTCAAACTCCCCGGCCGGGGCCGGTAGCGACGCCCCGACTCCGCCGTCCGTTCGGGCCGGTGACGTCACGTCACGGAAATCCAGTGACGTCACGTCACGCTAATGACACGGCGGATGACGTGACATCGCCCCGGGCGTCGTCACCCTCTCATGTAGCTCATTTTCAGCTTCCTACTCGAGACCCCCTCGAACCCCTTCGACACGTTCCGAGCGCAAAACTGGGTCATCTGTTGTGACGTCACAGGAGGGGGTCACGTGGCGGTTATCGGAGGGGCGGTGTTTCGGCTGTCTGCCGGTCATTCTGCCGCGGAAGGGAGGGGCGGGCGCGTGAGAGGGTGGCACCAGCGGGCACCTCATGACCGCACAAGGTCGACAGTGACCAGTGACTTGGCACCCGGCCGCATTGTGACCGAGTCACTGCAGCAGCACGGAGTAGCCGCCGGCCGTCAGCTGGATGTGTCAGCCCGGGATGGTGCGAATAAATGACAACTACTGCCCGAAAATAACGTCAGCTAATTAATCGTTATTGATCTGATAAAAATGTTACAATTGAAAACGAAAACGAAATAATGGCACCGTGCTGTGCAACGCGATGCAGCACGGAACATTAGCGCCGGACGGAAGGGTGTCTACCGGCCGGCCCACGCACACCGACGGGCGGGTGCCTACTGGCCCCGCGCGGAGAGTGCCCGTACACGGGAGCATAGATGGCACGTCGAGCGGCCAGAGTTTATTATATATCTAGGGAGCGCAGCCTGAAAACAAGTTCTATGGGAAAATTGCTTTATTATTTAATACTTATCGAATATTTAGCCGGTCTTGTACACTGCCCTACCACCACGAAATCAATATTAACTAATTATTATGCGCTTTGTTATTTCGCGGAACGGCAACGCCGCAACAGCCTGTTGTTTGAACATCCGCCCGACAACGTCACGCCAGAGCAATTCCCCACCCACCCACTGCCCAATACCACCTGTCCTACGTCCTTCCAGTCTCCTTCTATCTGCCCTTCGGGTCGGTCTTTCAGCATGTAGCAGATACGGAAAGGAAGCAAGAACCGACAAAGGGACGAGATAGAAGTCGAGACCGTGATACGCCAAAACGCGAAAGCAGGTTAGAAGGGAAGTTCAATCCGTAAGGAAACCATCTTCTGACACCCGGAACGGCAAATGTGAGC